>NC_052501.1:69454175-69818095 GCF_016617805.1 Bactrocera tryoni | reverse complement strand
AATTTTTTAAATTTTTAATTAATATTTAAATTATTTTTTTAATTAAAATTGTTTTACTCTTTTTTAATATTTTTAATTTTAATTTGAAATAACATTGAAAATGAGCAAATTAATTTTCCATAATTTTTTTAATTAACATTTAGATACATACATTTTTTTAATTAAAATTAATTTAAATATGTTTTATTTCTTTTTAATATTTTTAATTTTAAATTTAACATTGACATTATTTTTTCGTGATTTTTTAATGAACATTTCAATTAATTATTATTTTTCTTAAACGAAAATTTTCATTAAAAATGCTTTTTTTATTATTTTTAATTTGAATTTGAATTAACATTGAAAGTCATGTATAATAATTTTTAATTATTATTTAATATGTTTAATTTTAATTAATATTGAAATTTTTGTAATTTTTTAATTAACATTTAAATTAATTTCTTTAATTAATTAATATTTAATTTATAATTAATTTTTCATAATTTTCTAATTAACAATTTAATTAAAATTTTTATTTTTTCATATTTTTAATTTGAGTTTGAATTAATTTTTCATTATGTTTTAATTATCTTTTAAATTATATTTTAATTTAAAATTTCGAATAAAATTATTTTTTTCAATATTTTTAATTTAATTTTAATAAGGATTGAAATTAATTTTTCATAAGTTTTTAATTAACATTTAATTTAATATTTTTAACTAAAATTTAAATTAACCCTTTTCTCGTAATTCCGAAATTTTAATAAAAAATAGTTGTAAAACTTCCAATTCTAAATGCCGCATAAAAAAATTTAAAATTAATTAAATTTAATTAAAAATTAATTTAATTTTTAATCCCAAAATCTTAATTAAAATAAATAATGCTTAAAAAAGATAATTTAATTAATATTTAAAAAAAAAGAAAAATTAAAACTAAATTTTATAATCCCAACCATCTTAATTAAAAATAATTTTCAAATTTTTACTTCTAAATATCGGATTGAAAAAATAAAACAAAAGTCACGAAAATAACAACTAAGAAAATATAAAAATATTTAATTCAGAAAACCGTATTGAAAAATTAAAAATAAATTTTATAATCTCAGAAATCTTAATTAAAAATAATTTTGAAATTTTTAATTCAGAATACCATATTGGAAAATTAAATATAAATTTTATAACCCCGAAATTCTGATTTCTAATAAAATTCCAATTCTACCGCAAAAATTGGAAAAAAATTAATTTCAAAAGTCTTAATTAAAAATAATGTTTTCCATTTTTAAATAAAAATAGTTTAACATTTTGGAAAAAAAGAAATTAATTTCAAAAATCTTAATTAAAAATAATTTTTTCGTAATTAGAAAAATTTTTTCTAATATTTTTTTTATTTTTTACTACCAAAATTTTCAATAAAAAACTATTTTAAGTTTTTTAATTCCAAATGCCGCACTTTAAACCTAAAAACTAATTTTTGATCATAAGATATTAATTAAAAATAATTTGGATTTTCTGATCCCAAATATCGAACTATTTTTTTAATTTTCAAAAAATTAATTTTTGGTTACAAAAATCGTATTAAAACTAAAAAATTAAAATTGTAATCCCAAGTATGCTAAACTAAAAATTAATATAAAGATCTCTACTTTTTTGTAATATAAAAATTACATACATACATATGTACATATGTACATACATACATACATGTATATTATGGCAAGTTTTCGCAGAATATGCAAGATTATTATTATAAGAAAAATAAAATTCACAAATAATTAAAATTTCAATTTGAAAATTTTAAAACAAAACCTTTTTAAGTAAAAAATGCGCAACCCTAATGTACACATGTACATATACAAATACACGAATAACTACAAATCTAAATAAGACCACTCGCGCTCACACTGCCCACTGTCTGTCGACTGTCTAACAGTTTTTTTCGCCTTCGCCGATAACTCAACTCAACTGACTCCTGCCTTAATTTCGCTTTTACGAGTATATATTTATTTAATTTGGTCCACAACTCCCACAACTTTAGGCATTAGGCACACATATGGCGGCCGGAAGCGTCAGCAGTCGCAGAGTGACAAGCACAGTTAGGTGTGAGTGTGTGTTGAGCGCACTGCTTAACCCACACACCCTTGCTCCGCTTTCTTAATTTTTAATATACTTAAAGGCTAGCGCTCAACTTGTATCTATAACAATTTTTCAATGCAATTCCTTTGCACACAGCCGAGCAGCAAACAAAGCGTAGAGCGATTTGACACACATACATACATCTAATTAAATATGCAGTCAACCCACTCAAACACAGGCACACACTCTTGTGCATTTCCTCTTTCCAACGACATTCTTTAGCCACTTATCGCTTTTTGCTGTTTTTAACGCTGTCTCTTTGCGCTCAACTTTCACAGACAAACACACACACACACACATGTGCGCTTGTTTTCACGCACCTTTCCATGTTCTGTCAATTTTTGTTTTGCTCCAGACATTTGCGCCCACACTTGTTGTCTCACTCTTGTGCCGCGCACCCACCTCGCTCACTCTCTCACTCACTCACTCTGCCACTGAGCGCCGAGTGCGAGTAGTTTGAGTTTGTTTTGTTTACCGTTTATTTATGTTCCGTTGCGCGCTCGCTTTGTTCGTTTTACACAATAATGGCACTCAAGCCGCCTGACTGGCCGCTAGATGGCGCGCCTTGCCGTTTACGCTTTGAATTTAAATTTATATTTCGTGCAGTGTGTCGCTGCCTTGGCTCTATTTCGCTTCTATGCGCGCTTGTGTGTGCGTTTAGTGCAGCTTAATTGCGCTCTCGCTTGCATTAATTGACGTAGTCGTATTCGTATTTGTTTTTGTGTTTGGACGTGTGCGCAGGAATAATGAAAAATCACCGATATAAATTGGGGTTGTGCGTTTGTTTGTGGTTGAATGAATTTTGTGTATCTAAAAGAGTGGCAAACTTTGCAATTTTTCACATTAACCCACTCAGAGCCCTGGACTGATTAGGTTTTGAATATTTAATTTTAACTTTATATTGCAATATTATATGAATTTTGCAACGGAATGCTGAATACTATGTGAGATCAACCCGACGAAAACTACTTACCAAAAGAAGGTCCTTGACGGGCCTTGGGGACTTATCCCTTCGCAGAGTTAGTAAAAGATAACTTATGAGGTCAAATGTTGGAGTCTCACTTTGGAATATCCAGGAGCTGCAAGCAAAGAATTAACAGGTGGCTGTACACCGTGATCGTGAGACCGATTACCACGTACGGAGCGTTGGCATTGGCTTCGAAAGCATCACAAATTTCAGTAGGAATCCAACTATCGAAACTGCTAAGACTTGCCTTCGTATGAGCATCGGGTGCAATGCGTACGTGCCCGACAACAATACTAGAGGTCTTACTGGAATACACCGTCCCACTTAGTAATCAAACAAACAACAAAACTTAGAAAGGTTCAGTGTTGGCATTTGAGGGTTTGAGAAAGAGAAGGTAATTTAAGTGATGAAACACTACTGGCTCTTCTCCCGAGGGACTGTATTACCAAAAAGATAAGCCTCAATAAGAAGTTTAAAGCTACCCTCGACAGTAAGGAGAAATGGTATAACCGCATTCTTGACCTACTTCTAAGGAGTAGCACTATTAAATGGTACACTGACCGCTCTAAAGTGTCGGAAGGCATTGGTGCAGGTATCGCAGGATCACGTGCCCAACTTTCCAAACCTATGGTACGTTTTCCGAGCATTTTCCAAGCAATTCATATTTATTGGTGGCTATAGCCATTCCAAGGCTGCTTACATGGCGGGTCCCAAACCCTACGCACAATTCAGGGGAGAGATGTTACGCCTTCTCACTTTAGCTCGACTTCGAAGTCATGAGCTGCTTGAGCCATAAAGGAATCGTTTTTGGCCACTCCCAAGTATATGGCGGTCAGAAAATAAATATTCCTCACTTGCGTGAACTTCTACACATGGCTCCATCGTTTCCAAGCAGTAGCCTTTGCTATAAGTCGGTTTGTAGAGATAAACCTCTAACGCAACTATCGCATTGAAAGTAACACCATACTCAGTGTTGGTCAGGCGACACTTGAAGCGATTTCAGCTTACGAGATATAAATCGATATAAGTGCAGGAGTGCAAAGAACGTTTCAATAAGCCTATCAGTTCGCAACCAAGTTCACTTCATCTGGGTGCCAGGTCACAGGGGTATAACCGGGAATCAATTGGCTTGAATTTTGCCCGCCCTGCATCTGCTACTAGAATAGCAGCATCGATATAGCAATTAAGGTTATAACCTCGGTCCATATATGGGCCACAAATCTCTTGGGAGGCAGCAATGGGCAGTATTGCCAGGAACAAGCGACTTCATTTCTACTGCATACCGCTTCACAAAGGGCAATTAAACAGTAGAACGGTAAACCCTTAGCAATATGGGTGTACTGCTGTAACACAAAATTTAATTGAGTTTGGTCAACTCCTGTATTGTCTATACGACGGTCGGGGCAGGAGTATGGCAACGAAGATCCAAATGCACCGGTTTCGCATTGGCAAAGCAACGTTTCAAGCATTTGAAGGTCTCACGGCCTGAGGTACGGTTAATGAGGGCACAGAGTATGTTGAAATTTGTGTCAAGCGCAGACATAGCAATGGGTGACTATTCCTTATGGACTACAGACTCTGAAAACAGCGTTTCGAGAAAAGGGCGTTTCAAGTTTTGGGAACCGATTCAAACGCACGGAGAC
This sequence comes from Bactrocera tryoni, assembly GCF_016617805.1. Taxonomy (NCBI): domain Eukaryota; kingdom Metazoa; phylum Arthropoda; class Insecta; order Diptera; family Tephritidae; genus Bactrocera; species Bactrocera tryoni. The sequence continues at coordinate 69,813,373 of NC_052501.1, read as the reverse complement.
GTCTTTTCAAATGCGCCCATACTTTCGAATATTCGTTCCTCAAACGTACTATAAGCCGGCTTGACGAGGTCATTTGTCCAGCAGACACCGCTTACGTGGTTATAGCCGAGTTTACAACAAGGTGTCAGTCGTTCTTCCCTTTCACTCTTTAGCGAGATTCCAAGTAAAGCCAGGTCTTTCTCCACTCCAACGGAGTAGAAGCCTTCCACTTCCTTTGCTTCCCCCGACGAGTACTGCCTTGAATACACTCAAAGCTGGATTGTTTTCACCTTCGGACGACATAACCTAGCCAATGTAGCAGCTGTCTCGTAATTCGCTGAACTATGTCAATGTCGTCGTATATCTCGTACAACTTATCATTTCATCGACTGCGGTATTCGGCGTGCTCAATGTGCAAAGTACCATAAATCTTCCACAGAACCAAAACTCGTAACGCCGACTCATCAGATATTGTCATCGTTCATGCCTCTGCCGAAGTAACACCTTTTGGCAGGAGTTATTCTGCATTGGAGGCCTGGAAAATCAACTGCTGACTAAGTATTCACCATGCGAAATCTTGGAAAAGAACCGTGAAAAGAGGATCAAGACGCACCACCTCTTCGTCGATTTTAAAACCGCTTTTGACAGCTGCCTTTATGCTGCTTTGTCAGAATTTGTCCTTCTCTTCCCCCGGTGCGTGGGCGCAAGTCAGCGATATGTTAAAAAACGCTTTGACGCGGATTGTGGCTAGACGTTCATCAAACGGGGTGTATGCCAGTATTCGGCGACGGAGTCTTTCTCTCACCACGAATCACACACCAAATTTGCTGTACTTTATATGGCCACTGTAGTAAATGCCACAAGGACCTACTCGTCTCAGTCCTTGTCCCACCAATGGCACTTCTTGGAACGCGGTGGTGTGCGCCTTTACTCTTACGAAGACATCCATCAGTTGGGCAGCGGCGCTTTTCTAATTAAATCGTATTCCTTAATACGTTTGAAGTGGTCGTCATCAAAAGGGGAGTCACTCATCCAAGGATGTTGTGTTCTTTTGCTCGGGAGAATTTTTTTACGTGGCGGGTCCCAAATTAAGGGCAAAACGCTGGTAAGCAATGATTAGCTTCCTCATTTTAGCTCACCTTCAAACGGATATTTTTTGGCTACTCAGAGAATACTTGGTCTAAGACCGGAAGTCATATATAAAAAAAATCGTCTCTGGCCACTCCCAAGTGAATAGCGCTTAGAAAGCTTTCCTTAATTGCGTTAACTTCTACACATGGCTACATCCTTCTCGACCGATGAAGATATATCTGAATGGCCAGCGTTCGTCGTGTTTATGCTCAGTCCAATAGTAGATCCAAAGGGACACAGAAAAGTGTCATTTGGACACCGCAGACAATGAACGCAGTGGAGTTCAAAAGAAGCTTTTTCAAATACAGTCAAAAAACGATTTTGGACGACCGTAAAATTAATTTAAAGGAGATAACTAGCATTTTAAAGATATGAACGGAATGTGTTGGACATATCATCTATGATAACCTCGGGTTTCGAATGTGCTTTGCCAAGTGAGAACCTCAAAAACTCTCAATCTTCCGATGTTTCTGAAATCAATGAAACAACTGCTTTGGATTCTTTCCAGATCCACCAAATTCTGCGGATTTGGTCACCGTGATTTTTCTGCTATTTCCTGTTTTAAGATCTCAAAAGAATGCTCCAATTAATTCGTAGACTTATTCGGATCCAAACTTTTGAGCAATCTATACTAAATTCCATCAAATAATTTTTATTTATTTTCCTTAAGGGCTCCATAACCTATTTTATTAAGTTGCAGCTGAATGTGTCTCACCTTTTTTAAGGTAGTTTTCGAAGGTTGGACAATATTTTATCGTGCTTTTCGTGAACAAATAGAAATTTCGGTTCTAACTATTCTATTTTTAAAGTGCAAAACTTAAAAATTCAGCAAGAAAAGCTTTAGGTAGTGCAAATCCTTTGGAAAGTACAAGACAATACAAGGCCTGCGCATCCAGTGATCCATCTGACTGGCGTCAAAACCATATTAATGCATTCGCTAGGAAACTTACTAGTTTACTACGGTCCATGAATGACATTTGACAACTCGTATGAATGAATTTATTATGAAAATACTTCGCATCTACTCAAACATAGTTTAGTCAGCAGTATTTATGTATGTACATATGTATGTTGATGCACCAACTACCTGCGCCGCGTAACCCAATTTCAGCTCACATAACACGAACGCACATGCGCCGACACCGACAACCGTGCGAACCGCCCCTTCATACCAAAATCATAACAGCACATCCGTTTACCAGGAAGCCCTACTGACTCACTGGACGCCACTCGCTTGCAAGGCAAGCAAGCCAGTTTTCCCCAGCATTAACGATGCACTCCTTGAGCCGTACAACCTAATTTCAATTTTCAACTCACTCAACAGGTTTCCCAACAACAACAACAACAACAAGAGCTGCAGCAGTTACAAAGCGCATAAAAGGTGCAACAAGAGTAAATATTGGTAGTAAATCCATATTGACCTTCTTGCGCTGCAGCACCGCATTATATCACGGTTATGTGAGTGCGTGTGTGTGTTTGTTCACAGCACTCCTTCGAAGCCATTTGGCGCACCACTTGGACCCGGTCCGGCGCACCAGACGAAAGACAAGGCAGCCAATGCCGTTGTGTCGTACACATGCCAAATATTAGTTAACTGTATGCCTATGTATGTATATATGTAGTATACATATATACACATGTATGTGTATTAAGACTGCGCTTCAAAGAGCCGTCGATCGAGCGCCACAGACACAGTTGCGGCCGTTGTTGGCTCAGTGATCGCCGTACACTTACTCAATGTTCCCCCTCGAACCAACAACCACCAGCCACCAGCCACTAGACGGCTAGACGGGTGTACAAGAATAACGCTACAACAACAACAAATTTCATAATCATACGATACGTTTTTCCTGTCCAAACGCGGGCCTGTGGAGTGTAGGTGCAGTGCCGTGTTGTTGCTGTGAGCCCCTGAGGTGAATCTCAACAGTTTGCAAAACTGGTTCTGAGGTACACATACACACGCATACATTGAGTCGCTGATGTATTGCATTTGTTGTACGATAAATATGGGGAACTCTCTTGACGTACGGATGCTGCAATCCACTTTGTTGTGACTCTTTCAATGTTACCGTTTTTTGTTGTTGCCCACATTGCTGATCATTCACTAACTAGTTTTATACTCGCATTTTGTTGACTTTGTACATTGGATCATACCCACATACATACATACATGTATAACAAAGTATGCGCGCTAGACATTCGTTGTTTGATGACGAAAGTGGCCGAGAGCTGCTATGCGCCGCTACCGCTAGCGCTTGTGTTGGCTACTTCGTTGCTACCGGCGCGACCACTTCACTTCACTTCACTCGATGTCTGTGCATCACCACTCGGGCTGAATGTTTTGACTTTCAATTTCACTGAGTAAGGTGATTTGCACTACACGTTTTGCGACGCGCGCTCGTTTTGTGGAATTTCCATAACTAGATTGTACCGCGTCAATGGACCAGTGAGTCAGAGTATGAGGTAGTTGTGAAAAGCTTTCATAGATATTTTCATCATTTTGAAGGGACATTGCGAAAGTGATAAATCAAGTTTTCATTGAATCGAAAATGTTTAGTGACGTAACAGTGTTTTATGAAGATCATGAAGTTCCTGAACCCTGAAATGTGAACCACCATTTCTTCCCTATAAAGAAAATAAGTAAAATCCTAAGATTGTCCGAAAAGATGTGGGATCTATAAATTATTGACACAATTTTAACTTCTGAGATAACAGTTCAAATCTCTTTTTAAAGAGACTTTCTCCATTTTAAATATTTTTTCCTAACGGGAGTTTTTGTTTTACCGGAAAAACGTTAACCGAAGCTAGAATAACCTTAAAAAATAAACAAGTTGCCATACACACCCTTTATTCCGAACGTTATAATGGTCCACAACGGTTCCGATAAATGAGCAGCTTCTGCGGAGGAAAAGGACGCACGCAAAATTTCAGATCGATATCTCAAAAACTGAAGTCGTTCTTCTTCTTTCTTTATTGGCGTAGACAGCACTTACGCGGTTATTGTCGAGTTAACAACAGCGTCAATTCGAAATACCAACTACAGCCAGATCCTCTCTCTCCAACGGAGTGGATGTCTTTCTCTTCCTCTGCTTTCCTGGGCGAGTACTGCGTCTAATACCTCAGAGCTGGAGTGTTTTCATCCATACGGACGACATCACCTAGCCAGCGCAGCCGTTGTCTCTTGTTTCGCTGAACTATGTTAATGTCGTCGTATAACTCGTACAGCTCATCATTCCATTGACTGCAGAACTCGTCGTTGCCAATGCGCAAAGGACAATAAATCTTCCGCAAAACTTTAGTCTCGAACTCTCCTAAAAATCAGATAATATCACTGAACATGCCTCCGCACCATATAGAAAGATGGGAATAATGAGCGACTTGTAGAGTTTGGTCTTTGTTCGTCGAGAGAGAAATTTAATTTTCAATTGCCTATTCCAAGGGTCAAAAGATAAACGAACGTGTTTCCAAGATAAACGAAATTATGTACGGCTTCTAAGTTGTTCACATTGACGTGCGAGCCAGGTCGCGAATGACTGTTTGTATGATGCCAGGAGATAGTTCGTCTTGTGCTCGTTTACAACCAGACTTAAAAGCTCCGCTTCCTGGTCCTGTTTGGAGAAAGCAGAACTAACGGCGCGGATGTTGAGGCCAATGATATCAATATCATCGGCGTACGCCAGCAGCTGTATATATTATAAAAGACTCTACCGCGATTAAGCTCTACAGCTGAAATTATTTTCTCCAGCAATAAGTTGAAGGAGTCACACGATAGGGAGTATCCTTGTCTGAAACCTCCCTTGGTATCGAACGGCTTGGAGAGATCCTTTCCAATTCTGACGGAGCTTTTGATGTTGCTCAACGTCAGCTTACACAGCCGTATTATCCTTGCGAGAATACCAAAACTTAGAGACTAGTTTGCGCATATACAGACGGGCATGGCTGCTAAATCGTAACAAAATCGATCAATTTCTGAAGTGTATGGTTAGTGGTGGATGGTGAATAACAGCAGAGGAAGTGCTCCAGCGTCTCTCTCATGCCTGCTTCCCACCACTTTCTGCATGTATCGTCATTACTAATGTCCATCCGGCTCGCATGTGAAGCAGGCAAGTTCAGACCGTACTGCAATTCTTTCGAGACCATGTGAGTAAAAAGCATTCGCGTTTTGTTTTGCCCATGATCTTGGCGATCCTGCATGGCCTCAAAACTTTCAATCTCGCTGTGATCCGTCTTTCAGCCCTTTCAGAAATTTCATTGTGTCACGGTTTTAGAGACTTCCGGGTAGGAAGTGGTTTTTGAATTAAGTTTAATTTATTTAGCTTAGTTAGAATGATTCGATTGAGGTCATACATGCGCCATTTCTCTCCATAAATTTTTATCATTCGGAATGTAATTTCTTAATGTTATTCTCATAGAAACCTTTGTCTCTATTGGCTAACAACTAAAACAGTCGAATTTCACAAGTCTCTCTTAAAGCTGCTTTTCATCAACAAAAATCATTCAAGCTTGACCGGAACACAGCGTTGTTCTGATGGAACACAATTCCAATGCTTTTGCTCAAAGTTGACCGCTTCTGGGCGATTAATTTCTTCAGACGGTCCAATTTTTGAGAGTGCTGTTCTGATTAAAGAGTTTAGACAAACACATAGAAAAACCTTCTACGATGCCATGTTCTTTTAGGGAGGTATGCATCCACTCCAATAGCAGAGCTGCTATACAGGCTTTGAAATCAGTTACAGTGACCTCGAAGCTAGTCAAGGAATGCATGACCTCACTAGCAGTAGCATCAAACTCCTTCCATCATTCGTGGCCTCACTAGTAATTAATCTATTTACCTAACCTAACCATACACTTCAGAACTCGTCTTAGATATTTAGGAGCTTCACATTTTAAGCGACTAGATGAAGAATCAAAATTGGATATCAAGTCGCTGTTAAAGTTCTCAATTAGCGTTAAAGTTAAAATTCACAAGAACTTCATATTTCAAGGGACTAGATGAAGAATCAAATGAGTTGAGTTCCTTTATGATGAATATTCTAGCCCAAATTAAACTTAACCTACATCTAGTATTACTAAGAACCAGGAGGCCTATTTATGGCATGACATCCTGTCAGTAAAGTTTAAACCAATCTAATGCCAAAATAATTGATTTCTTTATACTACACGCATTACCAAAAGTTGCGCTCCGATTGGAGCAAAAGCCTCACTTGATCTGGAGAATGAAATAGCAACAATGTGGCTGGTGATATGTAGGGTACTTTCCGTATCATTAAGTGAGTTGCTTGTACAATCCATAAGAAGATAAGAGGTCTATCCTAACAATGATCTGAGTTGGATAGTTGAGTCCAGTGGCGTAGCTACAACTTCGGGCGCCCGGGGCCAAGGATGTTCTGCCGCCCCCCTTTATCTACCTATGTACCTACAAGTTTCATGAGGTGGTTCGAACAAAACTGAATTTTTACAAAATATCTTCGATATTAAGAACATACATACATATATAAAATTTACGAACTAAAAGCCACGCAAATTCTGAAGTTCCAAAATTCTCACAATACGGTTTTTGAGGAAATTGATAGTAAATTTACAAGACATCTTATTAAAAGACATAGAAAAAACCCATTTTCGCCCTATATCTTGTACACTTTTGACACAATTTTCAGGAATTTTTGCCCGAAATGGAGTTTTTAAATATCATTTTTGAAAATTTGGAGAAATAAAAGTATTTGTTACATTCAAAGCATAGGGTAACTGTGAGAGTGACACGTCGCTAGACAAAGCTAGAAAAGTGCATCTTTAATTTCTATCACTATTTTTAAGAAAGTTGTAAGCCAAAAGATATAAGACAAATTCCAAGACTGAAGAGTATTCGAGTAAAAATTAATATTTTGCATTGTTATTCAGATTATTTCATTGTGAGAGTACAACTCTTTATCTTTTATAATAAATTTTGTAAAAAAATTTGTTGAAGTTTTTTTCTGAATATTAAAAAACAGCGAAGATCGTTTTGCCGCCCCCCAAGACGTTGCGCCCGGGGCGACGGCCCCCTTCGGCTCCCCCTAGCTACGCCACTGATCATAGGACCCTAACAAATGTGATTTGAGTCTATCACAAATGTGTAGAGACGGCTAATGACCTCGTCCGCCGAAGTTAAACTATCATTCTCAGCCTCGCAAAGGCTGGATAATGGAGGAGACCCATCACCCTCCTCCATGCAACTGTGAAAACTTGCGTCCGTCAATATTTTTAGCCGTATCGCAAGAATGGCTATTGGATAATGTCCAGTAATAACCCTTGCTATTACGGCAAGATGAATTTTTCTAAGAGCAAGTAGTTCAGAAGATCTCCTACGATCCACGCCGACTATAAAACTATTGCAAAAATATTTATCGATGACTTTGTTGAATTAATTTTAAATGGCTTGAGAAAAAAATGCAATTATTATCACTTGAATATCTTATGTGTACCCAGATGGCAGCGTATAACCGTACGTCAGTTGCATTGCACTATCATACCTACGACACGTGTTTGTTCAAAGGTCAACGCGAGCAATTGTAAAATACCGCGCAAAAAGCTGGAGATTCCAGTACTTAATTTATTTCCGTATTTTTCCAAACAAACAAACAATATTTTTCTAATAATCGCATGAGATCACAACAATGACGTACGAATGTAATTGCAATGATGCAAGTCACGCTAGAAAACAGCCACCCGCTGCCGAGGGAGTCCCCACTTCCCACAACCGGAATGATTTCCGCAAACAAAATAGAATGCATTCTCTTTAGCCCTTATCATGCATCACTAGCCGGTGTATAGAACAACTGCGCTCTCAATGCTATGAGTCACGACTTGCCGAGCTAGTAGAACCCCCTATACGAATCTCAGCTCGTCGTTGCGCTTCGCTGCACCTTACGATGCCGGCAGCGTTGGTAGCTGTATAATACAAAGTTCTATGCCCAATCGCGATCTCACTTATCACCTACTATGCCGTCTATGAATATTCGTAGGCTCATTATGGAGCGAACAACCACCACCGACGCTGAATGACTGAACTAAATGCCTATATACATATGTACATACATATGTATGTTACATGTATATATGTTTGTACATAGAAATGTATGTATGTGCGTACTCAAATATCTGAAGCGCTAAAACCCAACTCAATGGCAGCGAAAATGAAAAGCGAAGCGAAATCCATGATCATCAGTTATGTGTGTATGGCCTTTCGGCAAAATTGGGAAAAAAATAAACAACAAAGAAGCAAGCAACCCACATAAAACCTGAGCAGGCGTGTTTTGGTATACGAAATTGACCTGTACCGCACCGCTACCCCGCACCGGTGCGCTGTGCACGGTGATTTTGTGCCCGATTGCCGATCGACTTGGCTGGCGGCAGCGTTGCTTTTGCTGTGATGAGACATGCCATGGACAACAAATAACAATAACAGCAAGCAATTGTGTTGAAGGGGCAAAAAATCCATCCATACATACATACATACATACATATGTATATACACCGGCATACCAGCAGTCAGCACTATTGAAGCAGTCAAGAGTCGACCAGCCAGCCAGTTGACCATGCAGTTAACCCACCCTACTCGACCACATGTGCATGCCGATATACACACAAGTTTGTTTAAATTTTTCGCTGTTGCTGTTGTTATTGTCCCCTCTCACTCTGACCTGCGCGCACATGTTCACAAGCCACTCTTTTTCGCTGCTCACCCACTCAGCAGCTGGTACCGGCGCCGATACTGTTGATAATGACAGCGCACCGTGGTGCCTGCAGTGTTAAATTGTGGCGTATTTCATTTAATATGTTATAGGATGCGAATTGAGGACAAATTATATTGATTATTGAGATAATTAAGAACGACAGCTGATTTCCTAGAGCGCCTCTCAACAAAGACCACTAGCTCTCTAAACTGGATTCCTTAAATTTAAAACACCAAGCAGATTTCGTTATGTTAAATCTAGTAAAGGAAATCGAAGGAATAAGCAAAATAAAAATTTTTGACAAAATGGTGGTTTTTAAAAAAAATTATTTTTGACCAAATTATCGGCCTTAATTTGTCTATAAAAAAATATTTATCGGTTAGAAAAAATATTCGTTTAATTACTAAAAAATATATTTAAGAAGTTCGTGTTAAAATTTGGGACTAATCGGTTTAGCCGTTTTCGAGTAATGTTGGTCACTGCCTTAAAGTTTGGCCTTGTACATTCAAGCATTCTGAAACGCCTCTTCAGATTTGCGTGTAACTTCGAAAATATTCTTGTATTCCGAATATTGTATTCTTAAATATATGTATATATATATATAAAAAATCGATGTTTTGAAAATTCTAATTGTATATAACCCCTTAAAGGGTTACTTGGGTTTCTTCGGGCAAAAAAGTGATCCATTTTCAAAATTTGTTTTCCTATAAGAAAATCAAATATTTGATTCAAACAGTTCATTATACCAAAGATACGTGAACGTAATACGTACAAAATTTTGTGAAATTTTCTAAGCAAAATATTCAAAACTCGGCCATTAGGACGTCATATCCGTCAATCCCTTCAAAATAGCTGGCAACGCGTCAACAGCAGAGCTTCTTACAAGATCATTAAGAGTAAAGTTTGATTTAAAAAATAAAAATAATTATATGTTTTAATTTAGGTCATAAATTGGTTACTGGATGAAGGAAAGAAGTGAAAATTCTATTTTTGGCAAAAATATTAATTTTCGTGAACATTTCTGGGCGTTTTTTTTAATATTTGTGATTAAGAAACGCAGTGTTCAAGACCTTTTAAATTATATCTCTGAGACCTGTGTAAATTTTATTAAGATGAGTTAAGTAGTTCGCGAGAAAACTTGAAAACTGACTTTGAAAACACCGTTTCGAGCAAAACGCGTTTAAGTGACTTACCTCGAGCTCGCCATTTTCGAGCCTGTATATACAAAAGTCTTGCTCGAATATTTAAGACAATATTCTAGAGATGTTAAAAGATTAAGTAAGACAATAAAAAATCAATCATATGTCGCTCTGGAATTCGTTATCCATAATAGTTTCGACCTGTCACAACTTGAAGCGAACATTTTCAATGACAGTTTCATTTAAATTTCGCCAATTTTTCTATTCGCCAATATTTCCTCCCAAAACCATACTATTTGCATCCAAAAAACAAAACAATCATATTAATATTTTGAATGATTATTTAGAACATTTTTTGAGTTACAGGCTTCTAAAGTGTATCCGCTCAGCTTAGTCAGCTCGGAGACAAATGATCCGCTATCGAAAAAACCACCAACATTATGGTTAAAAGTCAACTTTTTTAAAACTTCGCGTTGTTGCTGAAAGCTTTCCTTCCAAAGCGTTCTCAATGAAAAAATTCCTCCTCCTAAATAATGACTTATCTATCAAGTGCCACATCTTTTTGGATATTAATTTTTATGTCAAACTTTCGGAAACTACCTGCATCGAATCCTTTGAAAATCCATTTTCGAAAATTCTGCTAATGCTGGAATAAAAACATTTTCTAGAGATCTTTTATCATTTTTTCATCATGAATTTGTTCCGGATGAATCATTATTGATCGATAAGTGGTTCTATTTGGCCGTATTGAGGCGTTTGTGTGAGAACATCCGTTGAAAACGGTTGGAATTGTGGAAGAGCAATTCATGGATTTTACACGATGATAATGCGCTATCCCATCGAGTCACGATTGTGAATGGATTTAAAGCCACTAGATTTTGCTCCGTGTGATTTTTTCGTGCTCCTCAAACTAAAATTGCCGCTCCGTGGAACCGGTTTTCAGTCGATCAACGGCATAAACAATATTCTCTGAAAGGACTGAAGGTCATCCCAAAAAGTGCTTATGAGAAGTGTTTCGAGTACTGGAAAAATCGTTGCCATAAGTGTATTACAACTGTTTGGGGATTACTTTGAATTCGATATTCATTACAAGTTTTCGCCGTTCGCACCACTGTGCGACATCAGACATTGATTGCTTCTTCTATGCTTTTTTTTTTTAGTATTTTGCGCTTTAGGCGGGTGGGTTGAAGTTGAAGCCGCCAATGTTCTTCATACATATTTTTGTTGTAGTCGGTTAACATAAAAAAATTAGGTAGGTAAGTAGGAGGTAGCTGTACACAAAGCCCGCAGTTCACGTCGCAGCGCACAACCCAGCCGCGTCGCGCCGCACCTCACAACGTACCCTTTGTTGTACACGCTTGCAATTTTGTTGTTTTTCTTCCGATTCCGCTTTGTGCGATCATTCGGCGTAAGGTGGCTGGCGACGGCAATGCGTTAGCCTGCTGGGCCGGCTGGTGTGGTGGTGGCGGCGTTGGCGCACAATGGTTCTTAAAGCCGCTGCCTCCGCTGGCTGTGTGACTGACTGCCTGCGAGTACGAGTACAACATACCATGTGTATGCGTGTGTGTGTGTGAATGCTTGTGTTGACACTCGACGGCGTCTCGGCGCAGCCCGTTGTCATTTTCTGCTTTCTGTTTTGTGCGAGTTTTTCGTTTTCAATTTTCAACGCCAACTGCGCGCTGGGGTAGGCGCTCAGCCTCACGCTACCGCCTGCACAGTTTGTCGGAATTTATTGAAGTGAACGGTTGTTGTGTTTTTGTGAAGCGGCAAAAATAATTCGCATGTGCTTCAAGTGCGTCGCTCCACTGTCTACTATAACTTTAATTGTTATTATTATAGTGTTTCAATATACAATTGCCAAGTGGGAAGCAAAACAAAAATTAAAATTTTTTATAGAAATTTATAAAGTGTAGAATTCTAACACTAAACAACAATAAGTGTGAAGAGGAAGTTTAACTAACATTGTGTGCGTGTGTGTGTTGTTAATGAAAACAATTGCTGAAGTTTCGATTTCTGAATTGAAAAGTGAATTTTTGAATTTATTTTTGCGATAATACATTAGTTTGACAGCAGATAAACAAAAATAACATAACGGTGGTTTAATAGTTTGTTAGTGCTGTCACCCCCTTAAGTGCTTGCCTGCAGTAAAATGTCGCAGTTTTGGCGTTTATAAGCGGTTAAAGGATTTTTTGGCGTTTTTTGAAAGAAGGTATGTTTTAATTTTGATTTTTTTTTCAATTTTTTGTTTAATTTTTTTTTTAAATTTCTTTTTTTAATTTTTTTATTTACTTTTAACTTGAAAAAAGTTATCTTTTGTTTTTGAATTATAAATAATTGCCTTTTATTTATGTCGAATTATATATATTTTAGAAATAAATTATTTTTTTTATAAAAAAAAATAGGAGCATATATAGAAAATATTCAAAAAATACTTCGTTGAAGGGTTGTTAATATTTTTTAGCTCCGATATTTTCAAGAATTACAGAGAAATGTGCAAAAAATTAATTCACAAGTAAAAAGTGACGTGCAAAAGCTTTGAAAAGTTTAAATTTTTATAAAAATTTCGAAGGTCAGCCAAAGCAGACTATATATACTTATTTTCTAAAGGATTTTAAAGTTTTGTATAAAGCTGAACAAAAGAAAATGTATGTAATAAGTGATTTTAAGCTGTAATAATAAGATCCGCAAGTGCCTTCTCTATAATATACAACAGGGTCGCACGAAGAAAGTTTTATGCAGTAAGGTCTTTCTATCTCTTCTGCTCTTTTTAAGTATTTTCAAGTATGATTTGGATAATCCAGCTTTCATAATAGTAAGTTAGATATTTCAAAGCTAAAAAAGTCAATATTTTAGTATTTTAAACGAGTTTTGAATAAAATTAATTATTTCAAAGTCAAAAAGTCAAAATTTTAGAATTATTTTTATAAATTTCTTAATTTAAAATTTATTTCTATATGTAGTTAAAAAAATTTCCTAGAGTAAAATTGTGAAATGCTCAAAAGCTACCTGTCGGAACTTTTAAGCTTGGACTACATACGTTTCTAAAAGACACCAAGTATTTTAGACTTTTTCCAGCTAAATTTCGCCAAGTATTACAACTTTTGCTTTAGTGAAATAATTTATAAAAAGAAAAAAGCTTAACTTCGGCTGAACCGAAGCTAAAATATCTTTCCCAAGTGCATTGTTTTTTGCATAAAAGTGTCTAAAAAAGCTCTTTATAAGAAATAAAAAGTTGTTATCTCTATTTTGAGCGTTCAGTTTGTATGGCAGATACATATATGCTATAGTGAACCGATCTGAACAATTTCGTCGGAGATTGTTGCCTTGCTTTGAACAATAATCCATGCCAAATTTCGTGAGGAAACCTCGTCAAATAAAAAAGTTTTCCATACAAGTGCCTGATTTTGATCGTTCAGTTTGTATGACAGCTATATGCTATAATGATCCAATCAAAACAATTTCTTCGTAGAATATAGTCTTACTTTGGACAATAATCCATGCCAAATTTCGTGAGGAAACCTCGTCAAATAAAAAAGTTTTCCATACAAGTACCAGATTTTGATCGTTCAGTTTGTATGGCAGCCATATGCTATAGTGGACCGATATCGGCGGATCCATCTAATTAGTAGCACCTTTGGGAGAAATTAATGTGTGCAAAATTTCAGAACGATAGCTCAAAAAGTAAGAGGCTCTGTGGGGTATATAAAAAAAATTTATTCTAAAGAGAAACTCGTGTCATCTACAAGCAGGTTTTACTGTAGTGCAACCGAGTTGTCAGTGCAATTTTGCGCACATTTTCACAAATAGTGTTATTTAACTCAGTCATCAACTCAGCTGTTAATATCCTGTCCTAGTTCCTAGCGCTGGCATTTCAAGGCCACTCACTACACAGGTACTCCGCCGCAGCCTCGCACACACAATTTCAGCAATTTCAACTGCCGATGAAATTTTCACCGCATTAGCTTCTTAGAAATACGAAATTTTATATTTAACACCTCACTAACGTTTCGTTAATTGCTACGCTGCTCGATTTTCTACCTGTCGGCAGTTTGCCCATTTCGAACGGCGCAGCAGTCAACCCAAACTCAACCACCGCACAGTCAAACAAAACTACGTACATACATATTTGCTGTTGTATATACATTGGTGTGTGTGTGTAGTCAAGAGTTATGCCCGGTTGCGTGCAATGCGCATATTTTCCATCTCCTCTTCGGCTCGTATATTTTCCCTCTTATGCGCTATTACTACTCCAACGCCAACGCTTTGGCGGAAATTGCTTGTTGCTTCTGCCTCACTCTACCTTCGCCACAAGGCATATTCTACACACTTTGCTGTGTGTTTGTGTATGTGTGATTTGTTTTGTTGTAGTTTAGTTTAGTGTACGTGGTGCAGCTGCAACCCACATACGAGCGCGCACACACGCACTCAGCCAAGTCACTGCCAATCCTCCCCAACGGCATTACAACGAATAGTTGAGTTGCTTTGGTCATAAAATCGCAACGCTGCTGTGTAAAGTCTACACAAAGACAGCGTAGCGTGTGTGCCCTCTTTTTTCAGCTAACGTCATAAGAGAGGGTTGCGTTGACCAGGCTTGTGCACAAATGCAATGCAGTTTCTTCGATTGAGTTTTTTACACCCTACGACAACCCTAGGCAAAAATGCCAATACAGCGTAGAATTGGAAGTTTTTTGAAAGTAACTGCTCGACAACTGTGACACAATCTCCCTCTCTCTCCGCTGCTTGTTCAACTCAAGTGGACTAATCAACATGTTGCGCCACCGTCAGTCGCGTTCATAGAAGGATGCTTCCCACCCGCTGGTAGGCTTTCACATATTTACTCCATATGTATCTATTCATGTGGATCCAATACAGTTACATTATTATACTGTTTCTCCTTGCTGACCAACCGTTATGACTTCAATAACTCGCTCCTACCGGGTTTCGCCAACTTTCTTCTTCTTTCGTCTGCTTACTAATGCACCTCTAGCTATGTATGCGTAATACCGTTGGCATTCTTAGCATAAGCTAGTCGATATTCCTATTTGATCTGTCCGTTTACCCATCAGTAGTCCAGCTGCACACAACCATACTCCGTAAACGTTAGACCCAACTGTCAGTTACCACCCATATTGCCGCTCCAACCACGTCTCACATTACTATAATACCCACAACTTTTCATTCACATGCCGGCTATGTTTGCTTTTCCATTTGTCCCTGCTTCTAGGCCCTTCTTAATTTGCCAAGCGAAATGTATGGCACCACCACCACAACCAACTAGCCAACTGTCGTCTAACCCAACAGCAACGCTGACGCTCGCATTGACGTTGACTTTCGCCGTTACTAGCTGCCTAAGCGACGTCGGCTTCCGTGCGTCAGTTTACCAAACTGCGATCGTTGTTTTGTTTGTTGCTTTTTTGGTTTTTTTACTTTCGCATTTCCACCCCAGAAATGCTTGCTGGTTCGTCTGCTTGCGTGCCTTGTCTCTGGCGCTGGCTCTCGCTGTCGCTGTCGGCCTGCCTGCTTGTCAAAAAAACCAACCCAGTGCCGGCGACATGCCTACACATCACTTATAAACGTACAAATGCGCGTATGTTTTGAAAAATTTCAAATTTTTTTTTGTTCGACATTCGGTTCCTTGTGTGCGTCGCTGAGTCGTTCGTGTTGTGTATTGGCATTTTGGTGCGCTTTCATTTTTTGGCTTGCTCTTTTTGTGTCTTTCGTGCACTTCGTCCCAGTCCGCTTTAGTTGAGTATGCCCTTGGGTTTTTGTCTATTTCTCAGCAGAATCTAATTGTGTTTGTGTCTTGAAAGTATTGGGATTTTTGAGGTTTGCGGAGGGTTGATATGTATATCATAAACCTTAACTATTCTACGGCAGATGTGTCAAGGCTCTCCAAAGTACTGCTGATGGGATTCAATCACTTGCAGCTTAAACGGAGTGGAAGTAGGGATTGATCTCTGCAGTCTAATTACGACAAAGGTTTCACGTTTAAGTTGTTGGAAGAAGGTAAAGGAAAGCTTCACTCCGAATCATAGACTATAAGCCCGGCTGAACAAAATTCAAGTTTGATACATTAAAACTTTCCATAAAAGACTCGACTAAGTTTTAAACTATCGTCAAATCCACCGTCCTTGCGAGTTGAGACTGCATTAGACGCTCTTCTAGGCTATGTAACCAATTTTTGACGCCACATATTAACTTTTAAGTTTCTTAGTCCTACTTTCTTCGACAGTTTCGCCAGAATTTCATGCGTCCCGAACCATTTAAATGTTGGCTTCGCTTGTAAGTTTGAAACTAACCTCAAATCTATCATCCTAGAGAGTTGAGGCTGCAATAGACGCATGTGTACCGAACCTTTCAAAAGTTCGTTCGCTTCTAAGTTTGAAACTAACCTCAAATCTATCATCCTAAAGAGTTGAGGCTGCAATAACCGGACCCTTCAAAAGTTGGTTTCGCTTCTATGATGGAAACTAATCTCAAATACATCATCCTAGATAGTTGAGGACCGAACCCTTCAAAAGTTCGCTTCGCTTCTAAGTTTGATAATAACCTCAAATCCATCATCCTAGACAGTTGTGCCTGGGATAAGCGCTCTTCTCGGCGGTGCTACTATTTTTTAAGCCAATTTCCGCTTCTAAGTTTCGCAATACTACTTTCCTCGCCACTTTCACCACAATCTCATGCGCCCCGAACCCTTCAAAAACCCCAACTTACTTTACTTTCTGAGTGCCATTCGCGATTGCCGATTTCCGAACCCTACGAAACCCCAAGTCACATTACTTTTTAAGCGCCATTCTCGATTGCGCGAACCTGTTGCTATTCGATACCGCCATAATTACATATTAAATGGGTTTAATGTTTCAACACTGTTGCATGCATCCTGAAGGCGAAGAGAAACCCTACAACTACAAGGCGGCTCTTCGTGCGCATACCACAAGTAGCGCTGAGGGCTTTCTCACACGGCAAATGGAGGGGAAAGTCGCCGCAGGATGTCCTGTGCAGACATATTTACATACAGTACGCTATAAAAATAGCATACACACATACACATGTATATATTTATGGTCGTACGACCCCTCCGTTGTCTGGCAAACAGTGTCGGTTTGGCGAGGCGTTGTGTGGCACAAAGCCGGCGAACAAAGAAATTCAATTACTACGCACTTCCCGTGCCCATTTGCAAGACTGCGCCGCCAACAGCGACAGCGACAACACATGTTGCACGAATATTTGGGGTGGGGTGCGTCGGTACATATGCACACACACTCGCACGTAATTAGATACAGTACCGAGCGCTTCAAGCTACCTGCTTGGGTTTACGCTTGCCCGCGCTCACTTATGCGCACACTGCTTGTTGCATGCAACAAAGTATGCAGACGCAAATAAGTGTATATGTTTCGAGGGTTATTTTCATTGCTGATCGCGCCACTCGAAAGGATTTGATGGCGTTGCGAATGCGCGCCGGCCGAAATTGCTATCTCAGCGAAGTTGAAATGGTCAAAAATGAATCGAAATCATTGTTATTTTTCGTACATTGTGGCGCGGTGGTATGTGTGTGTGTATGTGGAATTTCCTGTTGCATTGCCAACGATTGTGGCAAGTGTGTAAGAAGGTCCTATGTAGAGCCACCACCACCGCCACAGCTATCGAGTTCACCTCGCACTCGTCACGAACTGTAAACATTCCAACTGTCTCGACCCGACCTGTCGCTACCCTACTTCCTACCCTACCCTACCTTGCCCAGCTCTACTCTACTCGACCCTACTCTACTTTTCTCTCTTAACCCAACAACACTGCAATACAATTAACGCGCTACCTGCCAGTTACCTGCCAGCGCTGCAGCTGTCGCGACGTTGCACCTTTTTACCTGCTGTTGCTGCTGCTGCTTTTTGCAGCATTGCTCTGTTGTTATTATCCGCTTTTGGGCGCATATGCGTAGGGACCCCTTTTTGTGTGTTGTACTGGTGAAAGAAACAAAGGCGCAAAAACTCGCCTATAATGCGGATCTTCCACCCCAATTTGGACGCTCTTTCTACAATTTCCGTGCCATTAACAACGTTTGCATTAAAAAGTAAACGAAAAGCAGTAGTAGTAAGCCCCTATGCGAACTCCCGCAACAGCGCCGTGCTGTACGACCACCAGCCCAATCTTTCCTGCCTGCGTTTTTTTTTTTGTCAGCCGCTGAAACACGTTTGCGCGTCTCTTGCGCTTGTCGCCGCCCGCAGCGTCTGCTTCCGTCCCACATCACCGACGAGTGATCGCCTGTGTGACTGACTGTCAATGCGGCTGACGTGGGTTGGGTTGAGTTTTGGTGGCTTGGTGGCTTGGTATCTTCGTGCCCTGTTGTATTGCGCTGGTATTGGTGCTTCGGTTTGCCTTGGCTTGCCAAGCGTTGGGTTGGGTTGTCATCAACTGCGCGTCGTTGTTGTTGTTGCTGCGCTTAATGCGGGGATTTTTGTAAATTGCCAGCCATACTTCTTCATCTGCTTAACACACTAAACAAATGTATTGTTGTTGTTGCGGCCGCTGCTGTTGTGTTTGTCATAGTCGACGTCGCCGTCGCCGTCATCATATTTTTGGCCTGCCTTTGTCGTGCCGTTTTTTTTTCGTTTTTGAACTTCTTTTGGCCGTTCGGCCGCCCGCAATCTGTTACTTGGCAAGTTGGTGTTGATGATCGGCACCACCATCGCATCACCAACGCCAGTTAATAACAACAAAGCGCGTCAGCAAACGACCTCGCCTCGTCGTATCGCCACTGCTGCTACACATATACTCCCCAAACGCGCGTTCCCCTTTTGTGTTGTTTTTTTGTTTCATTTTTCTTTTTTGCTTGTGGGTCTCAATTTTCAACAGCCCAACGCATTAATTTTTTCCATATTCATTCTTTGTTCATATCCGTCTTCTTTTTGAAGCGCGCGCTTGTGTGTGCGTGCGTGTGTATGTAGAAAATCTGAGGCGCGGTGGTGGCGTTGGCGTTGCTGGGTTGTGTTGTTGTGGCGCGCTTGTAGGTGTATGCGCCGTTGGGTTGGTTGCTTATGCCCGCGATAGTTGCTCAGTTAGGTAGGTGGTTTCTCCGAATTGATAAACCCAAAAAAAGCATAGTTAATAAAGCACAACAAAAACAACAAAACATTGTTGTGCGCTAAATGTCGAATGCAAAGCAAAACCTGGCTTTGCTCGAGGTGGTGGTGGTTGGTGCTGGTGGTGGCCGCATTATTGCCGGATGAGTGACGTCGTCGGCGACGCGCTTGAAGGTTCTCAGGTCGGACGAATAAAAATAGTGACACAGACATCAACCAATCCACCTACTACACAGTTGGCCGGTGCTGCACACTGCTTTCGCCCCGTCCGTTGTGCGCGGCTGGGCAGATGCGTCCCTTTTGTGCGTGTGTGAGACAAAAGCCGCACAAATACGCAGATTGCCAGCGAGCCTCACCCAAAAACAAAAACAAATTATAAGAAAATAATAAATATTTATTTGTAACGCTGGGCTTGTGTGCGGCGGCGCAAAGGCACCGGCACCGGCACCTTCGTGGCCTGCAAGGTTACCTGCCCTGCCTGCTTGCCTGCATTTGGTTTTCTTTCCATCACACTAAAGATGCCGTTGATTGCACCTTTCGTGCGCAGCGCGCAAAAGAAAAGAATTCACGTTCGCAGGGTGTTTGTTCAGCGCGCGCGTTTGTGGCATATTTCAACGTAGACCGCGTTGGGTGATAATTGCTTCTGAAAAACGTTTCGACTACACGGTCTTGTGTGTACATTGCATTCTTCAACTCGGACGCTCCGCTGGCGTGCATTTAATTATAATTTGGGTTGCGCAGAAAGGTCAAATAAGATCTGAGCTGGCTGGAGTGCTGCGGAAATGGCAATAATCACTTTCTGGAAATGTAGTCGAACAAAACGCGAAATCCAATGCAAGTTGATCTTGAAGAGCGCTCCATCTATGTTGAGCACAATTAAAAATAATAAATTGTCTGACGCATCGGCGCTTATTTCTATAAGGTTTCCGAAAAGCTAATACACTTCTTCATATACTAATTAAAAAATTAATTCTTGAAAGCTATTTCCTACCCTTTTTTCATTTTTATTCTTCGGCGCTTATTCTATAAAATTCTTTCTCCAAATAACTTCGCTAAAAATATAGAGGGGAGATTAGAAATTAATTAGTTTTCACACAAATTCTTGTTCCTATTGGATCGCATATTTAATGCTGTTCTAGTTGATGCTGTAAATTCAGGAAATTGAGTTAAGCTGTTGATAATGTGGACTTGAAACCATATAAAACTCAAAATTAATGCACAAAATTAACCTTAAGACCCATTTCTCAATGTAGATCGCTAATAGAAAATAATATGATATTCATGGTGATTGAAGTTATGCAGTTACATGCTCTGAAAATACAAACAGAGAACTAGTTAATCTTGAAGATATCTCAGTAGATGTGGTGCATCTTTAAAAAATATTGGATGAAGAATGGGCAGTGGTTGTACTATGTTTGAATTTCTTGAAGAAATGTCACTGGTCGTAAAAAGACTTTCCTATCTTTTTTTAATATTTTATATACCGAACTTATTCCATACAAGTCTTTCTCCGCATAACTTTGGCAAAACCACAAAGGGGAGTTTAGAAATTAGCCAGTTTTGACTCAATTTTCTAGTCCTAATGGATCGCGTATTTAAAATTGTTCTAGTTGAGGCTACAAATTCAGCAAAATCAGTTAAGTTAGTAATAATGTGGACTTGAAACAATATAAGACTAAAAATTAATGACCAAATGAATCTTATGGTCTATGTCTGTAGATCCTAACCTAAAAGAACCCAGCTAGCAAGGTAACAGAAACGCAAAAACGTCAAAGAGAGCAAAGAGATCCCAACTTTAAGTGATCTTAAGTTTATATAGAGGCTAAATTGTTTACTAAGAGAGTACTTCAGTGAGAGATCCGATCTTTAAGTGATCTTTAGTTTATACATACAGGTTGTATTGCTTGCTCAGAGAAGTCCTAAAGGTTTAACTGCACTATTTTAAACCTTAAAGAGCAAACATTTTCTCGGACAGTCCTACGTCAAAAGTAAGATAGCAGAAGAGCGAAAACGTTTAAAGAGAAAGAGAAAAAAAGAAGAAAGATGCGATCCTTAAGTGATCTTTAGTTTATTTAGATGTTCCATTATTTGCTCAGAGAAGCCTTCAGCGTTAAACTGTACTATTTTTAAGCTTACAGAGCAACAATTTTCGTGCCTCGGACAGTCCTACGTTAAAAAGTAAGATAGTAGAAGCGTGAGAAGACTAAATAGGAAGGAGATCCGATCTTTCAGTGATCTTTAGTTTATATAGAAGCTAAATTTTTGACTCAGCTATTTCTTTAGTGTTGACCTCGAAGGTTTTCAACAATATCCTAAGTCAAAAACGATGTTTTTTATATGAGGTATACTTGAAGAGTGGGTCTTATATTTGTTGCACGCCTAGAAACAGCTGATAGAAGCGTGGGAGAGACTTTTTTATATTTCTAACATTTTAATCAATATTTAAAAAGCAATCTTCACGCACAAGTAGGCCTCTTTCAGCGAATGTGTTGCATTTTCCACGCACAGTAGATTTGGATTAGTGTTTTGGTGGAAGTCTTCGTCTCAAGAATTACAACCGTTACGCTTGCAATTATAGTAAGCAGGGCAAATAGCAAAATTTCACCAAAATATATGTAAAGAATTGTGCCAATAACAACAATGCAAAGCAAAGTGAACGTCTTTAGAAAAAAACGGTGAACGCTTTAAAGAAGAAATGGGGAGGATCGTATAAACGACAGGCTCTAGAACAATACGCACAAGGCGCGTTGAGGATGTTGAAGAAACACAGCAAAAAGAGGCAAAACAAAGAAGAAAATACAAAAACGGAAAAAGCAACAACAAACAGCAGGGTAAAGTCACCCCTAAAAATACGGCAAACACACGAAGATCATTAAGACGATCTATACATCACTGAGGAACATGTGTTGCGCTGCAAGCAACAGTAAATGCAGCAAGGTCTGACAAACGCACATAAACACCACTACACCTACATAAAGCCACCTAGCCTTGTGTCGCGTCCGTAGAAAGCGTTGTCCTTCGCTGCAGCGCTCCTTGATGAGTTCGGCTGTTTGCCTTTAAGTGCGGCTAAGGAGTCGCCGTACGCGCAGCAAAGCGGATCAAATGAATTCCATAGAAAAGGGGATGGCAAACACATGAAACGAGGATCAAGGATCGTGCAGTATGTATGTGCCAAATAGCGCGTTGGGTGCGCGCTGTGGAGCGGGGGTAGGTGCTGTGGCCTAAATACATATATCTATACATAGAGAGAAACCAAGCGCATATGACACAGGCGTAAATGCGAGTTGTGCGTGCAAGTGCAGCATGCCGGCAAGTGCTGACTGCTTGAGGCTGCACTGCTGTTGCTGCACTGTGAAATAATTGTCTGCCTTTTCGGGGTTGCACCTGCTGTCTGCGCGTTTTTTGTCTTTGCTTTCAATATTTGCTGCTACGCGTTGCACATTGGCACGTTTGCGCCTCAATGTCGCGCCATTTGCTGGCTGCGCTGGTGAAATCGCTTTCGGTTTTAAAATTGCCGCTGCTACGCATATGCTCTACGCTTTATGTTTTGTATGTAGCATAGCAGCGCATACATATAGATGCCTTTAAATGCTTTATAATTTACATAAGAAAGATTGCGCTGTCTTGCCGCGCAACTACAATACGTTTTTTTTGCTATGTGTGTGTGCGTTGTGCGCATGCGCGCCCTTGAATCATCAATTTTCCGCCCACCAGCAGCCACAATCGCAGCGTCGCGTCAGTGACGGCATACTGTCATGCCAACCAAACTGCCTGTCAGTCGTGTGTAGAGCTATAGAGTAGGTTTGGTCAGCAGCATGCCATCTTCATCACGATTGCCTTCAAAACGCTAGTGTATAAACGTATTCCGGCGTACGAAATGCCTTTGCGTTCCAATCAAAGCGGTTAAACTACTTTTCAATTTTTAGCTTGTCTTTATGCCAAAGCGCGTACACACATACGCACATGCATACATACGTACAAAAGTAAATATTGCTGGCATATGAAAAACGGGTGCGGCGCGGCGCGGAGTGAAAAAGGCAAAGCGCGACCATTAAGCGTCTTACACAGCAAGCCTCATGCGCATCACCACTGTCGTCGGCAACGTAAATTAAATGTACAAAAAAATCACCAACCCACCCATTACCAAAATATAAACAACAACAACAGCAACAGCATCAGCGCAAGTGGAGAAGAGACAAAAATCGGCCAAAACATTGTTGGCATTGCTGACGCTGCGACGCAACTTTACTGCTGACGATAATAATGTTAATGATGCTCAACGCTTACGTTCATTTGTTGGTGGTGAGCCCAGCGTTTGGGGGGGTAAGCGCGCTCGCATTTACTTAAATAGCAGCACGCTAAAACAGCTGCGCCATCATCAGCACCTTGCCTTGACGCGCCTTGCTGGCCTGCAGTCACAACGCTGTGGCGCGACCCCAACAACCCGCGCGGGTGCGCTCACCACTACGCCACGAAAGGTGTGCGCTTCTTCAGCACTTCTTTTTCACATTTTTATTTTTGTTTTTGCTTTTAACTACGTTTAACTACGCGTTAGTGGACAGGTCGGCGGACAGGCGGATGCGGTTGGCGAATCAATTTTTCAGCTGACCAAAATACCACCTGCCGCCCATAGCGCGTCTGTGCGCGTTTACGTTGCTTGCGTACTACGCGTGTGTGGACAGTGGTCATCAGCGCGGCGCGCAACGCGCTAAGCGTATTTGTTGCTTTTGTGCTCATGTCGTCGTTTTGTGCCAACGAAATTACCTAAAATGACAGCAGCCGAGCAACGGCACAAAAAGAAGAAATCAATGTATAGCCAGCCAATAAAAGATATAATACAGCCGGTTCGAAAGGCAGGGAAAGGCAAGGCACCAAACACAAAGGCCGCTTTACTTTAGCACGCTGCTGGTTTTCGCTGTGTTACTTTTTTACATTTTCTCAATAATTTCAAATCTCTGCTTTGTTGTTATTTGCAAAATATCGTCATATGCCACTGAAAAGACTGACTAACGCCAGCATCCCCACCGCGACTAATAAGCTGACCAACCTCATTATGCGCGCGCTTAGTAGCACGCATGCTTGTTGTCACCTTATTCTATTTGGTCGCTGGGCGAAGAAACCTGTAGGCTTACGTTGAAAAGAAAACAAAAGCGCCAGCAAAGCTTTATATTTATGTCATTGTGTGTTTCCTGGCGTCTCTCTCTCTCGCTACGCTGCTGCGTTATATTGCCAAACGGGTGCGCGCACATAATTCACCGGGCAAAACTCACCCACCAGCCCACACACGCACCGTTTGTCAACGTTAATAGCGTCGCACGCGCTGCGTCGCTCCACTCCCATATCTCCCTCGTTAGCGCGCTGCCGCCACCACCACCACCAGCGCCACCTACCCACACAGTTCGCTGTGCGCGTCGTCGCCTATTAAGTTTTCAACTTTCAGGCGACTTTTAGACTTTAGTTGTTATAAATTTTTTTTTCTTCTTTATTATATTTCTTTTTACACGGCGTGTTGGCTGTAGTGTTGCTGCTGCTGTTGGCCCAACCTTAGCGCAACGTCTCAATGTCCGACCCACTCTAGTCAGTTATATTTCTGGTGTGTTTGTGTGTCTGTTTGCAGCGAACGCATGAAATGTATGTTTTTTATTGGCGCTGAATCAGTGCCATGTTGGTTAGTTGTTTGTGTGCGCTGGTGCTCATTTGGTCGCTATCGATTCACATATTGTTGCTGACCACAAAACGTCAAATGGCAACCACCCTCCTGCCCACGCACTTAATGACTTTCTGCTTTAATTCACTGCGTTTGAATGGCATAACGAAGTATTGAAAGATATTCATAGATAATATATATACATATATATATACATATATATGTACATATGTATATAGTGGCGATTTCTAGCTGTGAAAGACGCATTGAGAATGGGTGTGATTACATGATTGGTCATCTGTGTTGTAGACCTGCACTGACACGCAAGCCAAGTTGATCGGTTTTGATGTTTGAAAAAGAAACTTATATATTATTTATGTGAAATTTATTAATTCGTATTTTTTACAAACAAAAAAGTTGACCCGATGAATTTTGTAGCGTCTAAAAAAGGTAGAATTGAGTTGAGACCACTCGAGTTGACAATTTTTAATTTTTACTTTTTCGTTTTAAGTCTTTTCTCTAAAAAAGTAGTTACAAATTGTTTTTTAACTCTTCGTTATTACAAAGAGTGTTTCGTTAAACTCGAGTTAAAAATTTCGTGTTTATGAACAAGTATTTTCGTTTTAGACAATTAATTGTAATTTCGCGTTTGAGAAAATCTGTTGGTAAAAAATTTTTTTTTTCGTTAAACTCGAGTTTATGATATCGTGTTTATGAACATATAAACAATATATTAATTTTTTCGTAAACAAAATTTCTTTTGTTATTAAAAATATTTTTTTTGTTAAACTCGAGTTTAAGATTTCGTGTTTATGAAAATTTGTCAAGTATTTTCGTTTTTGTGTTTGAGAAAATCTTTTGGTCATCAAATTTTTTTTTCAGTAAACTCGAGTTTATGCTTTTGTGTTTATGAACATTTGTCAAATATATTCGTTTTGTCAAATATTTTAATTTCTTGCGTTTGAGAAAATCTTTTCGTTATTAATAATAGTTTTTCGTTAAACTCGAGTTTAAGATTTCGTGTTTATGAAAATCTGTCGAATATTTACGGCTTTTGTGCTTGAGAAAATCTTTTGGTCATTACAATTTTTTTTGCAGTAAACTCGAGTTTAAAGTTATGTGTTTATGCACATTTATCAAATATTTTCGTTTTTGTGTTTGAGAAAATCTTTTGGTCATTAAAAATATTTTTTTTGTTAAACTCGAGTTTAAGATTTCGTGTTTATGAAAATTTGTCAAGTATTTTCGTTTTTGTGTTTGAGAAAAACTTTTCGTTATTAAAAATATTTTTTCGTTAAACTCGAGTTTAACGTGTAGTGTTTATGAACATTTGTCAAATATTTTCGTTTTTGCGTTTGAGAAAATCTTTTCGTTTTCCAAAATATTTTTTCGTTAAACTCGAGTTTAACATTTAGAGTTTAACGGCATTTGTTTTCATTTTTGTCAAATATTTTCGTTTTTATTTTAAGAAAATCTTTTCGTTATTACATTGTTTTCGTTAAACTCGAGTTTAAGATTTCGTGTTTATGCACATTTGTCACGAATTTTAATTTTTTCGATTAAGAAAATTATTTCGTTTTACAAATACTTTATTTTCGTTAAACTCGAGTTTAAGACATCGTGTTTATGAAAATCTGTCGAATATTTTCGTTTTCGCGTTAGAGAAATTTTGTTGGGGTCTCAAGTGATTTTAACCACTTTCAATGGATCCGGACCATTTAAAACTATTAACCCCAAAAAATTAACAATGAGTTTAAAGCTAACTTTTTGTAAGGCAAACTCCATTTACTAGTGTTTAGTTTACTAAACACCAAAATAACCTATAAACTCGAGTTTAAAAGCAAATAAAATCATTTCTTATAGAAACGGTTGAACATACTTGATTAGTATGCCTTCTACTATATATAAAATGGGTCTCACAAAGGACTCGGGGCAATTTAATACAATTAGCAAAGCATTAACACCACAAACAGCGCTTTCAATTCAACCAAATAAATAATGTTCTCATACATCCGGCAATTATGGTCAGTTGTCTCAGCCAGACCAAACTCGAAACTCCCACACCGTCGCCTCGTTACGCTAGATTAATGCGCCAATACACGCACATATGCATATACATACATACACACATATACATATATATTTGTACAAAGCGACACGCTCATGCGAAACAATTTCACGATCAGCAACCACCCACCCAACAACGATGCGAGCTGATTGCGTTTCAACTTCCCAGCACAGCGCAAGTGTTGTGACCAAGCGTTGCCGCTGTTGTTGCTTTTCGAAAAATTACATTTCATAGAATGTGTGTGTGTTGCCTGCAATTGTGGGCGTGTGTGCGCGCGTTCGTGTCGCTGTGGTGTGGTGGCTATAGGCGATAACAGTGCGTCCACTTGGCCTTTCACCGCCAGAGTCAACACCAGCAAAGCAGCACACACGCGCCCATGCGTTCGCCCGGCCGTCCGTGCGTTCGTCAGCGACTCAAATCAATGACACTGCATAGTACAACAACTGTGTTGGAAATTTAGAGACCCGTTGTAACTGCCAGGCGGCGCGACCCACCCTATAAGACTTTATGAAATTACCCAAAGCGATCGTCGCGGCGCGGCGCAATTACTCCTTCAACCACACACAAGCGCACACATACAAATGTTGACTTCAGTGGTGCGCTGTGTTGTTGGTTTTGTTGTTGGTCGTCGGGCAGCTGAAGTTGCTGTGACTTTTGGGTTGAGTTTTTGTAACTTGGGTTGGGTAACTTCGTTGTGTCTGCTCGTTGGCTTGACGACGACGACTGCACATTTATGACCCCACAGCGCCACCAACGAACAGGCCGATAAGCAGCCATGCAAACATGCCTACAACAACAACGCCGGGCACTTTGAAATGGGTCGGTGTTTGAGTGCCGCTTCTTTGCTGCTGAGCTTGCGAAATTTCATAAAAATTCTCGCCTCGCCAATGCGGCTGCTGCTGCTGCCTTGTCGATCGTTATATTTCTCAGCGTTGTTATTGTGACATGTGTCTGTGTGTGTGTGTGTGCTTGTGTACTCAATGCGCCATGTGCGCTTCTTTTTGCTGTTATTTTTACTTTTTGCTTGCCATTGCTTTTCGCTGACTGCCTGTCGCGTCGTCGCGTCGTCTCGCTGCGAATCTCGCCGTCGTACTGTTTATTTTTGCTGTTTGCCCGCTGATTTACTTTACTTAGTTGGGTGCTATTAAGTGCCCACCCGTTTTTAACGCACCCACCCGTCACTGCTTGCTTTTTTCCAACGTTTAATAATAACACCAACACCCGGCACAAAGGCAACAACAACAATGCGAATACTCAAATAAATAAGAAAACAAGACGGAAAACGACAGCGCTTGCACAGTGGGGCGAAAGTGTGCTGTGGTTGTGTAAAGATGAATAAAATAAAAAATATTTTTTTTTTTTATAATAAAAATAATAAAAAATATTAAAAAAAAACTAAGTTTAATACAAATTTAAATAATATATTTTTGACATTAATTTTCTAAACAGAAAAACAAATTATTAATTGAAAAAAAATAAATAAAAAAAAATATTTGACTTCAAATTTTGTATTAAAAATCACAAATTATTAAAAAAAAAATTCAATATATTTAAAAAAATAATATTTTTAATTTTTAAGAAAAAATATGTTTTAACAAAATTAAAAAAATATATTTAACTGTGATTTTTCTTATTAAAATTATTAAAAACAAATTTAGTTAATTTAAATTATTTTAAGAAAAAAATAAAAATATCTTTAACGGTAAACTTTATTATTTAAATTTTATTAAAAATAAATAAATTTAAATCAGAGTATAATTGTTTAAAAAAAATATTATTATACAGTAGAGGCCCGCTAATCCGGACACGGCCTAATCCGGATTCCACTGTAATTCGAACAGGGTTAAAAAATTAAAAATTTCTATTATGTCCCTTGTAATCCGGACCGGCATTCTCTATCCGTATTCTCTAATCCGGATCACATATTTAGCGGCCTCTACTATAATACATTTCTTTATAAATAAAACAAAACTAAAATTAAAAATTTAATTAAAATAATAAAAAATTAAGAGAAAAATAAATAAAAAAAGAAAAAATTTAAATAAAAAATAAAGTAAAATAAACAAAATATATATTTTTATAATAAAAAAGCTAACTTTTTAAATCTTAATTATTGAATAACTTAAATACATATGTACATATACATGTATATGCATTAAAAAAAAACATTTTAAACAAAAAAATTAAAAGATTAAAAAAAATTAGAAAAAAATTGAAAAAATAAGTTGAAATTAAATACAATTTTTTTAATTAAACATTTTTAGATCTAAAATTTTGTTAATAACTTAAAAATATATTTAAATAAAAAAATAACTAAATAAAAAATTAAATTAAAAAAAACAATATCAAATAATTAAACCAGAATAAAAAAATAAATATAACAATTATTTGATAAATTAATTTATAATTAAAAATAAAAGATAAATTGTTTATATATATTTATTTTTGTTTTATTAAGTTTCATATTTTATAATTTTTTCAAATCGTTTTTGTTTATGTTTTTTACATATAAAAATTTTTATAAATAAAACAAAAAAAGTGGTAAAAAAATAATAAAAGAAAAAAAAAAAATAAAAAATTATTTGAAAAATGTGCTCTTCCGATCTTTTAAATATTTATTTTTATTTAAAAAATTTTCGTAATTATGGAGTATTAAATACCGTAATTTTAATGAATAAAATTCTCTCCGCTCTGAAATTTAAAATTTAATTTTAATTTGAACATTCAAAAGTTTTAACTAAAATTTTAAATTTTTTTTCGAAAAAAAAGTACAACAAAAATATTATTCCAAGTCAGTTTTAAAACTTTCGCACCAAAAATTCAATTTTCTACCACTGTGCACTTCGCGCACCGCAACAACAACAACTCACGCTGCGTTATACAGCATTTTAGCACGGTCGCCTGCGCCCACTTTATCGTCGTCGATCGCCCTCCATGACGACGCACTGCCTGCCATTCGATTTGGCACGACAAACACCATAATTTCTTGGCGTGGCTGGCTATACCCATAAATACATACATATATACACACCACACACATTATACACGTTTGTACTAATAACTCCCAGCTACGATCGTGTTGGGTTGAATTGAGCTGTAACGCGCCATGCCGCTTCTAGCTGTTGTCTGCAACACGCGTGTGCCTGCCTTCGTCACACACAATCTTAATGTCACTAGTACTTTTCGGTTGTGTGACTGACTAGTCGCCAAAGATGAAAACATCAACGCCAAAGCAATCAGCCAACAACACCCACCGAGCGCGGCAAGCAACAACGCACATTAAATAGTCAACAGCGGCGGTGGTGCGCTGATTACAATCAACAACAACAACAAGCAACGACAACAATTTGACGATTTCGTAGCGCACCGCTAAAGCGAAGCGCGCAACAAAGTCACTACTATTTCAGAATCTTTATGTAGCGGTGGTAGCCATTGGTGCGGGTGTGCGCCTGCTGCAAAGACACCCCAAAGACGCGCGCGCGCCCCAACTGCGCCATACAAGCATATTTCCAGACATATACATACATATATGCAAGTTATGTGCGCCGATTGGCTTTACGCAAGCAGCTGTTGGCTGTCGCAGACAAGGACTGGCACGTCAAAAGTCAAAGCTTAAGAAATGTCGATCAGGGACGCGCCAAACACAGAACCGGTTCTTAGCTCCTTCAATTTGCAGCGGTTCCTTCATTGTCGCTGCGACGCCAAGCACTCAACCCAAACGCGCTACCCTTTATTGTTGTTTATTGCTGGTTGGCGCACACGCACGTCTTCTTCAACCGTTCGTCGTTCTTGTTGTCGAGTTCGTCCGTAACCTCAGAACGCATTGCCAGCGGTATCAGCAGGCGCAGCTGTTATAATTTAGCGCTGGCTTGCCATTATTTCCGCAGTGGCTGTCGGGGCTTTCTAGTGCTTTGTGGTTGTCTTGTTATTCATTTGCTCTTCTGCGCGCACTTTGTGTTGTTGTTTCGGTTTTTGCGCGCCCGTTTTCGGCCCACTCACCCCATTTGCGCGCGTGTGATTGGCTTGTCATGCAGCTGTTGCGCCAATCTTGCTGTCATTCGCTTTTTTCGTTTTGTGTTTCATAGACTTTTTCACTTTGAGAGATGTAAGTTTCGTGCGTGTTCTTGAGTTTTGCGGTGGCATCTCAAATGTCAGCTGTTTTTTGTCTGTTTTTGATGAAAGTTGAGAATTCGCTTCAGAACTGACTCAAGCATGATCGAATATTGACATATCTGGGTTTTTATGGGATTTCTAGGTTAGCAATCATAAGATGCAAATCTTACAAAATTACTTTTAGAGCAAAAAACTTTATTTTTTGTACCAGAAAGGTTGAGATCTCGAGAACTTATAGAAATTTCTTCTTAAATATTTCAGAACTGAGAGCTTTACTCGTTAAGAGCTATTTCAAAAGCTGCCATTTCGAAGAACTGAAAAGTGATCAAAAATTGATTTAAGTCCTCAGTATACTATAACAATTATCAGTTCAGTAAGCCACGATCGTGCCGGAAATGCTGATTGGATTTCCCAGGAAATATAATAATTTCAGAAGCGATATTCTGGTGCTAAGATAGCTGGTGTTCTTTAGTATTAATATTAGGATTTAGAGTCAAAAAATCTAGTGTAAATATAGATTATGGTTCTGGTAACTTTCCGTACTTCTAACCTTAACCCTCTCATAATGTGAACCTTTCGACTGAGACCATCAAAGTTCTGGATGGTCTTTCTGCTTTATATAGATCATATTATATTATACAAGTATATAACCTTATTACGAGGTAGAAGTTAGGGTTCTATGAGAACTGCAAGCTTTTAATTTTAAAATTTCACTCGTATAGTCTGTAATTCTCAACCGACTTATCATTTCTCAAAATTGTTTCAAATCTGCTTTATATAAATTATTATCATCTCATGAGCTAGAAGTTAGTTTTCTATGGGAACTGCAAGTTTTTAATTTTAAAATTTCACTCGTTTAGTCTGTAATTCTCCACCGACTTATTTATTTCTCAAAATAGTCTCAAATCTGCTAATATAAATTATTAAAAACTTATAAGTTAGCACTTCGGGTTCTATGGCACTACAAGCCTCTTTATGTCAAAATTTCAGTCACTAAACACCATTTACTGTAATTCTCAACAGATTTATGAAATGCGACACTGCATATTTCGAACATATTTCTGTCGCGTATAAGTTTTTGATGGAATCCAACTTCCATACCATTCAAATAAATACTTCGAAACTGGAAGTACAGATATTTTCTGTGATATTTGCGCCTGACAGCCAAGCATGATGTATGATAAAATAATATCCACCCACCATGGCCTACTCACAGCAACCAGCCAAAGCAGCAACAGATGAATGATCTTGACTTTTGCTTGCTTGCGCCGCGCCACGCCGCCACGCCGCCACTCGAAAACAAGGCACCACAACAACAACACCCAACAAACGGCGATAAATAAAACAAACATACGAATTGTGAAATAGACTGGCAGTCAGGCGCGCAGACGGGCGCGACGCCCAGCTTTAGCGCAGCCAAAACACCAAACGCCCCCACACGGTGTTGTGCTGTGAACTGCTGACTAGGCGGCGGCGGCGGCAGCAGACCGGAATATGGGTGAACAAAATTCAAAGCGACAATGCGAAAAGGGGACACACTTCAAAAAGAACACACTGCAAAATAAGCAAACAACAAAAAATAAATAAAAATAAAAGCAATCTTCATGTGAGGGGGAGAACACGTTTCGCCGCAGTGGCACATACATTCATACGCGCCGTAACCGAAATGAAGACAATGTCGCCAAAGTGGGCGACACAACTGCCACACATCACAGCGCCGACCATATGCCACCGCGTTTGTTGTATTTGTAGTGCAACTGTGACAGTTCGTGAGTTTGGCTGGCCGACTGTGTGTGGCGTCGGCTGCAATGCGTTCGCTGCGAAGTAGTAGTAGCGGCCCACCAAGTGCAACAAAGCGTCCGTTGGCGTCGCTGATGACTTTGCAAACAAAACGGCTATTTTTATGGTTTGCACCATGGCGCTGCTTGTTGCTGTACCTGCGTTTGTGGCACTGCAAGTTGGCGCGCTTTTCCGTTGCGCTGCGCTCATGCGGCTTGGTGCTTTATTTTTTCATGCTGCAGAGGCTGCATAGCCACCCACTTTGGCTTAAGGTTATCGCCGTTGTGGGAGGGCCATGACGAACTCGGCGATAAGCGAGTCGACGCGGTTGCAGGAAAAAACTTTTTTGCTTGCCGCCAGTGGATTTCGGTTCGAATGTGTAATATGGGTTTCTCCTGCTTTCAGCAACCTCTTTTGCGGAGTGAGAAACCCCATTCGTAAAGATAAAATAATTCTCGGGTTGACATTGTGCCGCTTTTGCTTTGCTTCCATTCCGTTTTATGCACTCATTCGTTGTGTTTATTTGCCAACTCCGCTCTACTGACTCATCTGCCCGCCGCGGCAGTTTTGGCGTTGGCGGCGCACTTCAAAAAGCTCTGCGCCAAAGACACTCGGCGCAAGTAACCAAGGCAAGGCGTGTGAAATGCCGCACAATATGAACGAGGACGGCAATATTGCGTAGCAATTATA
This sequence comes from Bactrocera tryoni, assembly GCF_016617805.1. Taxonomy (NCBI): domain Eukaryota; kingdom Metazoa; phylum Arthropoda; class Insecta; order Diptera; family Tephritidae; genus Bactrocera; species Bactrocera tryoni. The sequence goes on along the minus strand of NC_052501.1, from coordinate 69,780,038 downwards.
ATAAAAAAGCCCTGAAAGGCGGCTGCTCGTGCTTCGCCCAGGCATTACTTACATACTATATATGAAATCTGCTTGTGTGTGTGTCTGCCGCGTAGCCCATTGACAATTTGTCTTCCGAGTTTATGGCGTGCAAAGTGGGTACACTCATAACCATCCATCCATAATGCAGCCTACCTACGCACTCTGCTGCCCTGCTTGTCGAACTTCAAGCGAAGTTTGTGACCCGCCGCACTCCTTTGAGTGTGTGTTAAGTGTCTTTAATTTTATGTGGAATTCTGCGAAGGAATTTTCGAACGGCGCTGATTTGGGTGTCGATTGGGATGGGATGGCGTGCAATTTAGGAAAAGGGTGGATTGAAACTTTGTAGTTTTTTCAAGAAGCTTTTTTTATCAAGCTTTGTTGTGAAATTATGTTAAGACTGTGCTTCAGTGGATTTGAAACTGGACTCAAATCAAATATGTACACTTTTCTTTGGTTAAAATTAATTATACAATTTGGAAGGTTTACCGATTTCTTAGACTTATCTTTATATTGTGCCTTGATGATGCTGAAAGTTGATGCTCCTTTTTACCTCTGGCGCTAAAAAGTGTTTTAGAAAAATTTGCAAGGCTTACTAAAAAAGAGAGAAAATTTAAAAGTTTTTAAAATATTACTAAAAGTTATAATAATATCATTTAAACGGTTACGTAAAAAATGTACGAGACCTTTCCCACAAAACGAGATATTTTTTCGAGTAGCTGAAGGCGAGACTTTAATGTTTCTATTTGATGATAAGAAAATAATTGAAACCACTCATGTTGAAAGAAAATTTAAGTTTTGGTTATAAAATGGTTATATATTGGTTATACCACTTATAAAATGGTTATATCTATATTGGTTATCATACACTTATAAAATGGTTATATATTGGTTAATATATCTGACTGCGATTTTCTATTTTTTCCTTTGATCATATGTTATTTTGCTTTTTAGGGTACGATATATAAAATATATTTTTTAATTAAAATTTTCAATGTTTAACATTAATTAATTATCTCTTATTTTCTGTATTTATATTAAACAAAATTGAAGGTGTTAAAAATATTATTTTTGTATACAAAATTAGTTGTTGTTTAATTTCGAACATTTTAGTTGTGAAGGTTGTATTTTTTATTGTTTATTTTTATTTGTTTTTCTTTTTAATATTTTTAATTAATTTTTTTTGCATTTTATTTCACAATGTTATTATTTTAATTAATTATATATAATTATTTTTTTATGCATTATTGAAATTTTTATCTTATTTTTTGTATTTTATTTTTTGTTTATTTATATTATTTATTTAATTTATTGATCATTTTTATATTGTTATTGATTTTATTATTTTATTTTTTTTAACAATATTTATTGTTATTTTGTATATATATTTTTTAAATTTTTTTGCAATAATTTTATTATACAATTTCTTTTGTATTTTTTTTTTTCAAAACTATAAAATAAAAATTTATAGTATTTATGTTTTTTATTATTATATTTATTTTTTTTTGTATTTACTTTTATGTAATTTATTGGTGTTTTTAAATTTTTTTATTATAAAATTGTTTTTTTTTTGTATTTTTTTTTCAAAACTATGAAATAAAAATTTATAATATTTATGCTTTTTTATTATTATATTTAATTTTTTTTATATTTACTTTTATGTAATTTTTTCTGGTGTTTTAAATTTTTTTATTTTTATAATTAAATTTTTTGTATATTATTTTTTCTGTTTTAGTATTATTTAATTTTAATTTTTTTGTTTAATATAACTAATTTTTATGCCATAATTGTAATATTTGTAAAAATTTAAAATAATATTTTTGTTTTTATGACTTTTTATTACTATTTTTATATTGTTTATCCTAATTTAATTATTTTATTTATTTTTATTTACTTTATCGGTGTTTTGTTAATTTTTATTTTTATAATTAAATTTTTTATATATTATTTTTTCTGTTTTAGTGATATTTTGGGTTTATTTTTCATTGATATTTTATACATAAATTTATTATAATTTTTTTTTTAATTTTTTTGTTGTTTTGTTTATTTTTTTAATTTTTTTTCATTTTATTTAATTTTTTGAAATTTATTTGCAATAATTTTAATTATACATATATATTTTTTTTTTTCAAAATATGAAAGAACTTAAATTTGCATTCCTTTTTATTTTTTTTAAGTTAATTTTTTATTTTTTTTAATACAATTTTTATATATTATTTTTCCATTTTAGTGTATATATAGTTTTTATATATAATTTTTATCTCTTAATTCTTTAATATTACTAATTTTAAGCAATATTTTTAATATTTTTTTAAAATATAAAAAAAAAATATTTTTTTCATTGCTTTTTATTATTTTTTTATATTGTTTATTGTAATTTAATTTATTGGCATATTTTTTATTTTTTAATAATTAAAATTTTTATATACATTATATTTTTTATTTTAGTGTTATTATTTTATATATAATTTTTATCTCTTAATTCTTTAATATTACTAATTTTAAGCAATATTTTTAATATTTTTTTAAAATATAAAAAAAAAATATTTTTTTCATTGCTTTTTATTATTTTTTTATATTGTTTATTGTAATTTAATTTATTGGCATATTTTTTATTTTTTAATAATTAAAATTTTTATATACATTATATTTTTTATTTTAGTGTTATTTTATATATAGTTTTTATTTTTTAATTTTAAATATTACTAATTTTTAGCAATAATTTTATTATTTTTCAAAATATAAAAATATATGTATATATTTTTCATAACTTTTTATTATTATTTTTATATTGTTTATTTTAATTTAATTTTTATTTAATTTGTTGGTATATTTTTATTTTTTATAATTAAATTTTTTTATATATTTTTTTATTTTAGTGTTATTTTAATATAGTTTTTTCTGTTTTAGTATTATTTTTATATATATATATTATCTTTGCAATAACTTTATTAATTTTCAAAAACAAAAAATAAATTTTGCAAATATTTTATCATTTTTCAAATATAAAAAATAATAAATTTTTAGTGTTATTTCCATATTATTTATTTTAATTTAATTTGTTTTATTTTTTTAATTTTTATTTTCTATATTTTGTATTTTATTGTTATTAATATACATAATATTTTTATATATATTTTAATTTTTATTTTTCTATTATTATTTATATTTTATTATTATTAGTTTTTAATTTTTAATATTTTTATATTTTTTATTAATTATTTTATTATATCTCTGCCAATGTTTCAATATCTTTTTTTCATACATTTTGTTATTATATTTGCACATTTTTTGTAAGACAGTCATATAAATTGTTGTTGCAGTAATATTATATGTATATTGCATCCACATCGACATCGAAATCGTCAATTGACTTTTTACATTTTCTTGAAACAAAAAAACCTTTGAAGCAATAAATACACGCCCTCTAAGCTCCATATAAGTTCGTCTGAGAATATGACAGCTCTTTCAAAATGTTCGCGCCGTTCGTCAATATTGATTTCAGTCAACAATTTCGCCTCAATTCTGCTTCCATTTGTGCATTATGAAACGTAAATTTATTTCACGCAATTTCTGCCTGCCTCAGCACTTTATTGTATAAATTCCTTTAACACCTACTGCGCCAGTGGGTGTCCGTCAAACAAGTTCGTTTTATAGAAAATTTAAAGGGTGGCAGGGGGCTTGCAGGCGTTGTTACGAAACATGACTCAGCAGTTCGGCTGTGGCTGTCCAGCTTCATGCCATTATACGCTGCTGCTTGTTGTTGCTTAATGGCGAGTGTCTGTCTTATCTGCGCTGCAGCAACGCTAATGTCATCCCAACAGCAAGCCGTCCGCATACCTGCATTTGTATGCATGTGTGTGTGTGTATATTTTGTAGCACAGCCATTCACTTAACGTCAACTGCATTTTTATGTTCATTTTTCAACTGTCTTGTTATTGTTGGTTTTTGTTGCCTTGACGCAGCGCATCATGTATCAGCGTTGGTATTCCTGGAAATGTCAGTCAGCTGTCGTTGGCAATTTAACTTTTACACGCCGCCCGCACGCCACAACGCCAGCACACACACAGGCGCACGAACGCATACAGGCGCACGAAGGCATACATGCTAGCCTATGGTATGAAGTAGAGTGAAGCCAAGGCTAAGTGACAAGCCACAAAACTGGGCAGCTGGGGTTCATACTTTGCCCGCCGTCTGATGTGACTTTTAAAAGGCAGGCGTTTTTAAAGGCGGCGCAAATAAACAACGTCAACCGCCACGAAAAAGACGAGTGAGACAAATTGAAACTCAACGGATGTGTGGCTATTTGACGAACGGTTTCTTTTGTCGACGACTCGCTGCTCTGCTCAATATATTTTTTGTACTGACTTTTTATTGAACTAACCCTTTCGATAGTAGACATATTTATAAACTGCCTGCATACATACAGACGCATACATATTTTTTTATAGTCTTTGCTAACCGCAATTTCTCTTTCTCTCTCTCTCTATTTCTCTTCTGCAGTTTCTGACGGCCCGTATTTGTAGTTGTAGCAGCATTGCAACGCGCGCATTCTATAAGCCATGGCAACATTAATACCGTCCTCAAATGTTGAGGCCGCTTATGAAGATATGTTCAAAGAAATCACACGTAAATTATATGGGGAAGAGACCGGAAATGGTTTACATACATTGGGCACACCGGTTGCGCAGGTGGCGACCACTGGGCCCACAGCACCCGAGGGCGAGCGCTCATTCACGAATTTGGTAAGTGCCACAGCAGCGCTTGCGGTTGACTCATGCGCGCCGGCCGCAAAAAACACACACACACACTCAACACATACATACATATACATACATACACACACTCCTCTATTGCCTTTTTACTTATGTTATCTCTTTTTTCTTATTTGTTTTTCTTCACCACTTTGCTTTGGCTTCCTTTGGCGCTGCACCTTCTTCAGCAGATCGATCGCAGCGCTGCGCCCACCATCGAATATGAGAACAATGCCGCTAATGCAGTGGCAACAGCTGCCGCCGCGGCAAATGTTGTAATCCAACAACAAGCCGAGGGTTCTGTGGTCGTCGCCACGACAGGCGGTAATTTCAAATCGGAAGACCACTTGAATACGGCTTTTGGCCTGGCGGCGCTAATGCAAAATGGTTTTGCCACCACCAACGCCGCTGGCACCGGTGGTACGGATCAGCAGCAGCAGCAACAACAGCAACAGCAGCAACAGGCACAAATTGTACAGTGGTCGACACCGACGGCAACAGGTGGTAAATTACAGAGTTATACGGCTGCCACTCAACAGCAACAACAACAACAACAACAGCAGCAGCAACAACAACAATTGCAGCAACAAGTTGGCACATCAAAGTCAAAGTAAGTGCAGACAAAAGTGGTGTAGTGAATGTGTGCTTATATTAGATATGGCTGTACATAAGCGTAATTAGGCATTAGGGTGCGTCAGTTTTTGCCTCTTTTGAAAATAAAATTTTATAGATTTCTAATCTTGTTTCTTTAAGTCATATATAGTCGTGTCTATATATATATATAATGAATGTATGTATGTATGTGCTTAAGAAAAATAATTATACATTAGGGTGCGTCGATTTTCAACGCGTACGAAAACAAAGTTTTTCTTATCTTTTTATGAGTCTTATATAAATGTGCTTAAATAGATATCGGAGGTCATTTGTGTATAGCAAAATATAATAGCACGTTAGGGTGTGCCGATTTTTCCCGGCGTATGAAAACTAAATTTTTCAACGTGAAATTCATGTAATTGCAAATCTTATATAATGTACTTAAATAGGGGCGGTTATTTGTGTATAATAAAATATAATTACACATTAGGGTGTGCCAATTTTCCCAGCATATGAAAACAAAATTGTTCAACGTGAACTTCTTGTTACTTTAAGTCCTATATATGCGCTTATATAGATAGCCAGGCATATGTATATATGTACGTGTAAAGAAAATTATAATTTTTCTTTAGGGTGGTTCAGTTTTTCAGTATGTATTAAAACCATATTCTTCCTACTGAAACCTCTTTTATTTAAGCCTTATAAAAATAATATTAAGCAAGCACATATTTGTATGCAAAAAGTAATTAATTATTAGGGTGGCTCAATTTTCTTCGTATATTTAAAAAATGTTTTAGAGTGCGATTCTACAGTCTATAAGTCCTTTTAGATGTTATTACTATATTTAGATATTGAAGTACATACATAGAAACATATATGTAGTTATACATTAGGGTGCGTCAATTTATTTTGCATATGAAATCAAAATTTGTTTAAAGTGCAATTCGTTTTATTGAAGTCTTATACGTACATATAAGCTAATAAAGCTATCGAAGTGCCTATGTGTTTACGAAAAAAATTGCATTAGGGTGAGACGAGGATTTTTTAAATTGGAAATATTTTTGTTTTTAAGTTTTATATAGATGTTATTGAATTACCTACATATGTGTATACCAAAAGATTGCTAAACATTAGGGTGGGTCTAGTGTTTTACATATGTAAACAATTTAATTCGGATTTATTACTAAATGTTTATGAATTTATTATTTTATAAGCCTGAAATATTATTACATAAATTTGTATGGAGACTCCAGCCTTTTTCGATGCATTTAAGCTTAGTGAGTGGTGAATCGAACAAAGAACTCGCATTAATCAAAGAGAGTTAAATATTTACCGTGGTACTCACATACTTCTTGTATAGAATTGAGCTGAATACATTTGTTGTTGCCTGTCATGTAAGTCAGGATAATACTCTCACGTGAGAGTAGAGTCAAAGAGCAGAGTAGCGGTAAATCGAAGACGATTTTCAGGACCCGGCTGCGTTTATAGAGTCACAACTCTGATTTGAGAAATATTTTATTGAATTATAACTGTGTTTTCTTCAATCTTATGTTGACAATTACCGTTAAATTTGAATTTCATACTAAAACAACATACTTAACCTCAAATTTTATTGTACTAACTACGTACCGAAATTATGACGAGCTTTAAATATGAATCGCATCGAGAGAAATAAAAAAAATAAAAAATATACGAAGCCTTGCCAACTGCCTTCGAGCCGATGTTCCTTTCTTTAGACGCTCCTTTGTCTTTTTGCAATCCCCTATAGTTTCCGCAATAGTTTCTTGCGTGCCAAAAACTTGCTCGTTATCTCCTCCACACTCGGACCATACGAGACCCTTTCCAGTTCCTTTTCGCATCGCGTCACAATGTTCGTAATCATGCCCTCCGTGGTGAAATACGCAATGACGGCGTCGCGGCGACACCACTTATCGATCACCGCTTTGCTTACGCGCTCGTACTGCATGCGCACGTGATAGTAGGTGTCGAATTTCTGCGCATATTTGCGTATCTTCTCCGCATCGATGCGCGGTATCTTCAGCGCCGGCTGACGCACCAATTGGTAGGGGTCATAAATTTGCGAATAGTTCTGGAAGCGCACCTCTTCCCAATTGATGTTCAACAGCGTATTATAGATTTTCTTCGGATGCCCGAGTATGCCGTGACACACATCGATCAAAATCAACTGACTGTCCGGCACAATATACTCGAGCTCCAGCTGGTGTATGCGCAAATCGGTGCCGCGATACTTGCGTTCGCCAATCCACAGTATGGGCAAATTCTCGGTGGACACATTGACCAACTCCTGTATGAGCGGTGAGTTTTGTGCGCGATAATTCACGCGCTTGTAATTCTTGCCGTACAGCATGTTCGCCTCGGCCTCCGTGAAGTTGATGTGCGCATAGCGTTTGAGCTTGAAGTGTTCGGAGCGAAACAGTCGATACATTTCCAAATCGATGTAGTCGTAGGCGCGCCGATGCATAGCGATCCACACCATTTGTGTGGAGAAGGCCAAAAAGGTTTCGTGGAAGCGCTTATCCTTAATCGATTGCGAAATATTGACGATGGGCGTAATGTGGTAGAAAGGTTTCATTTCGCCATCGCCCGCTATAATGATGCTATACTCGCGCGCCAACAGCAGCCGATGCTGCGTAAGATATGACGAGTAGATGCGTTTGATCTCATTGGTGTCCTCGCTTTGTATTTGCGCCTTTTCGCCGCTAATCTCATCGCGTCGTATCAACACGAACTCCACCATCTTCAAGTAGTACTCAAAGTAAATGATGAGCGCGCGCAGAAAACGATCCACTGTGAAGGTGTGCAGAAAGAGCACGAAATCCTTTGTGATAGTCTCGGATGGCGCCAGAAATAGCACAAGATTTTTGATGTCTTGTACGAGTATGACATCCGCATCGTGTGTGAGTTCGGAGCGCTGGAACTCCTGCAGGAATATTAACTCTTCTAATTGATTCAGCGTTTTGTTGAATTTGAAGCCGCACGTCCTGATATAATCTTGTTTCTCCAATTCCGCATCTTTGATGGGCTCAAACTCTAAGCGCTCCAAGGTTTTATTCCACGTCCATTTGCCAAGATTAAATTTCGGCACAAAATTCGAATTATGTATGCGACGCATTGTCGAAGCGGAGACGTCTCATGCGTTGCAGGCTTTTAGTGAAATAAAAAAATATTTAAAAAAGAAATTGTGTTGAAGTTAAAACCGAAATGTACTAAAAAATGTGGGCTTGATTGAAATAATTTTGTTGCGACAATTTTGAAGCCAAGCGAGCTGAGTCGTTTAGTTAAGACCGTATTTTCGTCTGTCGGTTTTTGAGATATCGGTCTGAATTTTCGCACACGTCTTTTTCTCCTCAAGAGGCTGCTTATTTGTCGGACTCGCTGATATCGTATCACTGTGGCATATAGCTGTCATACAAACTGAACGATTCAAATCAAGTCATTGTATGAAAAACTTTTTTATTTGACGAGATTTCTTCACGAAATTCGGCATGCATTATTATCCACAATAACGGTATCAGCTCCGAAGAAATTGTACAGATCGGACCACTATAGCATATAGCTGTCATACAAACTGAACGATTCAAATCAAGTCATTGTATGAAAAACCTTTTTATTTGACGAGATTTCTTCACGAAATTCGGCATGCATTATTATCCACAATAACGGTATCAGCTCCGAAGAAATTGTACAGATCGGACCACTATAGCATATAGCTGTCATACAAACTCAACGATTCAAATCAAGTCATTGTATGAAAAACTTTTTTATTTGACGAGATTTCTTCACCAAATTCGGCATGCTCTATTATCCACAATAACGGTATCATATCCTAAGAAATTGTTAAGATCGGTCCACTAAAGCTTATAGCTGTCATACAAATTGAACGATCCAAATCAAGTCATTGTATGAAAAACTTTTTTATTTGACGAGATTTCTTCACCAAATTCGGCATGCATTATTATCCGCAATAACGGTATCTGCTCCGAAGAAATTGTACAGATCGGACCACTATAGCATATAGCTGTCATACAAACTCAGCGATTCAAATCAAGTCATTGTATGAAAAACTTTTTTATTTGACGATATTTCTTCACCAAATTCGGCATGCATTATTATCCACAATAACGGTATCATATCCTAAGAAATTGTTAAGATCGATCCACTATAGCTTATAGCTGTCATACAAACTAGCCCTCTCAAAATCTGAAAATTAATCAATTTTTTCGCTTTGTTTTTTTTTAGATCAAAAAATCGCAACGATTCCACCACCGAAGTGATCTACACTAGTCCCTCGACCTCCGGCAATACCATGAATGCCGGCCAAACCCAACAGCAGGCAACACCTACATCCACGAACAACAACAGCGGCGCCGTCAGCAGTTCGAGTGGTGGCAATAGTCGTAAAAAGTCACACAGCAACAATAACAACTCTCATAACAACCACCAAAATGGCAATAATGCCAACAACAATGGCGGTGTACAAGTGCAGAAACGTTACGCCTGCACACACTGTCCCTACTCCACCGATCGACGAGATCTCTACACTCGTCACGAGAATATACACAAAGAGGAGAAGCCCTTCCAGTGCTTCGCCTGCCTCAAGCAATTCAATCGGGCCGATCATGTGAAGAAACATTTCCTGCGCATGCATCGCGAATTGCAGTATGACATCAATAAGACGCGACGACACGTAACCGCCAGCACGTCCAACAGTACCGGCGGCGCCGGTGTTGGCAATCAACATGCCGGCGGACGCGGCAATGTCACCATCACTACGGTAAATACACAACAACACACAAACAATACGCTCAACAGTTGTGGCTCACCCGAGCAAAAACCCAACATCATATTCCAGGGCGCCAACGTACAACTGGACAATGCATTCCTGGAAGCGCAACGCCAGCCGACATCGTCGAGCATGAGCATTGCGGAGACCATCGAGGCCGTGGCCACAGCGGCCGACGCGCCCTTGCCACAACTCAAGCAGGAGAAGCAAGATGACATTGCTGTCGGTGTGGGCGCCGCCAATGGTGGCATTGTTTGCAACACCGGCGCTACTAGTGGCAACCTCAAGCCGAAGCGCGAGAAACGCTTCACCTGCTGTTACTGTCCGTGGTCCGGCGCGGATAAGTGGGGCTTGAAACGCCATCTCAATACGCACACAAAACCGTTTGTCTGCTTGTTGTGCGACTACAAGGCGGCGCGCTCGGAACGCCTGGCCACGCATGTGCTGAAAGTGCACAACAAGCGCGCCTGCAACAAGTGCTCCTTCCTCGGCGACACGCAGGAGGAGTTCCAAGCGCACATCAACGAAGTGCAGTGAGTATTAAATGCGTTTATTTATTTTTCGAAGATAATACTACTCTGTTGACTAACTAAATTGCTGTTCTGTAGTTAGCGCTGTAGGCATTTTAGCGGCCTCGGCGACAAAAAACAACTAACCTCCACTAACAACTAGTTTTAAGCCCTGCGTAGTGCCACTAACCAAGAAGGCAGTAGTTTTCGTAACTAATTTTCGAAAATCTAATATTTGTAATTTCTTTCTTCTCTGTGCTTCCCACACGCGCAGTCCGAATGACGTGCGGCCGGCGCGCGGCAATCAAAATTCATCTAACCACTTAATTAACGGCAATATGTCGAACTCGAATTCGAGTTCGAATATATTGCGCACTATTGGCAACCCTTTAATAGCAAGTGATTCGAGCATAAATATATTCTCAAATTCGAATCTGGCATACTGGTAAATAAACGGTTAAATAACTAGTTAAAACTGAAAGTTAGGTTAATAAACGGTTAAATAATTAGTTAAATAACTAGTTAAAACTGAAAGTTAGGTTAATAAACGGTTAAATAATTAGTTACATAACTAGTTAGATCTGAAAGACAAGATTTTAGATAAAACTGTTAGACAAATTAGGGGTGTGAAGCTAAAGTTGGCTTAAAAAAAATATAAAAAAATACGGAAAAAAGAAAAGAAAAAAGAAAAGAAAGAAAACTAAACTTTAAAAGTAATTTCTTCAATGAAATTAATTAAAGCCAACCAATAATTGTTAGCCCTAACACACTGTGCGTTAGTTTCTTTGCTTTAAATCCACACCTTTGCATTTACTATTGTATATTTTTCGCCTTCCGCACCGAAAGTCATACAACACATAGCGGTGGTGGTGGCGGCGGCAGCTCATCCACTTCCAGCAATCAGGGCGGCAATGTCGGCGGCGGTGGTTCGGTAACGATATACACCACGACAACAACAAATGACAATGGCAACGGTAATATTACCGGCGGTCCACTACAGGAGATCATTGTAAATCCCACATCGATGGTGGGTTGGCGTTTGAGCGCCAATGGTTCGCTAATACCGCCGCACGATCTACTCACGGGCGGTTTACCGAATGCGGCCGCACAGAAACGCGGCTCCGAACGACTATTTCAATATCTTGAGGCAGACGGAAGTGATCCCGAAGACTATGCGCGGTAAAACGAACCAAAAAAACTATATAACAAAGCTTGATTTCCTTATTGTTTTCGTTGTTTTGTTTTGACTTCGTCAAGTTTGTGTTCACTTACCAGTCTTTCGTTAAATTGCCATTGATTTTGGTTAACCTCAAAAACAATTTTTTTGGTGATTTACATTTTTTTGTTATTACATACTTCATATGACCCGTTATAAATATGTATTTTAATAGTTTGTTTAATTATTACGTAAAAATATAAAAATTTTGTTGTTATAATGGACTCTGATCATCAAAACTATCCGACCAAAATGATGTCCTTGTAGGAAAAACTTTTTTATTGGTCAAGATATATTCATGAAATTTTGTATGGATTATTATCTAAAGCAATTTTACAATCTCCGAAGAAACTGTTTAGATCGGTCAACTATAGCATATAGCTGCCATACAAACTAACCGACCAAAAACAAGTTCTTTTATGGAAAACTCCTTTATTTGTCAGATATCTTCAGGAAATTCGCCATGGTTGAATGACCAAAGCAATGCTACAATCTCTGAAGAAATCGTTGAGATCGGTTTGCTATAGCATATGGCTGACATACAAACTAACCGATCAAAATCAAGTCCTTGTATGAAAAACTTTTTTATTTGTCAATATATCTTCATGAAATTTGGCATGGATTATTGCTTAAGGCAATGCTATAATATTTGAAGAAATCGTTGAGATCGGTTCACTATAGCATATAGCTGCCATACAAACAAACCTACTAAAATCAAGTCGTTGTATGAAGAACTTTTTTATTTGTCCAGATATCTTTACGAAATTTGGCATGGATGATTGATCAAAGCAATGTCACAATCTCTGAAGAAATTGTTCAGATCGGTTTACTATAGCATATGGCTGCCATACAAACTAACCGACCAAACTCAAGCACTTTATGGCAACATTTTATTTGTGAAGCGTATTATAGTTACGTTTCAGTCGAATATTTTTATTTTCTAACTTTGTTATATTAACATCTACCTTCAAGTTAAAAAAAAATGTTTACTAATTTTTGTGGGTTTTACTTTAATTTAGTTTGACTCCTTTTATAACCTCCTTCATCTACTTTTTAGCATTTTTCCATTTCTTATTAATTTTATTTCATTTTTTATTAATTTTTATTCCATTTTTATTTTTATTTTTTTTATTTTTTTATATACGAAACTTGATTTTCTATATCTGACACTAATTTCTCTACTTTCTCACTACTTCCCTGCAGTCTCCTGAAAATGGACGCCATCAGTCGCAACACCGCTTCAGTCGCTCAGGATTTTCATAAGGCGGGAGGCGTGCAAGAGTTGAAAATTCCAGCCAATCATCAACTCCTGTTCAATAATAAACTGCCCTCACAATGGACGACCAAAGAGGCTGCGGCGCTACTCCATTCCCTAAGCAACAACAGCAACTTTGCCAACTATCAGCAACAACTGCAGCTACAGCAACAACAGCAACGCATGAAATATCATCATCATAACGGCAACAGCAACAACACACATAAGCGTCAGCGACAACACTCGACGGGCGACGATGAGAATACACCATCGTCCGCCTCGTCGACGGCATCGTCGAGCGATAGTGGCGCATCACCGTTGAAAGCTGGTGGCGGTAGACAACAGTACATGTCTAGCTCAGCAGCAGCAGCAGCAACAACAAATGGCAGCAGTAGCAGTTACAGTAATAGTGAGCAGAGAAAGGCGATGTCGGCATTCTTGAGCGAAAATTTCGATTTGCAAGAAACAACGGAGAGCGCAATCGAAATGATGGCGGCAGCAGCCGCAGCGGCGGCTAGCAGCAACAGCAGCAACAAGCGCAAATATCAGTCGCAGCACGACAATGATGAAGATCAAGAGAATCAAGAGCAGCTTATTAGATCGCCTCCCGCGTATAACAATAACAACAACAAAGTAAACAATACAATAAATTACCAGCAACAACAACATACGAGAACAACACGAACGCTCAATCAACGTACCACGAATGCCGCGCATCACCAACGCGAACATCGCCTCGATCTGCTACACTTGGATCGCGACAACAAGGAGAACAACAAACAGAATGCGGCTGCCACATTCCTCAGCAACATGGAGTATCAGAATTTGAACAAGGTCAGCACGCAGATACAAAACTATGTCAAGGACATCATCAATAAGTATTACGCCGAAACGCCGCTCATGTATCCGGCCATGCCGACAGCAACGGAGACGCCGCACGACAGCCAACAGCCAGCGGAGCAGCTGCAGCAAAAGCCCACCTCCTCCTCACAACGCAAGCGCATGCGTAGCGAGACCGAGGAGTACATCGAGTATTTGCGTAATAAAGAGGACATAACGCTGACCATAACGCCGAAGGTGTCCACCGCGCAGAAGCAGCGTCATGCCGCCAGCACTACTTCACATACCAACCAACAACGTCAGAGCACCACGCAGCAGGCGTTGTTGGCCACACCCGCCGTCACACTAGCGCCGATTGCACCCCTCATGCCGCAGCCACAATCAACAGCGGCGTCACAGCCACCCAACAAGCGCCGCAAATCACTTTCACAAATAGCCACCTTGTTGCCCTTGTTGGCTGACGCCGCCTCGCAGCAGCAGTACCTCACCGCGCCGTTGGACTTCAGCAAGAAACCCACGCACGCCGACGAGGCCACCATACACCACGCAGCCACAACTACACCCACATTAGGAGCGCAGACGACAAACACGGTGTTGCCGCAAGCCGCGCAGGTCTCCGTTATACAAGCAGCACCCACGCAACCGCAACAAAAGCAACAACAACCGTCAGTACTGCAGAGCGCCAACGACAAACGTTCGTCGCGCAAGCAAGCGCAACCGAAGAAGATACGCGCGCCACCAGAAGTGATAGTCGCCATGCTGCGCGACAAGTACTTGAATCGCATGGTGGATCACAAGCTGAGTTGTCGCTTGTGCGCGCAAGACAAGCGACGCGCGGCGGCAATGCTCGTCTTCAACTACCATACAAAGGGTTCGCTGACATTGCACAAACACTGGAAGCATCGCGCGAAGAAACAGCGCTGCCAGCATTGCATGCAGGCCTTCAAGCAACGCAGCAGCCTAATCGTGCACAGTCGGCGCGCGCACTCCGCTGCCATGCAAAAGCAACGGCCGGGTGTGAAGCAAGTGTGTGACAAGTCGAAGCAGCTGCCACAAAAGCAGGCGGGCAGCAAGCAGCAACGCAGACACGCAAAGAAATCGAAGAAATGCACATAGAGCGCGCAGCAGCCAGGCATGCGCTTGACGAGAATACGCATGCGCATGGTTGTAAACCGATATTACCAGCTAAGCCACCTATCCGGTTGGTGGGTGTAAACTGCATATTGAGTGTGCGCCTCATTATTATTATTGTATATGATTTTGTATGATTTCTAAAACTCTCGGGTATTCGTTGCAAGCATTTTTTGTTGACGATATAATCATTCTAAGCCAAGTTTGCGCATTTTTAAATACTTAATTGCTTACCTAGAGACATGCATATGATTAGGTTTTAGTATTACGGTTCGGTTTCTGTATTATATTAGTTGTAGTTTGTTGTTGTTGTTCATAAAACATTCCGCATTTATTATTAGGCAGCGCTGTAGAGAGAAAACTGGCGCCGGGGTAGGCTTGTAGTGACTTGTTGGCGAAACAAATCTGCAAAGTATTGTTGTAGAGCAACGTGCTCTCCTGAGCCTTTCCAGCCTCTCTGAAAACTCCGAGCCCCAACTGAGCACTTCGGTTCCGGGTACAATTGTCCCCATTCTCTCCTTCTCTCATTCATTACTACTAGTAAATACTCCTGCGGTTCTCATTATTTAGACACGTCCTTGCTGTTAACGGTAGAGACAACCCTCAGTTTAGCCGTTGGCCTTAAATACAAGGAATAAAAGAGTATCTTCTAATATTTAATTATTTTGTAATTTCGATTTTTTTTACTTTCTGTTATCGCAGACACAATTATAAAATAAATGTAAATAATTTCTTTATAATTTACACGCATTTACTGTTTATTTCGTTCATATTTTGTAGCGTTAAGTTGAAAAAATTTTTGATTTTGTAAAAAATAAATGAGAAGATGTGAAAAAAGATGAATATTTAGTTTTAGTTTAAATTATTTTTTTAAATATTCATTTTTATTTTTAATACTATTTTATTTTTTTTTTTTTTTTTTTTTATTTTTTATTTTTATTTGTTTTTAATCACTATTTTTATTTCTTTTTTATTTTTTAAATAATTTTATTTATTTTTTAATATTTTAATTTATTTATTTTTAATTTAATTTTATTTTTGAGTTTTATTTTATTTTGAAGTTTATTTTTAATATTTTTATAACATTTTAATTTTTAATAATATCTTTATTATTAGTTTTAATAAAATTATTTTTCCATATTTTTTAATATTTTTATTTATTAATTTTATTTTTTGTATTTCATTTTTTTTTGTAATTCCTTAGTATATTATATGTATATACATATACTATATATGTACATATACATATGTATATATGTACATACATATATATTAGTAGTATTCCATATTTTTTTGTTTTTAAAACTTTCTTTTGAGTTTTAGTTTCAACTAAAGCTTTGTAAAAAATGTAAATTTTTACTTAAAACTTAATAATTAAATAACAATATGCTTTCCTTAAAGCTTTTAAGTTTTTAAGCGAGTTTTTTAATTTAAATTTAAATCTGACCCAAAACATATATAAAAACGAATACTCGAGACTTTTTTTTATATTATAATGCAAGGCAATTTTTCTTTTACATAAAAACACTACTTTATTCATAAATATTTATTAAAGTTAACTAATTATTATTATAACTAATTTTTTATTTTAATTTAATTTAATATTGAAAGACAAAAAGATATATTTAAAAATAATTTAAAATTTAAAAATTTTAATTTTAAATTTATAATACTTTTTTTAAGTTTTAATATTGTTTTTAAATTTCGAATATTTTTTTCAAATTATTTAATATTTTTTCAAACTTGTGTTTTTTTATCCTTTTATTTTTAATACTCTTTAAAATTTTTAATTTTTTTGAAAATTTTTAATATTTTTTTTTATTTTTAATGTATATTTTGTAATCTTTTGTTTCTAATTTTTATTATTTTGTTCTCATTTTTAATATTTATTTTAAATTTTGTTATAGTTTTTTTTATTAATTTTTAATATTTTCAATTTCAAATTTTAATAGTTCTTTAATTTTAAAAATTCTTTGGTTGAACGTTTTTCCTCAAATTTTTAATATTTTCAATATATTTTTTTTTAATTTTCAATATTTTTTTTAATTTTCAATATTTTTTTTTAAATTGTCAATAATTTTTACCGAACTCAAAATATTTTGTTCAAACTTTTAATATTTTTACAAATTTTTATTATTTTTACATTTATTATTTAATTTGTAATATATTTTTATTTACGTTTTTTATTTATTTTTATTTTATTAATTTTTAATTTGAATATTTCAAATTTTATATTTTTTTAAATTTTGTCGTCAACTGTATGCTTCTAAGTTACTTACTTTTAAGTTGTAATGTACCTGAAATATGTTTTCTCTAAAAACTTAACGAAAAAAATAAAAACTGCTTATGCAGCACATATACATGCATACATACATACATATGTATTACATTAATATTAAAAATGTGAAAATTCAAACATTTCATACTTAATTAAATTAAATTATATTATCATATATTTGTTAATGCAACAGTGCAGTTCATGTAGCGGAGCATTTGGTGCCAAGCTAATGCTTATAAAATACAACACTGCAGCTATTGGCTCTATATATAGTTAATATGTAGTTAAGTTTAAACGAAGCTTTAATTTGCCAACTTCATTGAAACAAAAAAAAACAACAATTATTAATAATTTAGATATTTTAGCTACATTAGCAAAAGTATTGACTTCATTAGGGTTTAATTTTCATAAATATTGATTTGTTATTTTGCAAAAAACAGCTAAAGCGTAAACAGTTGAGCAAAGTGTGCGCAGAAAATAATGAAAATAAAGAATTTAAGTTGCCATTTGTCCAAGCAAAGTATATGAATACACACTCAAACACACAAATATGCAGCATAAGTAGCAAGTAGTTTTAAACCATAAAGCAAAATAACAATAAAAAAGCAAAATGAGAAATCTCAACACAAGTTTAACGCAAACATGACACTTTGTATACCAAATACTCAACAATATGCCAAGGAACTAAGTCCTTTTCGCCAACTTGCCACAAATGCAGTTAAAAAAGAAACTAAGCACACTTAAAAATTATAGAAAAGCTATAAAAATAAAAAAATAAAAGTCTTAAGCTATTTTAAGTAAATAAATTGTGAATTCCAAAGCTGATTTGGTTTATACTCATGCGAATGCCTTATTTTTATTAACACTAATTTATTATTAATTAGTTCTATTTTGTTTACAATCTAAATTATATGCTTTAAGTCACCTTTAAGTCGCCTTTCATTGCATAAAATATGTTTTAGTTGCTATTAAAAGACAAAGTAAAATAAAATCTACGTACAGGCATGCATGCAACAATTCAAATTTAGTGATTTTAACTCATAAACATTTTTAGTAACAAAAAAGAGAAAGAAAAAATGAAAAGAAAACGAGAAAATAAAGAAATATAAAGAAGATGAGCAAATAAGAAGTAAATAAAGAAATAAAAAGAAATTGAAAAAGTAAAAATTATATACTTGATGTATGTCGCGCTTAGTAAACACGAGTTGGCATGTTTACAATGCGAAAGCGAATGTAATGGACTGAAAATTAATAAAAATATAACAAAAAAAACTTTACCTAAAAAAGAAACTTTATTTAAAACTAAAAGTATAAAAGCATGTAAGAGATCAAATCGTAATGGTGGTTAAAAGTAAAAAAGCGAGAAAAATTTAAAAGTAATGAATTTTAAGCAGCAAACGCTAAGCAAAACAGAAAAAAAATATTAAGAAAAAACTGTAATGTTTTTCAACAAAAAGCAGACATACAGCCGTTTAGTGTATACACACGTAGTTTAAAATGTTGTAAAAACCCTTTTGCAAATACAAAAAACATAAAACAAATATTAGAAAACTTCTTAAAGCTAAATAAGCACGTTTGGCAGCAAAAAAAAAAAACGATGAAAATTAAATTAGATTGAGGAAAAATAAATTAAATCGAAAAAAATTAAATTAAATGGAAGAAAACTTAAATTAGATTGAGAAAAAAAAATAAATAAATTGAAAAAAAAAATAGATTGAGAAAAATTTAATAAAAATGGAAAAAGGAAATTAAATTAAAAGCTGAAAACAAAATTAAAAACTAAATTAATTGAAATTAACAAAATTTTAGTTTAGGAAAAATGAAAATTTTAACAAAAAAGACAAAGCAACAAAGCAGTAGTAAAGACACCGCCATTAATGGAAAGTGAAAATTATACTTAAATATTATATTATGTGTAACGGTAATAGCAGCGTTTAAAAGTCACACAAAAAACCACTAAAGATTAAAAAATAAGTAAAAATATACTTAAAAAAAGATGTATGAAAGCCCTGCAGTCCGTGTGGACTGTTGGCTGGATATGATAATTAAATGTCAAATGTGTTTTTAGTTTAATTTATATTTCTGAATATTGAAAATAAACATCTTAAAATTAGTTTAAAATAAAAATAAATGCAGAGTTGATATTGCAAGAGGGGAGGGTGGCATAAATACTATACAATGGAAGTATTGGTAGAATTCATTAGATTAGATTGGATTAGATAAGTAAATGAGGATTGCACCGCGACCTGGGGTCTATTGTGCCCTCTTCTAAATCACAATGTCCCTACAAGTCCCAGCAAATTGATAAATTCCAATATACGTCTAGGTACTATTCAAATAGGGATTTGAAAACATGGATTCAGGGGCCTTTATCCTGCGCATACAGACTGCTGTGCAGTAAATTAGAAGGTGTTCTGCTGTTTCAGACTCCAAGTCGCAGAACCGGCAATATACATATAAGTGCTTCTTAATAATACAATGGCCAGTGTAGAAGGCGAGAAGTAATGAGTTTTTCCATTGGGAGGTTGATTATAAATTTCAACCTTTTAAGGTTGTAACCAGACCTTAGCAACTTGGCATGGCGCCTGCCTAGGAGTTGTTGTCAAAGCTTCTCCCTACCCAATACTTCATTCTTGCGAACAAAATTTCAGTTCGATATCTAAAAAACTAAGGGACTAATTCGCGTATATGCAGACAGAGCATGGCAAAATCGATGCAGCTCGTCACGCTGATCATCTATATATTTTTTTTTTATAGAGTTGCCGATGTTTCTTTCTGGGCGTAAATTAAAAACTACATATATATCCACAAAAATTTTGTCTCTTCCTTATCAAAATGGCACATCAAGTGCTAATTGAACCCGAAAGATAACAGAACTGCACTCCTACCTTATCAAAGCAAAGTTCGTTGCCTGACTTACTAGTTTCTTTGAGCATTCTTCTTCCATAAAATGTTTTAAACCCCCCTCCGGCAATGCAGGCTATGTTAGGTAAATAAAAAATCATTCTTATTTAACTATACTATATTTTATTTCTACATAAGCGATGCACTTAAAATTCTAACTTTAATTCAATAACCACTGTATAGGCTGCACAACTGTTGAATATTAGCGCGCATCGAAAACGACCACTGAAAGTAGAAATATAATAAAAGTTGTGAAACAATTACATATGTATGTATTTCATAACAAATATAACTATGCACTTACAGCGCTTGGTACGTTTCTTGTACATGATGCGGTAGCCGCACTCACGGCAACGTATAGGATCACGTGGACGCATCTCGTTCTCATGATGACACTCTGTGTAAAATATGAAAGAGAAAATTTAGAATAGCAGTATTAGTTATTTAATTTCTTTGATATGAAATACGCTGCTGTGGTTATAGCAGTAAAAATATTCCTCTAATAGGCTTTAAAAATGTTTCTGAAATGACTGTTTGATCGCATTTATCTATTTGAACCAAAATTCAATGTAGTTATGCAAAACCGTCTGTCTATTTTTTAAGCATTAATATTTAAGTGCTTAGTAGACCTACGAATAAATTAAATGCTCTTAAGTATATTGTTAACTTCGAAAAAAGCTTTTACTAATTATACATATGCATTTTTCCGGTGCCAATTTCAATTAGCGAATTCACCAATAGCTAAATCAAACCATGTCCCTCAAGTCGTTTACAATGAAATTTGCCATTCATAACTTACCGCCACAGATATAGGTCATCGCCGTTTTTAGAACTGTATCCTTAGTGCTGGTTTCGGACATGTTTATGCCTTTTTAATTAACAAAAATGTTAAAAATTCAAAAATGTATATTTATTTCGTCAAAAAATTAATGCAAATGAAATCTGTCAGCGTGCATTTGTTTTGACAGCTAACTAAATAGATTTGTTCGTTTTTAAAAAACAAAGTTGCCAACTTTTTAAATATAGTTTTCGGTACAATTATTGCACAAATTTTTAAAGTGTTTTTTTTTTTAGATAGCAGAAAATTTATTTATATAAAATTAACTTTAGATCAATAAAAAATTTGCAGTTAAGTTTTTGGTAAAGGTTCAGGAGAGCGGCTTTTCCGAAAACGTGCACCAATTTTCACGGGAAATGTCTTAAAATACTGGTTTTTAGTTCTACTTTACGAATATGTTAGGCGCGTGCTTTTAAAAACAATAGTTTTTTTTGAGTTCTAGATATATGTATGTATATAAATTTTTTTTAAAACTTATGTTAAATATAATATTATGTAGTTGTCAAACTTATATTAACATAGGAAGTGGCATCCCTTAACTGCCGTCAGCTGTTTTACTGTAGTCTCCAGCGAAAGCAAACATTGCACAAATATAATTGTAAACAAAATTTAGGCCGCAAGTACAACGTAAACAATGAAAAATAAACGATTAATGCATCCGCGGAATATTTTCCGAACGCCACCAGATTATACAGCATTAGCAATCAAATACAAAGACTTTCGTAAAGTTTGCAAGCTGGTAAGAATATTTAAAGACAAGTGCTATTGTTGCTAATACAATTTCCAATTTCAATGCAGGAACTCAATGGCAAGGTGTACATAGATTATCGCAATGAAGCCACATTGCGCGCGCTCACACAAATGCTATTGGAAGAGTACTTTCAGCTATACGTCGAATTTGCACCTGGCAGTCTTGTGCCCACACTGCCGCTACGTTTGAACTACATACTCTGGCTGGAAGACCTGATCGCGTTACTTAAATTGCCTGCGGAAGAAGTAATATGCGGCATAGACATAGGCTGTGGATCTTCCTGCATATACTCGCTCTTGGCAGCGCGTAAAAATGCCTGGCACATGCATGCGCTCGAGTCAAATGATGGCAATCTCACATTTGCACAGAGAAATGTGGAAGCTAATAAACTGACACAGTTGGTGGACATTTTCAAGCAGACTGATAAGCAAATAATTTTCAAAGACTTCTTTAATGCCAAACCAGATGTTAACTTTCATTTTTGCCTTTGCAACCCGCCATTTTACGATTCTTCGTTACCAAATCCTTTTAATGCCAAAACAAGAAATGAGGACAAACGTACACCACCACACAATTGCCATACGGGTCATAACGAGGAACTGGCTTGTGAAGGCGGAGAAGTGCAGTTTGTCCAGCGCATAATTGAAGATAGTGAGCTTTATCCACAGCGCGTTTAGTAGGTTCCTAATGCTTCTACTATCTAGCTTATATTATCCAAGGAAAATATATTATCTAACTCCTTTCTTTTTTATAACTTTATTTTACAGCATTTATACAACAATGTTGGGTCACAAAAGCAGTGTTGCGCGCGTTATGGAGATTTTGTCTAAGAAACTGATCACAAATGTGTGTAGTACGGAATTTTGTCAAGGCAACACCACGCGCTGGGGCATTGCTTGGAGTTTTAGTAGTGATTTCGAGCTTCATAATGTAGCAAATTAAAGCCAATTTTAAATAGCAAAAATGTTGTATGTAATATTTAAATAATTCCCAAAAAAGCTAGCAAACAAAAGTGCTAAAAACAGAAGAATTAGAATTGAATATTATCTATCCTCAACCGGAAAGAGGGTTGCTTCATATTAGTGCATCAAATGTTAAGAGAATGAGCTTTATAAGTCCTATATTGCAGTAAAAATCTGTTCCATACTGGTACAATAAATTTAAATTCTCTCTATTACAGGAAACGCTAAGGCTCTGATTTCATTTACTCTTTGTGCCTACCTAAACAAACAGGATAAGATATCTGATATTTGTAAGTGGCGTTTACTTGATAAAATGTTGGTAAGTTTCGGTAAAATAGAACCGGTTGCCTTGTGAACTTAGCGTATCATGTTTTACTGATTCATCGATTTCTATGTCTTAAAGTAGGATTTTCTCTGAAAGGGAAATGAGGACAATGTACAATAATCGCCATTATTTCAGCGAACTAACCCTGTTTGGATCGATAAGTTTTAGGTTAAGTTTTGCGTCATTGCAGCAATTTCAAGCAGTAGAGTTGCTCCTCATCCTCCTGATCCGTGCTGACATTCAGTCCAATCCGGGACTGGAAGAATTTTTCTGCTGCGTTTGCATCAAAAGGCTCCATCCAAACTTCATCTCCATTAGGTGTAATAAATGCAATTGATGAAGCTTTAAGACTCATTGGGAGTGAACCACAAGTTAGGGTGTAAAGTACTGCTGCTGATGACTTACTGATGACCATTGTAATATTAATTTTTACCTTGCTATCTAAGCATGCTTTGTGTTCCCTTTTCCTAAAATTTGATTGGAAGGCAGCAAAAATGTCTGAAAGGAGACTTGCAAACTCATAAAGGAATATGATGTGGAATGTCTGGATCCACTATACGGAAGATGCCACTATTCGGCGGATGATTGATTGATTGAAGATGAGAAATTCACCGCGACCTTTGGTCTATTGTGAAGGCCTTAGAATAATACAAAGCCGATATTATCGCACTCCAGGAAATGCGATGGATGGGACAAGGCTACACGAAATATGCAGCATATCACGTCTACTACAAGCAGTCATGTGCTTGGTAAACCACGGGAAACACCCCGTCACGATATCAAGATGGTGCTCAGCGACGTCAACGCTAAGGTGGGCAAAGTAGGCATCTTATGATCGACTGTTGGCAAATTGAGCTTTCCCAACAACGGAGCGAGGCTAGTTGACTCGGCCGCGGTGCGTGACATTTTGTAACATCAAGTTTCAGTATCTAAACTTCCAAAAAGTTACCTTGCTGATCAAGTTGTGATAGACGGAAGACACGCTTACTAGTTTACTAGACGCACTTTAAATTCAAAGTGCTAAAGTCTACTCGGCAAGAGCTTGAGATGATTGCTAGCACGAGTTCTGCCGAAAAGAAGTTAAGCCTGTAAACGAATGGTTGCAAGGCCCGCATCGGCTTTTGTAAAGCCAGGTATGGAAACTTGATAACAGACACCCAGATTACACTCAAAATTTAAAGGGAACACTTCTCGACACCTGTAAAGGGCCAAAGCAGTGCGATGGAGGAAGAAGAGCCCGCATCAGCAATCTACTGTGAGAACCCGCCCCACGAACAAAACAATGGATCTAAGGGGCTATGTTCCATTAAATTTTGTGAGCGGAATCAAATTTGTGGTGCCGAAACGTTCAGAATGTTGGAAAAGGGCTTGGGTCATAATTATTTGTCACGAATAAGTGTTTTCGATCGGTTCAAAGTAATAAAGGATAATAATTGGTGCTTGAGAATCGACGATTAGAGGACTTACTGGCATCGTTGGAATATCGGAAGGTTCAGTGAAAATCATTTTGAAAGACCAATTGGACCTAAAAAAGTGAAAGCACGATTGGTTCGAAAATCGCTAAATTTTTTCGAAAAACAGCGTCGCTTTAATATCTGTGAAACAATGCCTTCCCACTACCAAGATGTCATGAAACGTATTATTACTAGCGATAAGTCTTGGATATATGCTTATGACACGGAAACAGACGATTAATTGGCCGAATATCGTGGCAAAGTTGATTCGAAGCCGAAAAACCCACGTTAAACATATCAAAAATCAAGGTATTGTTTGCAGATTTCTTTGATTATCGAGGTGTGGTGCACGCGGAATTCCTTCCGATCGGCTTAGCTCTCAACAAGGAACACTTATTAGTAGAATAAGTTAAGAATTTTAAAATTATGAAAAAAGTCTCACTATTTTTTGCCCACAATGTTTGTTTCCAAAAATACTCACCGCGCACTTTTTTAAAAAAAAAGTAAAAACTCAATAGTTGTTGTAGTTTTTGTCTTTTATTACTTTACTTTCACTAAATTAATGCTGTTAAGATTTTATTTCAATTTTATTTATTTGCACAAATTTAGTTTCCACACAATTTGCGGCATTACAATATCAATTGCTATGTGTTTTTTGTTATTTTACTTTTTAATTTTGTTCAAATTTGTGTTAATTTGTTTTTGTTGTTGTTGTTTTTTGGTTTTTCACAATTGCAATACTGTTTAGGAGTTTGTAAAGAGAGGCCCTGTGGAGACGCCACCAAAGAAGCAGCAGCGTGTAGAAATTTTTTTTAATGTGTTCTTGTTGTTGTTGTATTGTTTGGTGATGTTGCGAAGATTTTTTTTTGTATTTTTTAATATGTTCTTACATTGTTGTTGTTGTTATTATTATAGTAAAATACATTGCGGCATTGAATTTCAAGTTTTCAAAAATTTTTCCACCGAATAACGGTGCTTAATTAAACATTTGTATCAGTTAATTAGTGTAAAATATTGAATAGAATTAATTGCTAGAAATAGAGCTAATTACATTTGTATTTAAATAATGATAAATTTGCGTAAAGTAAATAAGATGCCGTTAATTGCTCACGGTAACGGTTTAATGAATTATTTAGCTGCATTTGTGGTTTGCATGTGTATGTATGTGTGTGTGTGTGTGTATAAATTGTGTGTGTGTTTTTATAGGTAACTCTCAAATTGGTGTGCTAATGCAAATAGTTATAACGGTAATTGACGCGGCAATATTTACGCTGATTATTTGCTCGGCAATCAAAGTTTCACGCTTTTTAGCTGGCAACAACAACAAATACAAATACATAGTAACATTTACATATATCTACATATCGTCAACTAAAATACAAAACAGTGTATCATTAAAAAAAGATTGGATATCGTTATCAGTTATAATAACCAATATATAACCATTTTATAACCAAAACTCAAATTTTGTTTGGAATGTAAAACAGCGTTTCATCCAAAAAAACAAAAAGTCGAAAATCATTCTCAGGTATAATAACCAATATATAACCGTTTTATAACCAAAACTCAAGTCTCTTTTGAATATGAATGTTTAACCATTTTATAAGCAAAACTAAAATTTTGTTTCAATATGAGTGAATGATAACCAATATATAACCATTTTATAACCAAAAGGCAAATTTTGTTGCAATGCGAGTGAATGATAACCAATATATAACTATTTGAAGAGTGTATGATAACCAATATATAAGCATTTTATAACCAAAACTCAAATTTTGTTTGAATAATAACCAATATATAACCATTTTATGAGTGTATGATAACCAATATATAACCATTTTATGAGTGTTTGATAACCAATATATAACCGTTTTATAACCAATACTCAAATTTTGTTTCAATATGAGTCAATGATAACCAATATATAACCATTTTATGAGTGTACGATAACCAATATGGAACCATTTTATGAGTGTTTGATAACCAATATATAACCGTTTTATAACCAAAACTAAAATTTTGTTTCAATATGTAGTGTGTAGTGTGTAGGAGTGTATGATAACCAATATATAACCATTTTATGAGTGTTTGATAACCAATATATAACAATTTTATGAGTGAATGATAACCAATATATAACCATTTTATAACCAAAACTAATTTTGTTTCAATATGAGTGTATGATAACCAATATATAACATTTTATGAGTGTATGATAACCAATATATAACCATTTTATAACCAAAACTAAAATTTTGTTTGAATGTGAGTAAGTTTCTATTATATCATTTTTCTTCGCCTGTAAACTTATTAAAAGTGATGTTACGTTATTTTGCATTTTAAGTGACGATATACTATGTATATATACACATGTACATATAAATATTGTCTCCGCTTCAAGTTTACCGTTAAGCACCCACTCGAGATTTTAGCGAAACTCGCACCGGAAATGCATGCATGTGTGTGTCTGTGTGTGTAGCTATCAATTAAAATGTAAATAAATATTAATATTGTTTATAAATTTTAGTTCGAAAACTTTTTTGTGAAGTTTTAGTTCGAAAACTTTTTTGTGAATTTTTTTTTTCCAAAACTTACTTGTGAAATAGTATGTGGGCCGTGCCATGGTTTTTAGTTAAATTTATCGCTCAATTATTTTTTTATAGTTTTTATTTAATTTTCTATTTATTTTATTTCCCTCTCTGGCTTACATACATACAAGGTCATGCGCTCCGCCTTTTTTTTTGTTCGTATGCACATTCTGTGTTTGGTTTGTAATCCAATAGTTGTTTGTTGTTGTTGTAGTTACGCTGTTAAACATTGTTTACTTACTTTATGAATATTAATTACTCATTGGTATTTGTTGTTGTGTTATGCATTTTACATGTTTGTGTGTGTGAAATTAGGTTTGAATACTCGCAGCAGTTCGAAATATATTTTTTTTCCACTTTTCCTTTTAATTACTGTTATTAATAATATTGAACGAATAACGGTTATTTCAAAGAGAGAGCGCTTGAAGAGAGCGTACTGCTTGTGTTAAAAATCTGAATGTTTAGCTAAAAAAGTTTTATATCAAAAAATAATAATCAACCATTGACTCAAAAATCCTGTTTTTGAAAATATAAAATACCATACGGTGCAATAATTTGTAGTAAAAATTGTATTCGAGACTTTAACATTAATGTTATGTGGTCTAGACTTCATATAACCGCGTTAGCTGTGTCTACGGTAATAAAGAAGAAGAATACTTCATAAAAACAGTTATTTTTAAGATTTTTGTTTCGTTTTTGAACGCTTTCCAACAAAAAAAAACTTGATTTGAGGATTGAGGACACCGAAAATTTCTCCAAAAAAGTTTAAAAAGTCTCTGAGAACTTGAGCACCAAATGTGCGATAAAAATTTCTCCAAAAAAGGTTAACAAATTCTTGAGGACTTGAGTACCAAATATGACTAGATATTATCCTTAAAAAAGGTTAAAGACTTTTTGAGTTCTTGAACGCGAAATGTGCCTTGAAAATTTCTCCAAAAAGCATCAAAAACTTCTTGAGGATTTGAATATAAAATGTGACTCAATAATGTCCCAAAAAAAGTTAAAAATTTTTTTTTATTCTTGAGTGCAAAATGTGCCATAAAATTTTCTCCAAAAAAGGTTAACAAATTCTTGAGGACTTGAGTACCAAATATGCCTCGAACATTTCTCCAAAAAAGATCAAGAACTGCTTGAAAACTTCCGCAACAGGTGACCAATATCAAACAATACCTCAGATATTTTAGAAACTAAATAGAACAGTCTAAAAAGTAGCAACACGCTCTCAAAGTTTTTTTTTTAATTTCGGATATTTTGGTTAACACCTCACCCTAAAAATTTTGTTTAAAAAATTTCATAGTTTGGTTTTGTTCTTTTTAATTTTCTTTATTTTGAAATTTGGAGGTTTTCTGCTCTCAACACGCTCTCAAAATTTTTTTTAAAATTTCGAAATTTTTTTTTTGTTGTTTTCAAAATTTTTTTACTTGTTGTTTTCAAAATTTGTAATAATTCGAAATTTTTTTAAAATAAATTTCGATACTTTGGTTTTGTTCTGTTTTCAAAATTTTTTTAAAATAAATTTCGAAACTTTGGTTTTGTTCTATTTTCAAAATTTTTTTAAAATAAATTTCGAAACTTTGGTTAGCAATACGCTCTCAAAATTTTTTGTTTAAATTTCGAAATATTGGTTTCGTTCTGTTCTCAAAATGTTTTAAAAATAAATTTCTAAATTTTCGTTGGAACACGCACTCAATATTTTTTTTAAATCGAATTTTTTTTGTGTTGTTTTCAAAATTTGTTTTAGTTCGAATTTTTTTTTTAAATAAATTTAGCAACACGCTCTAAATAATTTTTAAAAAATTTCGAAATTGTTTTGTTCTTTTTAAATTTTTTTTGTTGTGAAATTTGGAGGTTTTCTGCTCTCAACATTATTTTTAAATAAATTTCGAAATTTTGGTTAACACCTCACCCTAAAAATTTTGTTTAAAAAATTTCGAAATTTGGTTTTGTTCTTTTTAAATTTTTTTTTATTTTGAAATTTGGAGGTTTTCTGCTCTCAACATTATTTTTAAATAAATTTCGAAAATTTGGTTAGCAACACGCTCCCAAAATTTTTTTAAAAAATTTCGAAATTTTTTTTTGTTGTTTTCAAAATTTGTTTTATTTCGAAATTTTTTTAAAATAAATTTCAAAACTTTGGTTAGCAACGCGCTCTCAAGAAATTTAAAAAAATTCCAAAACTTTGGTTTTGTTCTGTTTTCAACATTTTTTGTAAATAAATTTCGAAACTTTGGTTAGCAACACGCTCTCCAAATTTTTTTTTTTAATTTCGAAATATTGGTTTCGTTCTGTTCTCAAAATGTTTTAAAAATAAATTTCGAAATTTTCGTTGGAACACGCTCAATATTTTTTTAAATCGAATTTTTTTGTGTTGTTTTCAAAATTTGTTTTAATTCGAAATTTCTTTTTTTAAATTTCGAATTTTTTTTGTTTTCAAAATTTGTTCTAATTCGAAATTTTGTTAAAAATAAATTTAGCAACACGCTCTCAATAATTTTTTAGAAATTTCGAAATTTTAGTTGTTATTAGAGTGACTAATTTTTTTTTAATTTCGAAATTTCGGTTTTGCTCAGTTCTCAAATTTGTTTTTAATTCGAAATTTTGGTTTTTCTGCTCTTAAAACTTTTTTCAAAGAATTTCGAAATTTTGTTTTTGTTCTGCCTTTAAATTTTTTTTAACAAATTTCGAAATTTCGTGTTTTTTATCTGCAAAATAGTAAGTAAAACTTATAGCGAGCTCTACATAATGTCAACAACTACATAATTTGGCAAAGCTTTTGTTTTCTGCTGGTGCGATTATGCAGTCTTTAAAATCGCAAAACCAGCTAAAATACATAGACTATAATATTTAATATATATCTTATTATTTTAATTACTACTTTTTGTAAATTAAAAAATATATATTTATTTCAGTTACTTATCATAAAGCTCAAAGAATGTGTTGTGAAACCCCTATGCCGCTGAACAGTGCTGTGAAAAAAATATGCGACCAAAGAAAAATGCGCCAAAAATATTTCTGCTGAGGCCAGAAAGGTTTTTGTTGAGACCAAAAATGGTCTGTCGAGATCAATAATATTTCTGAGACCAAAATTATTTATCAAGTTTAAAATGTTTGCAATTTAATTTTTAATAATTGTTTTTCATATTGAATTAATTTAGCGAAAATGCAACACTGCGCACATTGGTTTGAACCCTTATAAAGTGTCAATATTAGTTTTGCTTTCTTAGTTTGATTTTTATTTTGTGTTAATATTTGTTCAACATTTATCATTTGCTATTAAAATTTTCTCAACAATTTATATTTATTTATGCTTTGTCCTTCAGCAGTTGAAAAGCTTGTGTGTTTTTCGCTCAGTGTATGCAATTGTCGGTGTATGGCAACCTTGTTGCATATGCTTTGAATCTCCCAAATAATTGCCTTCACAAATGGCTTGATATTTTTGTTTATCATTATCTATGTGTCTTTATGCTTTCTTTAATTAATTTATGTTTTTTTATATAATTCAAATTGTATTTACTTAACATTTTTAGCAATTATTCTTTTCCATATTTTAGTATTACTGCTTTATGCTTTCTTTAATTAATTTTTCTGTTGCAACATTGTTTGTTTTTTTGGTTGTTTAATGAGGAAAATATGGGCACAAGATTCTCTTATTCGGTTCCTATTTCCTTGCGAATTTTGTGGCCTCTGAATGAGGCTTGAATTTTGGTGGCTGCCTTATTCAATTCCGGATCGCTTAGATCGATATCCAGCTCTTCGGCAACCTTCTTGGTGATCTCCTGTATGTCGATATCGTCGGGCGTGTCTTTGGTCACAACTTTGCGTGTCATATGGCCACGGAAGGCGGCCTGAATTTTCGCAGCTGCGTCACACAGTTCTATAAAGAGAAGAGGGAAATAGTATATAGATTAGTACGAACAAAATGGGAGTTTTTATCGGATATATTTATATTATATATTGTTTTATTATGGCAAACCAGAATATATAAATGGGCATATTGAGACAAAAATGTCCCACTGATCCGTCCACGACTGGTAATAAATGCCACAGTATCACGACGATGGCAAGAAGGGATTATTCACAGTTCTCCGATGTTGCAGTTGGAAGATATCAGCTAAAGTCTGACTTTTTAGTTGGGTGTTCGTTGATCCTCTTTAGCACAGTATTCAAATAAGACGTCCTACTATTACAAGAGGTACAATTGCGGTTTGGATCAATGTGTTATGCGATCCGTGCCGAACATAAACGTTGCTGGGTGCCCTCACATAGCCAAGTATCGAAAGGAGCTTACTGATACAAAGGAGCCTACGTTCCCTCTATACTCGTGGGACCAAATATGAACTAGAACATTATAAGAAATAAAGAACTTAAGGAGTGCAGATCTTTTGAAAAAAACCGTAGGGAACTAGTTGCTAAGCTTAGTCTAAGTGCAACTAGCTCTGCAGTTGAAGCTAAGCCCAGTTTCAAGAAGCAAACAACATCAGAGACAGCCGGAACCAACCTGGTAGTTAAATGATAGCGACAAAGAAAGAAGTGAAGAGAGATGCTAGAAGAGAAACTTTCAACAGTGAATTGGCTTATTTTTAAGGTCGATGACTCAACGAGAGCTTGGTGCGCAGTAGCCAGAAGCGTCATTAAACCTATTTGCCCAGAAGCGTACAACTGCAATCGCCAAGCAGTGTAGAACTTACTAAGGAGTTCCAATATATTATATTTGCCGCATTTTAACTAATTTTAAGCTTTAGCCACTAGTAGTGGTAGCCTAGAGGCAAAGGTCAGCAGAGGAGGCTCAGGCGTCGACCAAAAAACCGGCACCGTATTATCTTTGCGTGGCTAGTTGAGGGAGATCCCGAAGGAAACATTTTCAGAGCACAAGTAGGTGCAAGTTGCGTTGATTAATGTGGCGCTAGAGATGCTATTAAGCATCCTGAGTCTCCAACCGTCAATGACTGCTTGCGGCATAGAGAGATTGGTAGAATTTTATAAAGCCGCCAAGTCAAAGTAGGGCAGGTATAGATAAGAAAGATATCTCAACTAGACCAAGGGCAAGGGTCGGGATCGCGGATACACCGTTGCAACTGGACCAGATAAATCCGCTCAGTGGAGCCCTCTTTTGTTAGTGACACCAGGATCTGCATTGTGGCCCTTTTGGACTCGGCTCCAGATTTTGCTATTGGGTCCTCGAAAGTCTTAACGAATTTCCCCCCTTCGTTGCTAGATTTGGGTGACGGGCTTGACTAGTGATATCGAAGACATAGAACACGATGAGTGTTCTTCGGGGACTGAGCTTGTTGACAGACTTAAAAATTATACTCTGAGAGAGTGCTCTAGAGCGTCTCTCAAGAAGATGCAGTTAAAACAATTATTAAAGCGTCTTCTGAAAATTAAACTATATAATAACAAATTAGCTCCAGTATCGACTGACGACAGCCTTACCTCACGGCGCTCAAAAGCACAGCGGATCAAATCTATGCATTCATCAGCGCAAATGCCTGTCATTTTCGATACCAATTGGCATTGTGGAACGGACACACTAACAATCTTGGTAGGGTTCGAGTCCTATCTAAAAGCTCTGCCGTACTTTGGGTCCGGCACCCGGTTGCAAAACAACTCCATTTTTCCGCATTTTGGTTTTAACCACAACCACCACGATACTTCCCGAGAGGTTAGTCCGCATGAGCAGAGCGGAGCGAAGGTTCCTGCTCACCGTGATACCAGAATTAAGTCTCCGGTCAGACTTCGTAGCCGAAACTACCTAACAGAACAATCAGATTATGTCCAAATGTCAAACTTTCACCTATCTTTGGTTAATGAAGTCACGAATTAATTTATTTCGAAGAAGAGAGAAAGAAAGTATAGTTAAATTTTCGATGCAGACACCGATATTCTTTCCATCTGTGCCACTTTTCACACCTTCGAACGCTTTGGCGAGTAAAGCGAATTTAGCTCAGGTTTGATCAATGCATGTTGGCTTACTAAAGTTGCAACACCAGAGTCACGTGATATTTGCACATACAATAAGTTGGTATAGAGCAAGAGAATTATTCCGTTGCGGCATGGTAAAAACTTTTTGCAATAAGTCATTCGTAGCATGACAGCTGAGCTTAGGCCACGAGTGGCCTGAAAAGTTAGGCGCTCAAATGTAGACTATAAATTCAAAACGAGCTGCTAGTGGTCGTTGTAGAAAAAACTCAAAACCGGAAATATTATAATAAGCAAGCTGCTATACAATTGAGTTGAAGTTGATTTGAAGGATGATGGTTTCCAACAACCTAATTTCAAGTTTCGAGCGAATGCTTGGCATGAAAAATCGTCTCGTAAAAATTACAAAAGTCATTTGAAAGTGTACTAAAATTTTTGAAAAAAGATCAATAAGTTAGTTTAGTTGATCAAAATGGCACATCAAGTGCTAATTGAGCCCGATAGGGCTGCACTCCTACCTAGTAATTTCAATTTTCACACTAAAAATGTTCGGCCTTTAAAACATTCTATAAGTATGACGTTTATATAAGCGGTTAGGCTTGGTAAATGTATTAATTTTTCCACGAATAATCCCACATAGACAGCTAGAGACGCGTGTCCGTTGAGATGCCCAGACCTCTTAAGTCTTATTCTTCTTTATTGACGTAAATACCGCCTACGCGGCAATAAACGAATTTACAACTCCAGTCCTGCTTCCTTTTCGCTGTTTGGCGCCAATTAAGATTCCAAGTCTAGCCAGATCCTTCTCCACCTGGTCTTTCCAATAGAGTGGGTATTTTCCTCTTTCTATGCTTCCCAGACGGGTACTGCGTCGAATACTCTCAGAGCTGAAGTATTTTCATCCATTCGGATGACATGATCTAGCCAGCCAAGCCGCTCTCTCTTAATTCGCTGAACTATGTCAAAGTCGTCGTATATTTCGTTCAGCTCATCCTTCCATCGACTGTGGTATTGCCGTTGCCAATGCGCAAAGGACCATAAATTTACCATAAGCCCTAAACTCGAAACGCCGACGACGACCACTGCAAACGTATTAAGAACTCCTAAGTACGGATCAAAAAACCTTCACATTGCGACCATGTGAACCTTACTAAGAGCTAGTAGTTCAGTGGACCTTTTACGTTCCACTCTGGACCCCTAAGCCGTGCTTACTGAGCTCACGCGAAGCCAATAGATCATAGATCAAGCGCTCGGGTGCACGAAGACAGGTGAACACCTGCTCGCTCCATTCTGATGTAAAAAAAATTTTTTTTTTTTTTTACAAAATTTTACCACCTAATCTGGGATCTCGTATCAATCTATTCTGAAAATCAGACATGAGTTAAGTTTCCTTAGAAAATTAACTAGGCTTTGCCTATTATAAGCTATGCTCATAATTAAAGTGCCCTTCACATTTTTCCTTTTACTGCTTTTTTACATTTCAGTGACCGTCAAACTTTGAGAATTTCAAGTTTCCAACTTAAACTTAAAGTTTTCCGAGTAAATTCTCATTACAACTTTTGTGTATGATTTGGGCTTTCAGCGCCTTCAGGCACATGCGTAGATCATATATAGAAATGTAAATACATATCTACAAGTAGATATATATGTACATATTGTATGTATGTATATCCACATACACATTCCTCATACATAAATCATTGTTGGTCTACTTTTTGATTGTTAGTGGAGCAAACTTTTCCTTTTGGCCAACACAATAATTTTCGCGTATATGACAAAGTTGTGGTTGAAATGTTTCGAAAACAACAACAAACTGTTACTGTAATTTGCCGAACTTCGTAAAATGAGATTTGTGGGTCTGAGCTTTTGCGCGATTTTCGGTGGCAGTAACAAAAGTGACAGTAAATGACGGGTTGTAATGGAGTCCAAAATATTTATGGCTTTCAAAAGAAACGCTCACATTTTCACTACAGATTTAATTATACATTTTCAACTGTTCTTAAGGATTGGTGTCAGGATCTAGATCCGGAGAACAGACTTGTCTAAAATGGCCTGTGGCTATAGTTAGGGAATTTTTTAATAGGATGGTGGCACATTCTCATATTATACCCGTGGTGTTTGCAAAACTGGTTTATCGATTATATATTATATTATATCGCATATCGATTGTTAAAATGGATTATCGATTATAAAGCTATCGTTTCAAAATTAAAATTTGGAAAGAATTTTTCGTAATTGAAAATTCCCGATTTATGGTAAAATGAAGAGGTTTCAAAAACACGGAATAATCATTTGCCATCACGTCATTTGTTATCGATACAAGAGCGCCATAATTTCTTGACACTGTAATCGTAATAACCGATAATTAATGTTATCGTTTTGCCGTTTCTTTACTCACCACTATTTTCTCAAAAGTATTGAGTTTTGAGAGTAGAAACAAATTTGGCGAGTTGGTTTCGATACAAGCGATTGTGTGGATACCTTATATTTAATATCTAGCCGAACACCAGTACGGCATCCGTAAAGTAAACAGCACCACTTCAGCATTTAACGTCATAATTGCCGAGATTTATCATGGTCACAACCAATAACACCCCTTTTGACTCAGACACAGCCCTGCTTGTGGACATCGGACAAACTATGCTTTCTTCAAAACAGAAAAGCAGGAAAATGAATCATCTGGATTATTTCGAGTTCAAAATTCTACATTAGAGGGAAATTAAACAGAGAATTCCTCTTCACGCTTCTTCCATAACCACCAGAGCGATTTTCTATTACCTCATTCGCAGATGTTTGTACGATAATGATGTTGGGCAATGGATTTGATGGAAAGTGTTCAAAAGTGAGCCCAGAACTTTCTCGCTTCTTTACTGCAAGGAACCTAAAATTCTCCCCTAACAATTCTACAGCAAACCTATTTACAAATTTGTCGAAGAAGTTCAATCTAGACCTTGAAATTTCGGTTCGGTCGTAATGTTAAAACTGCGACTATCAAAAACCCTAAATTTTTAGACTCGACAGTCTGAACTCGTTCACTCCGTACACAACCGCGATAGTTACCAAAGTACAGAGCCGCAATAAAAGTTTGGAGTCACTAGCGGGTAGCACTTGGAGTAAGGGCAAAGACACAACTGTAACAGGATATCTACTGATAAGTCCCAATGAAATTCTAAATAGTGAGGCTAGCATATTTTTTTTAGATCAGTCATCTGTTCGAAGTGGAACCGCCTCCTGGGAACATCCGGAGGATTCCTCAAATAAGTCGAGGAACTGAAACGATATACCAATAAAATTTCGGACGACACCAACTTTCGACGGATACTGAACGCAATTCGCCGCGGAGTTGTTAACATTTTTATTTAATCCCTCCGAGATAAAAGGGCTCGGGATACCGATTGAAACCTGAGTGACTCTTGCGCAGCTTGGTTTTGGTTATTGTAGCTGGTTAAACTCTTACTTATCCACAATACGAAAAAGTGTTTCTTTGTTTACGAATATCTATTTTGTCCCCCTCAAACTAATCGCCTCCAGATGTATTGCATTTCTGCCTGTGTTTCTTCCAATCCTGAAATCACTCAAACAACTTTTCGCTAAATGGCTAAGCTCAGGCCACCAACGGTTACAGACGACCTAAGATCTTAGGTTAGCTGTGACTATACAGTAGGCAGCCCCTGACAAAGAGTAATGTTCGGCTTAAAAGACTTGAAACATTCTATGAATCTACGGTGTCGAGGCGAATAAATGTTGCCTCGGAATAAACATCCACAGCTCCAAAAGGGATGTCTTGAGGGAGTACCTAACCATAAGAGAGAAGCGATAGAGCGACGCTAGATGCCACAACGAAAATACAAATATCCCCAATTGTATGCATTTGCACAAATGTGCGGAGAAAAGTAATCCGGGCGCGTGCCCATCGGGATTGAGACCAGTAAGATCCTGATTAAGGTATGCTGGAAAAAACAGATATGATTATAAAAATTGCTGTCCGGCTGATGTAAATGATATTCTACTGCATTAATAAACAAGGGTTACACCTTTTTCAAATGGTTGGTAGGCTAATATCACAATCACTTCCGTCTCGTTAAAACCCTGACAAATCTTCAAGTATATTTTCATCTTTTCTTGACGCGCTCGGCCATCCGGCACGCTCGTTCACATCTTCTCGATGCTCTGAGAACAGTAAGACCTGCTGTCTGTTTGAGCAGCTGCCATAGTGTGTTCGATACGCTACTCTCTACAGCTTTTGCTTATCGAAGACAGCTAATAAAATCGACTATCTGCGCAGTTATACGCCAGAAAGAAATTTAAATATTTGTATAATAAAATCTTATTCAGAAACATTGAGCCACCACAGAAATCTTTTAATATTGAATAAAACTGAAAAGTGTTTAATTCGGTCACGTTTCATTGTATGCACCTCAATCACGCTTCCGTTGCGGCACATTTCAGCAGACTTGAAAAGTTTCTCAAATCACGTCGCACGAAGTGAATTACTTTCATTGCCTTTGGCGTTGGTGCTGGCATTGGCGGTGGAACGATTCATCGCTGGTAATCGAATTTGCTATTTTGACCAACCGAACGGTTTTCGGACGTGATCGAGTGAACGTCAATAATTTGGACTACGAGATTTTCAATTCTCAGGCAAAAAATACAAAAAAAAAATAACAAAAAAACAGCTGCGAGAAAAACGAGTGTATTCACACATCCAGCCTTGCGGCACACATACACACTCATACACGCAGCAAATGCAATCTCAGCCAGTTGCAAATATGCAAAATGCCTTCAACACGACACATGTGAAGTCATAGAACGTGCCACTGCTGCGTGCAACCCACAGACTTGCAAATAAGTGCATGCAAATAACAACATTTGCGCGTGGAAAGCAGCCATTTTTCGTTATGACATACTATAGAACAATAACAACAGCAATAACACTTACTTGTTATCATAGCACACCAACAGTGGCAGCAGCAGCAGCAGCTGTCCGGCGGCAAAAAATTATTGCGGTTGACGTTGCAATGTTGCAAGTGAACAAATACAGGTTTTTACAATTTTACCGATCCGGAGACCACCGGGGTGAATGCCAGGTCTCGGCGACGGAGTCACTCTACCCCCACGAATCCCACATCGAATTTGACTCCTGAATTGCACGTTCTATATTGACTTCTAAAGAAGTTAAAGAGAGTCTTGTTTATTGCTAAAGACCAACGACTTCAAAAAAGCATACAAGAAGTAGTCTAATGGTGTGCTTGGAGGCTATTCAATGTTACAATTTCTTAAAATAAACGAATATCCAAACTTCGCTCGCAATAATTCAATTGTTGCCCGTGCTGTGTGACACTTAGCCACGTCTTGTTGGAACCAGATGTTGTCAAGAACAACTTCTTCCAATTGCGGCATCAAAAATGTGGTTATTAGCAGTCTATATCGCTCTATATTGACAGTAACGTTGTGGCCGACTTCACTTCGAAAGAGGTACGGACCGATGTTTCCACCAGTCCAAAAATCACACTAAACTATCAATTTCGTTGAATTTATTGGTGGTTCGTGAATAATTTGTGGATTTCTTCACTTTCAGGAAACTAGAATGGCTACCGTTCTCAAGCAATATCTAATTGATTTCAGATAGTTTCTTTAATTGGTTATGTAAGAAGATTTTCAACGATAACGGTTAAAGCAGAATTGGAATAGGGATAAGTCCATCTATTTTGCTGATAAAACACTTCAAAATGATTTTATAAGAATAAAGGTATCCTTGTTGATTATAATCAATCTCAATCTCGGCAATCCTATGAGTAAGCTACCCGCTAGAAAGTTTCTTACCCTCAAGAGTATTATTAAGTTTGCCACGATGTTTGTAGTATGCCAAAGGAAACAAAGAAGATCCTATAAAATATAATTATAAATGATCAGCATGACAGGCGGAGTCGATTTACATAGCTATATCTATCCGTCTTTCTCAATGGCGTAGCATGGGGGGGTGGTGCGGGGGGGTTGGTTTTGCGAAGGGGGCCATCGCCCCGGGCGCAACGTCTTGGGGGCGGCAAACATGGTATTTAAAAACTCCAATTCGGGCAAAAAAAATCCTACAAATTGTGTCAAAAATGTACAAGATATAGGGCGAAAATGGGGTTTTTCTATGGCGTTTAATAAGATGTCTTGTAAATTTACTATCAATCAGAATTTGAGTGGCGTCTAGTTCCTAAATTTTATATACTTAATATCGAAGATATTTTGTAAAAATTCACTTTTGTTCGAACCACCTCATGAAACTTGTAGATAGGTAGATAAAGGGGGGCGGCAGAACATCCTTGGCCCCGGGCGCCCGAAGTTGTAGCTACGCCACTGGTCTTTCTGTATGTATATGTATATGCGAACTAGTCCCTAGGTTTCTGAGATATCAATCCACCCGTCCTTTTACTTTAAGAAGCCGCTTATTTGTCGGAACCTTCGATATTGGACCATTATAACATATAGCTGCCACACAAACTGACCAATCAAAACTAAGTTCTGGTATGGAAACTTCTCCTTTATGAGCGGTATTCCAGCTTTTTAGCTGGTTCATGGTACCCGTCCGTCGAAACAGGTACATTTGTGTCCGTTGAATGTATACATAAATACTCATGTTCTCAAAAGAGATATACAAACTGACTCAAGTCGCAACATTGTTCATTCCAAGCTAAATTGTTGCACAGTTCTCATAGGTTTGCATTTACACCACAGTTTGATTAGCAGCGACACATCGCACTAAGGTCTTAAGCATTGGGTCATTCAAAGTCTATATTAATTGCAAATTGTCTTTTTGCGGATGTGATTACAAATCCTGTTGTACGTAGGCGTGTAGGAAATGAAGCACTTGTTGACATAAAAAAAATGAGTATAAATCAAGTTCTGGCCGACTGTCACGCCATACGTACACCTACTGGTTATTGATAATGCCAGTTTTAGGTTTAGTAGTATTCAAAAGTATTCGTCATACAGGACTTCAAAGCATTTTGCGAACTTTAGGAGCTATCAAATCGGTCCAATTTTGACACTTCATTTAGTCCCTTGAACTGCGCATTTCTTAGATGTCTGAGACGAGTTCTAAATAACTCCAAACAGAAGCATAGGACGTGTGACAGCGTCTCTCTCATGCCTACTTCCCTGCACTTTCTGCACGTACCGTCGCTACTTATGCCCATGCGGTTCGTTTGTTATGGCAGTAAGTTGTGACCTGTCATTAGGTCTACAACCACCTTGCAGACTTTTAGAAACTGTGTGAGTAAAAATTATGCTTGTTTTCGTATGATCTTGGTGATCCTGAATGTCCTTAAGGCATTCCATCTCTCGCTGATCCGTTTGTCAGCCCTTTCGGAAACTTCATTATATATTTTTATCGACTTACGTAACTTACTGGTTCGGTAGTCAGACAAATGGTAAATTTGGCAATATCATAAAGTATTTCGCTTCCCGGAGTTTCTCAGCGGCCTGGAATACAGGGTATATTGAGTTTGCCACGAATTTTGTAACACCAATTTTTGACAGTTATTTCATAATTGAGCCATTCACAATGGTGAAACTGGTATCTCGTCACAAAGCTAAAGCTTGATACTCGTACATAGCACAAAGAATGCTGTTTAATATTTTTAATGTGTCATGAATGAGGTATTCGAAAACTCTCAGCATATAATCAGGTTTAAACTTACTAAGTGTTTGTACAATGTCGTGCGTATTTCAGTATTTCATTTAAACGCCTCAAATATAATATTACCTAAGGATAAACCGCCGGTTTACGACTAATCATAACAAAAGGTGACCATTAATTTGACGTTTCATTATTCACAATGCAGTCTTCGTCAACTTTTTGGTATCACAAAATATTTGACATAATAAAGTAACCGGTGGTTAGCTAACCAGACTTTTGTGAAATAGAAATTGTTTTACCAAGCTATAGTATGGTTCAGCCTACATTAGTTAAAAAATAAGTGAGTGAGTATAACATAAAATTAACGGCTGGTTAGCTAACCAGAATCTTGTGTTAATGAAATTGTCATTTCTAGCTAAAGAATGTTTCAGTATACATAATTAAAAAAACATATAGGTTAATAATCAAAAAAAAAAAATAATAATAACCAGTGGTTAGCTAACCAGAACTTTTTTGTTAATGAATTTGCTGTCTCAAACCATTGTATGGTTCAGCTTAGATTGCTTTGAAAATATTTGAGTAAAAAATAATAAAAAAATCAACCGGTGGTTAGTTAACCAGAAGTTTTCTGGTAATGAATTTGCTGTCTCAAACCAATGTATGGTTCAGCTAAGATTGCTTTGAAAATATTTGAGTAAAAAATAATAAAAAAATCAACCGGTGGTTAGTTAACCACCTTAGTTTAAAAATAGCTGAGTTAATAAACAAAAA
The DNA here is from genome assembly GCF_016617805.1 of Bactrocera tryoni. NCBI lineage: Eukaryota > Metazoa > Arthropoda > Insecta > Diptera > Tephritidae > Bactrocera > Bactrocera tryoni. Next base: position 69,738,500 of record NC_052501.1, on the reverse strand, counting down.
AAAATAAACAATGGGTTAGTTAACCCGACTTTTGTGGTAAAGAAATTGTCATTTCCAGCAATGGTAAGGTTTAAAAATAGCTGAGTTAATAAACAAAAAAAAAAAAATAACCGGTGGTTAGCTAGCCAGAACTTTTTGTTAATGAAGTTGTCATTTCAAGCTATTGTATGGTGCAGCTAACATTAATTTAAAAATATCTGATAGAAAAAATTAACCGAGGGTTAGTTAACCCGACTTTTGTGGTAAAGAATTTATCATTTTAAACATATGCATGGTTCAGATTACATTAGTTTGAAAATATATCAGTTAAAATTCTAAAAAAAATTAACCGGCGGTTAGTTAACCAGGGTTTATTGGTAATGAAATTTTCATATCAAACTATCGTATGATTCAGCTTATACGAGTATTACTTTAAGAATATTTGAGTTAAGAAATAAAAAAAATTAACCGTAAGTTAGATGAATTTAAATTAAAACCATCGTATGTAACGTTCAATTTGTTAAAAAATTTTGAAAACTCTATTCTTCTTGATTCAATCATATTCCGTTAGGGAAAGGTCTATGATCGAACTTTCCGATGCTTAAAATCGTCAGAGCAAATAATTTGACGTTGCGAATGTAATACCGAGGCTCAACTGACGGAGCTATTTGAATGGCTAACAGCTATTTACCGAAAGTTCCACCGACGTAGAGGTTAAGTCAGAGCTTCAGAGCTTTGTGCTGAGTTAAAACTTTCAAGGTAAGGCCGGACGTGTGCAAAGTTCGTGAGCGGAGAAATCGATGATGTTTATTACTAGCTGTCTTCGATTCGCCAAGCGTTGGAGAGCGTTGGAGAGTAGCGAATCGAACAAACTATACCAGAAACTGTCACGAAGGGTTTTTTTTTACAAAAGACATAAAGAGAGATAATGTGTTCCACCAAAACACTCTCTAACAGAAATACAACTCTCCTGGTCTCTCACATGTAATTTCTGTAGGGGTTGCAGCACGCATTTCCTAACAGGCAACTAATAATAACAACCATTACAAGCACATATATAACACCTGCAGTGAAGCCTTGCTGTCTGTCTTACTCCGGTTCCGTTCATCCGTCCGTTAGTCTGCTCGTCACAACACAGCTACTGTTTAAACTCATTCGACCCAGATTAATAAATAGCATTTATGCGTTCACCACGCACGCCACATTCCGTACAGGCGACCAAAGCTGCGCTCACCCTGAGCAAGTTGCCGCGCGGGGCATGTGGTGGCCGACGCTTATGATGGACGCTTGCCAGGCATGCAATGACGTTATTGCCGCATACAAACAACTACATGTAACTAAATGTATGTATGCGCTACACGAGTTTTGTTGAACTTTGAAAAACATTGCTGAAACTGGTGTGTGTGTGTTCGCATACATACACACATGTATGCAAGCTGTGCGCCCCAGCTGTTGGCGTGTGGCGTTGCTGGCGTTCTGTAAACGTTTTTTCCGCTTGTTTGCCTGTCATAACACGATGTGGTCCTAAATATACGTTGGCAGTTGCCAACACACATACACATATGTATATATACAGTAAAACATATGTATGTATATGCATGCACATTCACTTCTGGGGTTGCTGTTCGCATTTGGTTTGGTAATTGAAGAGTCAGTCATACGCCGTGTGCGCCTGTCTAACCTCTATACATTTAAAAAGGCAATTACAGCGCATTTTACAGTTGATATGTGGCACATTTGGGTTATAATTGGTTGCGTGAAACTGCGCTACAAAGCACTTAGGTATTTGTGTAAAGGGGCACAAGTTGTGTTGGTTGCCAGCAATTCAATTCTGTGGGATATACGAATTTTAATTTGGAAATATGCGCGTTCATATTGAAATCTTTATGAAATGAGTTGTTTGCGTTTCAATAGCTATTTCTGTTATTGTTTCAAAGCCATAAGGATACGAGTTAAATAAACTTTAAGGCTACGTATACCCACATCTGCGCGCTTGGAATGATAAAGTTAATTTTTTTTTCGATATTGCTTGTCAATTAGGCAGTTTTCGAAGTTCCTTTGACAATTTATTAATTTTCTCTGGACTTAAAAAAATTGATAGACTAAATATTATATATAAAAAATCTCATTCACTGGTTTTACATTCCTCTTCAGTAATAACAGCGAGTTCTAAGTTTCAGTATTTTCGAAGTTAGCCTCCAAAATTGGCATACTATACATGCGTTCGAAGTTTTAAATTTAGTTTATTGAAAAAAATTTGAAAATGTGGGCACAAAAACCATTTTTCATCTCTTTTTCATTGATGCATAACATTTTTCAGTCAAGCTTATGAAATCAGATCTTCGAAAAACATAAAACTTTTATATTTCAAATGTAGACCAAACGTTCTTTAAAACCTTATAATATCGAATACATAATAATATTCAATTTGCTTACATTAATTTACTTTTAATATATTTTCTCAAATTTTTTTAAAAATATTTTTCGAAAATTTTTTCTTTGTATTTTCATAATTTATTTTTAAATAAAATATTAAACATATTTAATTTAAAAATAATATCAAAATTTCTTCTCAAAAATATTTTTTTAAAGTTTGTTTCAAAACATCTAAAATTTTTTTACAAAAATAATTTTTCGAAAATTTTGCTTCCTATCAGATTTTTTATTAAAATATAAAAATATTTTTTGTTGTTTTTTTTTTCAAAAATATCAAACATTTTTTCCAAAAATATTTCTTAAAATATCTTTTTTTTTAATTTATTTTTCGAAAATATTTCAAAACACTTTTGTAAACTTTATTTAAAAAATTTGTTTTCTAAAAAGATTTATAAGCGTTAACTTTTTGGTGTGTACAATGTTTTGGTCAAGCTTATGTACATATGTATGTACATATGTATGTATGTATATAAAAGTTATTATTATAAAAGGTCAAAGTCATGTTTTTTTCAAAACTATATATATGTATTTTTTCTCTCAAAATATTTTTTTGAAACGGTTTAAATATATTTTTCTTCCAAAATACTGTTTTTCCTTTTTTTTTAATATTTTTTATAAATACGTTTCTTATAATAAAATGTTTTCTAAAATTTTATTTCCAGTCATATTTTTATAAATTTTTTTTATTAAAGTATCAAAAATATTTTTTTTTATTGTTTGTTTGTTTTTTTGTTAAAAACATCAAAATTTTTTTCAAAAACATTTTTCAAAAGATTTTTTCCAAAATATTTTTTAAATGTTTTTTTTCGAAAATTTTAAAATATTTTTCTAATGATGTTTTTTTTTTAATTATTTCGAAAATATTAAAAATATTTTTTTTTATTATATCTAAAATATTTCGAAAATATTTTTTTTTATTATTTCGAAAATGATTAAAAATATTTTTTTTAACTTTTTTAAGTTAAAAATCATAAGCGTTAACTATTTTATTGGTGTATAAAAATTTTCCGTCAAGCTTATAAGAAAGATGTTAAACATGTCTCTTCTTGTCAATGTCAAAAAATAATTAATTTATATTTTCAAAAAACCCGACTTTGAGACCTTATCACATTATAAAAACTTAGCATTTGTATGCCATAATTTACCTTCAATATTTTTTTCCAAAAATATTTTTATTTTCTAAAATCTTTTTTCTAAAAAATTTTTTCCAAACATTATTTTTAAAATTTGTTTCTCAAAAACTATTTTTCGATTGGATTTTTCTTTCAAAAACATTTTTTAAACATGTTTGTTTCTTTAATCCTTTTTTATAACCTTTTTTACAAAAATATTTATTATTTAAAATTTTTTTTCCATAAATATCCTAAAAAAAATTTTCCAAGAATTTATTTTAAAGATGGTTTTTAATATTTTTTGTTTTTCAAAAATATTTGTCATTAATTTTTTTCCATAAATGTTTTTGTTTTCAAGAATTAAAATTAAAATACTAAAGACATATTTCAAAAATTTTTTTTATATATTTTATAATTTTTTTCAAAAATGTTTTTTATTTAAACATTTATTTCCAAAAATATTTTTTTTACAAAATAGAATGTTCCATGAATTCAAAAAATATTCATGTATATAACATGTTTTTTTTTTGATAATTTTTATAACATTTTTTTTTCAACAATAGTGTCCAATAGTAGTCCAAAATATTTTTGTAAATGTTTTTTTTCAAAAATATTAAAATTTTTTTTAATTATTTCAAAAACTATTTTTAGATTGGATTTTTCTTTCAAAAACATTTTTTAAACATGTTTGTTTTTTTAATACTTTTTTTATATTCTTTTTTTCAAAAATATTTGTTATTTAGAATTTTTTTCGCATAAATATACTAAAAAAATATTCCAAAAATATATTTTAAAGACGTTTTTTTAATATTTTTTGTTTTTTAAAAATAGTTGCCATTAAATTTTTTTTCCATTAAGTTTTTTGTTTTCAAGAATTAAAATTAAAAAACTAAAGAAATATATCAAAAACTTTTTTTTTATATATTATATAATTTTTGTCGAAAATGTTTTTTTTACAAAATAGAAATTTTCCAAAAATATTTTTTTTTACAAAATAGAAATATTCCAAGAATATTTTTTGAAACATGTTTATTTTTGATATTTATTATAATATTTTTTTTCAACAATAGTGTCCAATAGTAGTCCAAAATATTTTTGTAAATGTTTTTTTTTTCAAAAATATTAAAATTTTTTTTAATAAAGTGTTTTTTAATTATTTCAAAAACTATTTTTTGATTGGATTTTTCTTTCAAAAACATTTTTTAAACATGTTTGGTTTTTTAATTCTTTTTTTTATAACTTTATTTTTCAAAATATTTGTTACTTAAATTTTTTTTCCAAATTTTTAAATATACTAAAGAAATATTCCAAGAATATATTTTAAAGAGGGTTTTTAATATTTTTTGTTTTTCAAAAATATTTGTCATTAATTTTTTTTCCATAAATTTTTTTGTTTTCAAAAATTAAAATTAAAAATCTAAAGACATATGTATTTAAAAATTTTTTTTTATATATTTTACAATAAATGTTTGTTATTTAAAAATTTTTTTCCAAAAATATTTTTTTTTTACAAAATAAAAATATTCCAAAAATATTAAAAAATTTTTTTTTTGATATTTTTTATAATTTTTTTTTCAACAATACTGTTTATTAAAATTTTTTTTAAATTAAAATTAAAAACAAAATTTTTTTCCCGTAAATATTTTTTTGAAATTAAAATTAAAAACGTGAAGAGGTATTTCAAAAACACTTTTTAGACACTTTTTTTTATATTTTTTTCAAAGGTATGTTTTATTTATCATTTTATTTCCAAAAATATATAATATAGCGTGGCGAATCGAACACATTATTATACTAGTTATTCAAAGACTTAGTCAACTCTTTATTTCTTTTCTGAACCACCAAAACGCTCTAACACAAATACAACTCGCATGCTATTTAGACCTAAGCTTAAGCTCACCTTTATTCACGATAAAAGAATATCATTGCAACACTTTCCAATTGAAATAGAGCTATCCCGTAACCTTGTTTCGTTGCTTTCACGGTATAATTTATGGAAATCAAATTCGAAGGCACTCTACAATGAATTCGTAATTTGATTTATCGCCGTGAATGGCAAGTAAAAGCGTTTGGGGATACGCGCTACCGCAAAGCAATTTAATTAATAGTAAAATGCAACCTTTGCTGCTGCATGCCACCAACGAATACCCAGCGAATGCAACTACATACAAAGAAAGTGCCTGTAGTCTAAATGCCAGCATGTCTGCGATGCACCCAAGCGGGTTAGCAAGCGCAAGTGATGCCTTTGAGATTTTAGTTGCTAAATGCGAAAGGTAAAAGCGAGCTAAGAGCACTTTCGATTGCATCAACATGCGAGTATAGGTGTGCTCGGGCAGCTTTTAGCCGATGTGCTGTCGTTATTAATAAAAGTTGCGCCAGCAGGCCACTTTGCACCTGCAAATCGGAATTCATTAAATCTATTGGAACTTTTTACGCGTGTAGAGAGGAGATGAGCGCAGGAAATGTGTGAAAATGTATTGTTTTTTGGTTTTGTTGTTATATTTTTTTAATGAAAATCGAAAAAAAGATATTTCCGCTCCTCTTGCTATCCTTCAAGTAAATTGTCTCTAAGACAACTGCCCATATTAAATTTGCCAAAATTATTATCAATGTGTTCGAGAGGTTATAAGTATGCATTATATAATACATATTACATGTAAAGACTTTTAACTGCATATGTCGATTCCAAGTCGTGGTATCTACACATATAGTACATACTTTTATAGTAAGCGAATACCTTTTTTATATGCCTATGCGGATATATGCAAAATTTCCTTTCAATAATTCCTATTTCCTCTGCTTCCCTTATTTTCCTCTCTAAAATCTATTTTGCGGTTTCAATTTCCTTCTGTCGCTGCATTTCATTAACTTTTGTGGCTTTGTTCGTGTTTTGCCTACGTTTGCATAATAATTCATTCGTTGTGCTGCTAAGCCTCCACTTTTCTTACTTCTTTGTTGTTATTATTATTTTGTTGAGATTAAATTTCTGTTGCATATAAAATTAGAAATTCTTGGAGTTTAATCAAATCAAAATATTGTGTTATTAAATTGAAGAAATTATTTTTTCTTGGACGGAATGTTATTTTCTTTTTTTTCGAAGTTTATATTATCTCTTGCTTTTATGATTTTATGAAAAAATTTAGCTATTTGGATGGAATTATTTACAGGACCAAGCAGAGGTCACTAAATTCAGATCTCACAGATAAAGCTCGTATAAAATAAGTTCTGATCTAATGAATCAGGAGATTATAAGACTCATCTTGCTACTCTTGAACATCTTTGACCTGTGATGAATGTGATGAAGAGGTGCAATGAGATTTTCCGAACCAATGAAGGTAGAGTCTTCTCTCAGAAGTTTTCCGTGAATTCTAGGTACCACACCATTGCTGTGTTTTTCAAGTGGAGGTAGCTACCGTCATGGTCTGAAGTGCAGCTTCCGTCAGAAAGGAGTGCATTTAATCCGATAGCTGACCATACGGTATAGAATAGTTAAGGAGTGTCGGATCTCTTTATAAATAACATAAGGCAACTATTGGTCTTTCGACTTATTTGGTTGCCTGGCCGCGACTAAAGCAAAAAGCCGACGAACATGTTAGAGACCAAAATTTGATCATACTGAGAACGACTGGTGCATTGTTCTCTTCTGCTTTAACATGAGATCTGTGGACCTTCCGTGAACTTGGGAAGCGCTGTTCAACAACCAGAACCGTTCCCATGACAGTCGGATCTACGTAACCGGAACGGAATCGGACTTTTTATCCGGTCAAGGACTGTCAACTCGGCAGAATTTTGCCGCTCCAACAACAACCAGAATCTATGCGGCAGCGATATCCTTCTTCTGCCTCGGAGTGGAGGAGTAGAGATCCCCTAAACTATATGCGCTTGGCAAAGTACATTTTGCCGTAAATGTAGGTGCGGCTAATTAATTTGTCGGATGCCTTTTGGCAAAGCTGTGTGTTAGGAAGGAAGGCAGCAATTATCTAGCTACTTTTTGCTCCATTGCCCAGCTATGGACCAGACTTTGATTGAAATATCTCCGTCAACACACCTTCGACGAACATAGTGCTGGAATTGATATTAATGACTTTACAAAACGACAAAATGCTTGGGTGATTCATGAGGGTTCTACAAGTATATATGGGAATTTTGGTTTTTACAAAGCACTACGGTTCGAAACTACCAAAATGGAATCCGTCGATACTTTTGGCGTGAGGATCAACCCTACGATCTAATTCGTATAACCTTCGATCTAACCTAAGCTCAGGAAAGCTTCAAACAGTCAAGCTATTTGACTAACGATTTTCGGCACTTTTAAAATATTGAACTTCGCTGTTTTTCCTGTCATGGCTTGGGGTTTGAGTAGTTGACAAACTCTCCCTAAATTTTCTCTAGAAATAAATAGCAATTAGCGCAAATCATTGCTTGGAAAAATTTTCACGTTTCATGTTCACTAATGTTGCCGTCTCCCACGCATTGTTCCTAATTAAAAGCTAGTTTGTATGGATCACAGAAATGTGATTTGCGTAGATACATACATACATATATATACATACATATGTACTTCATTAATATTGAAAAAACAATTAGAAAACAAATGTGAGCACTTTTGTTGAACCTCTCTTCCTCAGTGTATGCATTACAATCGAACAACTTCAGGTGGGCGTCTGGAAACTTTAATTGGATTTAATTTTCATATCAACTGGTGCATATACTTTGAAAATTTAAAGCTGTAATTAACAGACATGAGCTAATTGAATCAGCAGGGCATTTATGGTCATATAAGACGCCCAGAAGGAAACTACAACCAATTTGAATTACATTTGGTTGGTTCGTTGATTGAAAAGAAAGTCACGTGAGCACTAGACCGCAGGAGGCTGCACTTAGGACATTATTCTCCTGGTTGATAACCAAATTAAGCCTTATACAGCAACTTAGTGAACTTGGTAAAATATCTACCTTTTCCACCCCTTCTGCCCAATGTCTCTTAAGTTAGAGCATTGGGGGCCGCGAAATATATCCCGTCTCATCCAGCTGAAGGTTGGCTATTCGCAGCGATAATGTTCCAGTGTCTTCTAATCCTTTGAGCTTGCTATACATTCTACCGATTTCACTTTACCAATTTTCAGTAATGTCTTTACAATATTAATATGCTTCCTTTTGTTTTGTCTACAAGTAGCAGCTTTTTCTTCAAACAACCCTTGAAGGAGCGAATTTTGCTTCCAGCTGCCTCTGAACTGGACAGTTTATCTGCCTTTTCTTTCCTTCTATTTTTTTTTCATATCATATTGAGAGTCTAGTTATTGCCTTTTTGCTGAAAGCCAATGTGACGAATTTTGAAGCTACGGATACCCTTAATCGATAATTGGCTATCCACTAGAAGTGTTATGAACTAACAGATTAGAGGAGAAGCTCACTTGGCACCTTCTCTTAGGCCCACAATTTAGCCTGAAACTCTGAAGGAGTTTGCAGGTACCTTCTGGGTAAATATGTAGATGTAACCGTTGGAACTGTCGATCACAGTACCCTTGGTCCATTCTCGTCTAATGGAGAATGAAAGCGTTGCGTTTATTTCCACCTCGATCACTTTTTGTCGGTCGCATTGCCAATTTAGATCCAGTTCATTAAGAAGGTGGTTATTACACACACACAATGTCCGTAGTGACTTGTATATATATTGAACGGACGTCGGTAATATTCTCCAGAACCTGTGTTAACGTAGTTTTTGTTGCGTCTGTAATCCCCAGCAAGCAGGCGCGTTGCACCTGTTCTACCCACCATAATATAGTACCAAATGTTAGTATGGGACGGATGACACTTGTGTAGAACTTTTGGCGACTTTGGAGATGTTCGGCAAGAGTTCCAGATTCGAAGGGTTAGGAAATCCTGTCCTCAATATGTTCTCTACAGCTTAGTTTTTTACCGAGGATAACTCCAAGATATTTGACACAGTTCGCGTACAATAGTTCTGTCTTTTAATGAGACGAGATTGGATTGCGAAAAGCTTGTTCTTTTAGTGAAAAGAGAGTTTTCTTCTGATTGACAGTTAGGCCGTGAAATTCCGCCCAGTTGGTGGAGATCTTAAGGGCCTTTTTATGAGCAGAGATAGGCGATTATAATGCGTCCCTGGACAGAGAACAATGCTGTCGTCCGCGTAACAGACGACCCTGAAGTTTGCACTGTCGAGTTGAAACATTAATTCATTGATTAGGGTGACCCAAAGCAAGGCGGGCGGGATGCCTCCTTTCGGGGTGCCACAATTTGGTGAGCGACTTTTTATTTTTATATGAAATGCATTAAGGGTTCAAAGGTTGGTCGCAACTGAGCATTCAGAAGTTATGAGTTTATTGTAGGCAAAAGATGTTGGACGATGTAGTTTTGTAGTGTTTTTCTCTCCCTCTTTCCCTAGAATATTTCTCAATAAAACTTTGTAATGGTTAGTCATCTTTCGAATATAGCTTCTCTTCTTTCCTCACTTGCGTGAACTTCTACACATGACTCCATCCTCCTTTTTTTCCGAAGATAACTCCTTTTAACTAATTTCGTTCCATTAACTCTTATGCATTTTTCAAGTTGAACATCTTCACTTGCAGCTGTCCACTCAAGTGACTTGAGATTATTTCAAGGATTATACTGCTACAAAATGATTAATCTGACTTTACGCATTTACAGTTTATAAGAATATTTATCATTGCGCCATGAAATTATCACGTAACTAACGAAGGTATTTGTCTTAATGCCTTACTTTCATTTAACATAAATTGTGGATATTGCAACGACACCGCGCAAAAACGCACCGCCCGCAGCGCGCACGCCAACCTAATAAATGAGCCAACATTAAGCTAACGTTTTATTAGCTTTTTCGCATGGAGTGGCGCAACTGAAAGCCAAGCAGAAACTTTCGTTTCATAGAGATGTGGGTAGTAATAAAAGTTCGTAAGTTGGCAACACTTTAACGGAAAAAAATATGAAAAAATAACGACGATGCAGTTGCATGAAGAGAGAATATGTTGTGACTGTGTGAGAGAGTGTCTTAAGTCGAGTTAACTGTGAACTTAGAGACTGTGTTCCCCAAATGTCAAAAAGCTTAAAGTGATAATGCCAGTTTTGGAACGCTTTATTCTGTATGAAAATTTTAAAATTGTAAATTATAACTAAATAAACTTTACTAGAAAAGTACCCGGTCTGACACATACATAGATGGCGCTACTAAAAAGTCCATATACTGCTAAGCCAAGGTTTGGCTTGATCAACATTATTTGGACTCTGCACCAGCGAAATCAATGGATGAGAAGTGGTTTGCTCAGTTTAAACGAGGCGAAATGAGCTCCGAAGTCGATGAATGGAGTAGACGCCCAAAAATAATGACGAGTTGATGACGAGGAACAATGTTTGGAAATATCCATGCGTAATGACACGAGATTTTGAGTCAATATGTGATAATGATTGAAACATAGCTCCATCCTTTCATTCCGAAGTCCAATCGACAGTCAAATGAGTGGACTGCACACGTTGAACCCGCTACTAAACGTGGAAAACGCCTGACAAGGTTATGTCTGACAAGATTATGGCAAAAATCAATGAATTGGGCTTCGAATTGCTTCCGCATCCACCGTATTCTCCAGATCTAGCCCTCAGCTACTATTTCGTGTGCTCAAAAGTCAAAAGAATGCTTCCTGGGAAGAAATTTTTATCAAATGAAGAGTTGATCACCGAAACTGAGGCCTATTTTGAAGCTGAGGACAAATGCTGCTACAAAAATGATATTGAAATGCTGGAGGGTCGCTATAATCTGTGTATCGCACCTGAAAGCAACCAAGTTTAATAAAAAAATGAATTTAGCCAAAAAAAGAAATGTGTTTCAGCTTCTACAAGTATTTAGTTTAGAGCTCTCTCTAATTTTATGAGTGGTAATTCTGAAAAGTGAACCATACATATACATAGTATATCTTTTTAAAGTTGATAGTTTTCTTTTGCTTTATCCCAGAATTGTCTGACTAAATCACTAAATCCGAGGGACCAGTCCGCTTGAGCAGTTCGGAGCGAACTCCAAGGGCTACTGCTTCCCATGGTATCAGAATCAAGTCTCCGGTCAAACCTCGTAGCCGAAACCGCTATTAGTTAAGCTTCCATACTGCTCTGAATTGGTGATCAGGGGTTGGATCACATACGTACATTATACGCATACACCATTCACGCAAGAAGTTAACTCTATTACCAGTAAAACGCCTTTACCGCCTAATCAATTCACGCAAAAACGACCCTAACGACGCTAACATCTAAGTATCCATCAGTCTAGTTAATTCCCACATCACCCAGATCTCTAATGTCCGTGTACATCGGGCATTTAGGAATAACATGGACTCAATCCTCGACACGTGCCCCACACAAACACCGCGACCAATTAGATAGATGCCTTTGATGTAAAAATGAACTCAGAAGTCCATGCCGCGTAAGCAGAAAACCTAGACTTAGACAGCATCTGAAGTCTGGGTTACCCTCAACAAACCTAACATACCGGATGTACTGGTAAGTCACCCGACCTAGGACTATTGTGCCAACGGTCTTGCCATCTATACATGGCCTTATCGTCTAGAAGCCTTTTTCTCCCTAGATATCGCTCTCTCCCAACGCCATCATCGGAAATCCAATCATAAAAGAAACTTTCGATCGATGTTTAGTTTTTTTGCGGTCTCGCCTTTTGGACAATTCAATATGAAGAATCAATTTCAAATATTTTTTTCAACGTAAAGTGATTACTAAATTGGCTAAATGGTTCAGCATAGAGCAATGATAAATTGCTTGATGCAAATTGGGTTCATTAGGCGTTAAATTATTTCTTCGAATATTACTAACATACAGTAAATTAATGATCCCTTTTCTTTAAACTTCAAACCGTTTCAAATCAATCCCGCAACCTACAAGATCACTCCTACACTCAGACAAAAATGCATGCCCAACAAAGGCGAACTTTCGTCAGCGCTCATTCTCTCCCGTAGTGAGTGCAATGCTGCTGATAGCTCGCATTAGCCGTCGTTAGATTGCACAGTAGAGCAAACAAAAAGCTGCAAGAAAGTCAAAAGAGATGAGTGTTGGAAAATATACGACGTGAGTGTTACGAGAAAAACTATACCATAAACATCCATTTGTGCGCAGCTGAAATCCTGCAAAGCTGAAAATATGGCGCTGATTTATAAATGTTTGCCAGCGAGAAACATGCAAGTGCATGCGGGCTACATGAGCTCCTTTAATACATAATATGTACCTACATATGTGAGAGCAAAAAAAGACATATGTGAGAGCGAAAATAAAATATATGTGCTGAAGTGGCTGCGTGTCACGTTGACCAATTGCTTGGGTCATCATCGAAACTGTTGCTGTTGCCTTCTCAATTTGCTTGGAGCTTGTGAGGTCAGTGGAATATAAAAAGAGCATTATTGTTGACTTGCAGGAAAGCTTATAGAAACTTAAAAGGTTTACTTTACTTTTTCGGGACTTTTCCTGGCTGTTCATGACTTTTTGTATACTATACATCCGAATGTTTTTTGTCAAAAATTGTTGAAACATTTTTAGATAAGGTGCATAAAATCGAGCTCATCAATAAAAAGGTTACAGTGGTAGCAAAAAGTTGGCTAGATGACGAGTTTCTGGACACTGTCTCAAGAAACTCAACCATCAAGGATTGGTATGCTAAGTTTAAACGTGGTGAAATGAGCACCGAAAAAGGTGAACGTAGTGGACTTCCAAAAGAAGTTGTTACTGAAAAAAATATCAAAAAAGTCCACAAAATAATTTTGGATGACCGTAGAGTGAATTTGTTCGAGATAACAGACATTCCAGAGATATCAATAAGACGGTTATTCGCGAGCAATCTGCTTCAACATTAAATTTTAAAATCAAAAACTAAAACTTAAAAACTTAAATATCCGTTCAAGCACTCTCGATTGCATGACTTTCTTTCTCTTTCTATAAAGCATATAATTTTCGGTTCTTTCTTCTTTCTATAAAGCATATAATTTTCGGTCCAAATCGTCTCAGCAACATTTTCAGCGGGTTAAAGCTGTCTAAATAACTTGAAAAAAAATTTTCCAGCAGTTTTTTAACTCGACATATATTTATTTACATCTAAACTGAGTTCGAATTGTCCCTGTAGTCGGCCAAGGTAAATTGTTGTATATTTTTTCTCTCTTTTATTTACCGAGTAGCTCAAGTTCCGTACGTCACGTCGTGTGTCACTAACAAGCGCTTATCTCAGCGTCAGTGACATTTGCATATTCTACTTTGTTCACCACAATATATGCCATGGCTTATTTTTTCCGAGCGTATTACGAAATACTGTGGCTTCTGCAGCTGAAGTAAAATGTACAGGTGAAATTTCAGACCTTGAGACAGGGTGATATATTTTGTAGAAATAAATTTAAAAATTCGCAAATTTTGTTGTAAGATTTTCAAGTTTGCAAATATAATGAAAAACAGGTTATCTATTGGTGGTGGTAGTGATCAGGTTTGTTTTTTCAGACTTTTGCTCCCTCCTTCTCTCTAGATTGTTGCTCGATAAGGCTTTGTATACCTTTGATAATTACCGGTAAAGCCTCAAATAGGCCCTCAAATTCAGTATCTTTATATATATAGTATGCAGTTGGATTACTTATTTTTAAACCGTAGAAGAAAGGAAAACAAATTGTGTCTGAATCAAAATTTAGAGCTTCAGTTATTTGACAACTTGTATTTTAGGCTTCCGTCTTATGTTTAACTGAGAATCCCAGTTCCTATTTTGCTATAGTGCCAGAAAGCATTTCCCCAATAACTTTGTCGAATGCTGCCGAATTGACAGTAGGTACTTTGCTGAGTAAAAAACCGATCCCGTTTTGCTTATGTGGATCCAAGCGTCAAGGACCGTTCACAGAAATGAGAATATAGAGATTGTAACAAAAAAAGGTAAGCTGAGTCATACAAGAACTTGCAAAAAGCTTCTAAATTCCTTGACTTCGAATGAGTTTTTTGAGCTCAATTCCTTGAGTTGAGTTCCTTGAGATAAATTTCGTGAGCTGAGTTTCTTGAGTTGAGTATTTTGAGTTGAGTTGAGTGAGTTTCTAACATTGAATTTCCCTAACTGAGTTTCTTGAGTTTCGTTTTTAGAGTTAAGTTTTTTTAGTAGAGTTTCAATGCATTTAGCAAACGATCAATACAAGAACTTGCTGTATTGCAAAAGGCTTCTGAGTTCCGTGCCTTGAATTTCTTGGGATGAATTTCGTGAGTTGAATTTCTTGAGTTCAGTTTCTTAACTTGAGTTCTTTGAGTTAAATTTCATGAGTTGAGTGTTCGGAGATAATTAAATTAACGCATTTAGTTCTGGTTTAAGGGATAAATTATTTCTGATTATTTTGATATGCTTACAATTTTTATTACTTTCCTAAGAAGAACTTTAACCAGTGGTCCCGTACTTGCGAGAAGCTGAGTTCCAGTGGTCTATTTCCTGGCTTTAGTGTTTTTTGCATTGAAATCCAACGAAGAATCACCCTTGCCAACAGGTGCTACTTTGTTTCTGAGTAGGCATTTAAAATCTACAGTTCTCTCTCGACGAACAAAGACCTAATTTTACAAGTCCTCATCATTCCCGTCCTGCTATATGGTGCAGTGGCTTGGACAATGATATCATCTGATGAGTCGGCCTTAGAAGTGTTCGAGAGTAAGGTTTTTAAGAAGATTTATGGTCCTTTGTGCATTGGCAACAGTGAGTACCGCGGTCGATGGAACGATGAACTGTATGAGATATACGGCAATCTTGATATAGTTCAGCGAATCAAGCGACAGTGGCTGCGCCGGCTTAGTCATGTTGTCCGGATGGATGAGAACATTCCAACTTTGAAGATTTTCGTTTCAGTACTCGCCGGTACTCGCAGAGAAAGAGGAAGACCTTTACTCCGTTTGAGAGCTCAGCTGGAGAAGGACCTGCCTGCACTTGGTGTCTAGGATTGGTGCTAAATAGCGAAAAGAAGAAACGACTGGCACGATAATGTTAACTAGGCTATAAACGCGGAAGTGGTGATGCGCCAGTAAAGGAGAAGAAGAATTGCTACGTACTGTCAAGAGATCATTCTTAGCTAGAACTTTAGACTATTAATTGGTTAGGTTAGGTTAGGTTAGGTCGTCGAGTTTACCCTTGTACCAAAGATAATAAAGAATCCCACATGGACAGCTGTAAACTCTTATTCTTTTGAGCTTCCCAAAACTGTTAGATCTAGTTCCCAGGCAACGCTCTTTGAACCTACCACCAATCAATTCTGCTAATATTATACCCAGCCTCTTCGCTAGATTCGCTTAAAGTGTGTTTACCGCGATATTTCAATCGCAGTCCGGCAAAAGCTGAACAGTTCAGCAGAAATTGTCAAGATGGTTTCACCGCGCCTTCCTCTATTCATTGGTCATTCGTGCGAAATAATTTCATCTACTACATTTCAACTTCCTTGCTTGCTTTTCCAGCTCACATCCAAAGCATATGTATGTCCCATTTACTCCTTACTCTGATCCATTCAAATAAAAAGTCATAAACCTGGCATTTTCTCCCGCATTCTTATCATTTCATTACTCGTCTATTTAACTGTTGCCATTTGTCCTTTAACACAAAGCATAGCTTGTCACAGCGTGGAGAGGCCTTTCTCTCTGTCTTTGCTCTATCTCATGCTACACTGTTTTTTGTTGCTGCATCCTTTTTCATGCATTCCATTGTAATCATTACAATAAATATATTCCAAGCATGTAGGTCAAGAGCGTTGCACGTGCACCATTGCCATGGCATGAGGGGTCTTGTGTGCAACACATTCCATGGCGACCTGTAGCACTCTTACCCCTTCCCAGTATATATGTAAAGCGGAGGCTATGTGCTCTTGTGTGACTTTGACTCAGGCGCGTATTGAAGATGCTGGCGCAGGCTTGTATGTAGTGAAAATTACAGGAGACACTTGTGCGCGTGCCACTGCGAAATGCGGTCATTTTCTCCAGCAACGGAGCCAATGCAACATTTCGAGGCGCATAGAGGCAGGCGAGCGAATAAGCAAAGAGAAGACGACGAACAATGGGGCAGATATAATCATATGAATACCTAAGGCAATAGCTGCTATGAAATACGTATGTATGTACTCTTTGATATGTATGTATATTGATATTTATATATATATATATGCTGCATGTGTTGCCCTTAAATTATTTTCTTCTTTGACTTTGCCTCGTTTGAATAACAGATTACAGATGCACATGTACATATATACTATATATGTACATATGAATCTATAATTGAAGCGGATAGGTCCTTGTAAAGAGTTATTATGGGAGCTCAAGCTTACAACTTTCTTTGCTCATTTAGACTAACAAATATACCTATGTTTCCTAAAAACAAATTCGAGATTAGTGAAATTGTCACTAATTGTATTGACTTTGGGTTTACTTTTTCGAAAGTTCTATAGAGCTCTGTATTAAGTAGAATATAATATAAAAAAATCGGCCAACGTGAAATCGTTTTCTGAAGAACTTATCATTCTTACATAGCCTCATTTCGTCAATACTGCACCGAAAGAGGTCTTTCAACTGGATAATGCCGACTCCTTAAAGATCATTGAATTGATTTATCTCATTAGAAGGTAGTAAAATGGAGGAAAATCTTACGACATAAAAACGAAATTGATATATATGTACTTATTTTGGTTCGATTTTGTTATACCAAATATTGAGATATTATTAAAATAAATGCGAATTTTGGCTTATTACATCGTCCTGCTGGAACCATCCAGAACGATAACCGATTTTGTCGTAGGGTACTATAAAGTTTGAGGATGGAGCCATGTGCAGAACTTTACGCAAGTGTGGAAAGTTCTCTGGACGTTGTTCACAGAAACGATTTTTTTTTTCATATGGCTCAAGCAGATCACGACTTCCGGTGCTCGACCGAGTAGGATCTGGGTTAGTCAAAAAACATCCGTTTGAAGGCGAGCTAAAGTGAAAAGTGAAATAACTCCATCCCAGAGTTGTGCGTTGGGTTTGGGACACCCCGCGTCAAAAACCACCCCCAATGAAAAGAAGAGAACTGACTCGAACCCTCTTTTGATGACAACCCCTGCAAACGATTTAACGGCATGCACCTGGAATGTCCGGTCCGGCCCCAGCTGGTTGATGTCCTCGTTAGAGTAAGGCTGATATCAACGCCGTCCAAGAAATGCGATGGTCGGGACAGACTAGAAAGCGCACATTCGGTGTGGGATTCGTGGTGGAAAAGAGACCGAGTATTGGCATTCACCGCGGTGGATGAACGTCTAGCCACATTTCGTATCAAAGTGACGACGCCCCGACGGAAGAGAAGGACGATGTGAACAAAGATATCTTCTATGAGCGCTGCTCGCGGTACGATGTAAAAAGCATGCTTGGCTACTTTAACGCCAGGGTGGACAAAGAAGGTATCTTCGGCACAACGGTAATTTCAGCCTCCATGATGAAACATCCCCAAATGGGTTGAGCCCGAAATATGGTAATCTTTAGTGCTAGATTCCAGCATAGAAAAATTCACCAAGCTACCTGGCTGTCTCCGGATCGAAAAGCTACCAACCAGGTGGATCATTTTGTGATAGACGGAATACATGACATGCGTACGCTCCGAGGTCCTAACATTGACTAGGACCACTATCTTGTTGCAGCCAAGATACGCCTCTGCCTCTGTGCAGCAAAAAACACACGTCAATAAACATAAGTAAGGTTTGACATCGCGAACTTGCAATCGTAACAGACACCAGACAGAGGTGATTCCCAGAGCATACAGAAATTATGAGGGAAACACTTCTCCCGCCTGCTGAATGGCCAATAAAGCATTACACCATGAGATGATGAACTCGATTGCCCAATCGATAACGATGAGTGGATATTCCATTGCCCGAATAAGAAGAAGTCCGAATAGCAATTACTCGTTTGAAGAACTACAAAGTGGCGGGGATCAATGGATTGTCGGCCGAGCTATTAAAATAGCTCCCTAGACCTCTTCGGATTTACCCTGGTCCATAAAGACCTTGCAATTCTTAGTGAGCCGGTATTAGACTCAACTGTCCAGTAGAAAACCACAAAAAGCCAACACATCTCCCAGCCATTCCCATTTTGTAGGTACTGAGACTGACTAAGTACCTGTCATAGCAAGCTCAACAGCCTTACAGTTTTCTGCAATACCGCTGTGGCCAGGCACCCAAATCATATACAAAGTTTGTATACTAAATCAATAGGAATTTACATAAGTGACATACTGCCCGAATTCATTTATTTTCCGATTTTGATGCAAATAATTGAATTCATTTAAACCTGTAGCCTTGAAATTGAGAAATACCAAAACAGATTGTAAGCCATAGCAACAAATAAATCTTGATTAGCTAAGCTCTCTGTGGGCTTACGTATCAATATATTTTGTTCGGTAGCAACTCTGAAATTCTCGCTAACGATAGTTTTCCATTGAATTGTTATTGTTTACAATTTTCTGCTGCATATTTTACATTTTCCAGATAATTCCTTATTGCCATCAAAGCAACAGTTTCCATTTCAATTTCCTTTTTACACACACAACTGCATAGGATCTTAAGTACAAAAGCATTCCGAGCAATAAGAAATCTACTTTTGAATGCAAATCTACGCAAAGCCGCCTTTGCAGTCAAAAGAAACAGTTATTTGCGATTTGTAATTGAGTGTGAAAATATAGGATGGCATTAAAGCAAGTAGTTGGGGCGGGAAATATGAATATAAGACATGAGAAATGAAATGAAATGTTGGAGAGGGAGGGAGACAGAGCTTTGCTGTTGTCGGGCGTCAAAGCGAAGAAATGCAGTGGAAGATTACTGGAGTAGTCTGTCTCTTATATTTTGCATATTTTGCACACTTCAATGTCTTTAAAGTTTTTTCAATTGATTATGGAATATTTTTATAGAAGAATTTCCTAAAAATTTTACTGAAGTAGGAAGTTGTTATGGAAGTTTTATGCAATTTTGTGAATGCTTTGAGAATTGAGACCGGAAAATAACTGAAGTAGGCAAAGATTACACAACTACTGCTTAATTTTAAGTCATTTCTTACTTAGGGACTTAAAAAAGTTGAATATATGTGGATGCCCGCGCAAGAACACATTGAAGCTCTCCACTACTTTGATTCCATTTCTTACAATCTAGATCACTGCATCGCGGAACCTTTACCTAATGTTTTTTTCTCTGCTCACGCATCTATGAGCGATTCGTGGGAACGCCAATCCATTAGAGATGAGGCGCAATGAGCATTTTCACGGTTGGATCGAAGTTAGATCGAAAAAGCAGATGAATTATTTTATCGGAAGCTCGCTATTAACTTTTATTGCAGGCTACCAGACTACCACGTACCAGGTATCAGGCTACCAGACTACTATAGCGTCTTTCAAGCGGAGGTAGCTGGCATCAAATTAGTAGTAGATTTATTGCCGGCCGAGCAGCCATACCGGCTTTGAGCTCGCTGACTGTGCACTCAAAACTAGTCAAGAAATGGTTGACCTTAATAGCAACACCTTCAAGCTTTTGCCATATTAGACTTGTATAGGCGCATGGCCATAACGGCATCGCCGGAATCTGTAAAGCTGATGAGTTTAATAGAGACAGCACCCTTACTCGGATTTCAGCACATTGAAAGCGAGTTGGCTGTTCGTTGTCCGCTTGTGTTCTAGCGCCGGACCTATGAGGTTCCAATGACTTTGGCGCTGGTCAACAACCAGAACTTGTGCGACTGCGAAGTCCTTCAGCAATCTATAGCATATGGATTTAGCGGTGGATTACGCACTGAACATTTGTAAATAGGCGGCAGCAAGGAACTGGAAAGCCGCGTGTCCAAGGACTACCATATGAGTATACTTTGCCTTATACACAGGAAGGATTATCCTACAGTATGCGGTGATCATCGCTGGTTCAAGCATAATGTTGCATATAAAGTTCTTTTGATTGATTGGACCTTATCTGAGACTTGTCAAATCCATCATAGACCAAACTTTTACAATTCGTCAAATTCTGGAGAAGACACTCTATAAACATGTTGACACCTACCACTTTTTTGTCTATTTCAAAGCCGATATCTTCGCGAAATTCATGCGGCTATGCGGAATAACGTTGAACACATTCATTAGCGACGTCAAAAGCAGGAAGAACTTCTTCGAGCCGTTCGATACCGGACTAGGTTATAGACAGGCTGATTCTCTCTAGTAAAAGGTTCAATATAATGCTGGAAAAAGTGATACGCGCCGCTAATCTGAACACACAAAAGTTCTTTGTGACTTTTGGCAGACAATCTGCATAAATATCACTAACAATCTAAGCCCGGAGATCGTGCGCAAACTAACTCATGCCAACCGGTGGTACTTCGGGATCGGCAGGCAATCGAGAAATAGATACCTTTCTCGACCAACTAAAATGTTGCTCTATAAGTTTCCCGTCCTTTTATGGGAAACATGTAAGCTGAGAAACCGAGATGAGAAACCGCTGCGAGTATTAGAAAGCACAGTTCTTCGTAAGGCCTTTGTAGCCTTGCGAGGGTATGAATACCGAAGAAGATGGCACCATGAACAGTATGAACTCTATGGCGATATTGATATAGTTAAGCGCATAAAAATCCAGCGAATGCGCTGGTTAGGCCACAACAAGGAAGACTATGCTTCAGCAAAAACATACTTAGATTCGAAACCCATGGGAGGATGAAAGAGGCAAGGGCTCTACGGATCCAATGGAAATACCAAGTACATAGCGGCCTGTCTGCACTTTGGATGTCGCGACTTAGTAAAGAATGAAGGAAACCAACGAAGTTTTGTTTTCTCGGCCCACACCGACACACAATTGTGGAGACAAAGAAGAAGAAGAACATAAGTGCATATTTTAACTTTAAAATGCGATAGACTTCTTCTTCTTTAATGCCGTAGACACTGCTTAATGCGATATATTGAATATTTATGTGTGGAATCGTTTAATGCGGAAATCCATAGTTTTAATTTTGCACTTTTTCTTTGATTCAATTTTCTATCCATTTATTGAGTCTGCATAAAATCATAACAAAGCCATAAAGCTAATGGCCAAGGCACATAAACAACAAAATATTATATAACAAAAGGTTAGCCACAACAACTCAATTCTACGATTATTGAGACGCAAGCTGTTGGAATTTCATCTCAGCTATATATAACCTAACCCAGCTTATATAACTATACACTTTACCCTCATGTGTCACGGTGCTTATCATTAACCGTATTTTTATAACATCGCACGTGCTTAAACTCCCCCAGACACTCTATTGACATTTATGGCCTTGTTCGAGCTTACCAACTTTTTACTCTTATTTGACATTTCCCGGTAAGTAAAGCAAGCTTATTTTCAATTTTTATAGCATACTTCTGGGCGTTTAACACACTCGCCAAGAAAGTCGTAAAGCCAAAGCAAGTGTTGCTTGTGGCACAGCGTCTGCATTTGCAGCGCTTATGGCGATTGGGTTGGTATTATAAGAAATTTGTAGTTTCTTGGTGGAAGCTCACATACATATATATAGTTATATACATATAAATGTGCAGTATGTTGAGATATATAATATTGGCGAGTGTAAGTATATAAATTGTTCCAAAATTTATCAACAAAAAACGAGTAAAACACAGACTTTTGCTTCCTTGCTCGCCCTTTGTGACTGAAGCAACGTTCTCTTCGTCCGTAGTCCAGGGGTTGCTTGTGATTTTCCCTGTTCTTTCGTTTCTACTATAGCTGTAGTTGTGTCACTGTGTAGCAGTATATTTTGACAGATGTCAAAGTGTCACTTTGGTTTGTTTCTGCTTTGTATATTTATTTTAATGTTTTAACTTTGATGCTGAGCTTGACAAACAGAGAGAGAACCGAAAACATGCAAGCAAACAAAAAAAAAAGAAGAGAACAAGTAAGAAAAGGCCAAGTTTTGGCGTAACCGAACATTTTACCCTCGTGTCACTTTTCCGAACTTCAATAAAATATATCACAAATTGACGATATTTTCGTTAAAAGGTACGCAATAGAAACTAAACTCCACATATTCGGTATCTGGCGTCTTGAATACTTGTAGTCCGACGTTGACAAATTTTCGGTCTTCAAGTCATTGGTGCTTGATTTGTATTTTAACTAGATAGTAAAATATCAGTGGATACTGCCCTGCAGAATGTCGTGCCAAGGCTTGAGTAAGCCATTAGGATTAAAGCATTCGTTGTTGGAACCTTTTTTGATATTAAGGAAACTTTCAATAACGTTCTGCCGGAAGCAGTCGTAACTGCTCTGCACGGTCTTGGGGTTGAATCAAACCTCAAACACCTCAAACATCTCATTTTCAGTCTATTGTACGACAGAGTGATTGAAACGGAATGGAGAAATGCACGTGAATGACGAAATGTGAGTAAAGGAACCTCACAAGTTAGAGTTCTCTCTTTTCTTCTATGGATCCCGGTCGTTAACGACCTACTTAAAACACTTGAGGATCGTGACAGCCGGGTGATTGCCTGGGCAGACGATGTAGCACTTATGGTCAAAGAAAAGTTCCTAAGTGCCGTGTATAAGTTGACGCATAGGTACCTTAGTGTCGTAACAAATTGGTTAGTCAGAAGTGGTTTCGCCATCAACTAAAAAAACCGATATACTTACTTTTATTTACTATAAGATACTGGATTCCGGTGGTACAGCTGCCGCAAACGGGAAGCATCCGTCTACAACCAGTGGATACAGTAAAATATCTATGAACCCTAGATAGGAAGCTTTCATGGAAGCCGAATATCGAAGAGAAAGCAAAAACGGCATCGATTGCCTTTTACTGTTTTGGAAGAGCCATTGACAAAAGGTGGAGTCTCTCACCGAGAGCCGTGATCCTCGGACTATACGACATCATAGTCAAGCCCATTATGTTCTACATACAGAGTTATAATGTGGTGGAGAGCTCTCGAAAAGACCACACTTGCAAAGAAACTAGAGAGCGTGTAAAGGGCGGCGCTCATCAACATGTGTGGTGGACTAAGGTTCACTCCAACCAATGCACTTCTTTCAAATAGTGCCCGTAGACATCGTCGGAAGGTATATGGATGCGAGAGTTGCTATCTGACTCAGAGAATATTGTTTTCTAAATGGACACTCAAGAATTCTCACACGTTTTGACTTCATACCGGATCACTTGAATCATGGAGTTGCCAAACCGAACGCTGGCGACTCCTTCGTTGCTCATACACCGGCGTGGGAGTTATGGTTGGGCAGAAGCCGTTGGTATTTTCTACAGTGAGTTTAATTACGGACAGATCAAAGATCGTGGGGAAGGTTGGTGAAAGGGTTTACTGGCAGGAGCTCTACATCAATTTCAACTTCAGCTTCAGACTTCCTGAATTGCAATTGCAGTCATTAAGGTAGCTTTAGATTTACTGCTCCGGAGTGCAGTGTCCTTAATAGAAGTGAGCAGGGTGGCAAGATTTAAACAATTGGGAGCACATACCTTTAGACATCCCACCGAACTGGCGGGAATTGAAATTAAACGGCTCGAACAAAGGAGTTCTTTATTTATATGGCTTTACAAAGGACTAAATATAGCGGTTCACGTGCCATCTCTATACATCAGCCATCTAACCTAAACTATCCTTATCGAAGTAAAACCATCAAATGGAAACTAATATTGTGTTATATGAAAAGTAGGCGTGGTTGCAGTCCGATTTCGTCCATTAATCTACTGTAACATAGAAATGTTAGGATTATGTTATAAACAAAAATGGGTGGACTAGATGCCGAGTTATGATTTTCCACCTAAATATTATACTCTGTAGCAACATGTGGCAAGTGTATAGAAAGACCTATACAAAATACAAAATAAAAAACAAATATTTACAGGATCAACAAATTTTTGACATTTCATTCGTAAGCAGAAATTTTACCGTGGCCATATACTACATATTATTTGTTGGTGTAACTAAAGTATGGCAGCATAAATAGTTTCGCAAAAGCTGGCGTACATTACATATATAATAAATACTCTCTTTAGTCACACAAAATCACGCTAGTAAATTCGATATTTTGTTTGTATACAATTTTGCTCTGTTGGCGCTTCGGGCGCTTACGCTTTTGCTGGTGTGAAATGGACTAGTTATCACGCTGGCTAAACAGTAAACGAAGGACAACGAATGCTATATTTTCAATTTTATATGCAAATAAATATGTGTGGGTCCATAAAGGCGCATAAAATTTCCATTTTTAAATATTTGTATTGTCACAGTTCATACGAAAAGTGTGTGCATTTTTTATTTATGGGAGTACAGGGTCCGGCACTCGAAGTTTTAAAAAAGCCATAAATTCGGTTTGGAAAATTATTTTTATTTATTTTAAAGTACAAAATGTGTGAAAATAATCATAAATTCAGGACCAAATCACTTTTTCCCGATATGACCACTTTTTGTCTTAACTATGGCCTTGATACGGTCAAAAAACGAATCGCAAGCTGCCCGAATGTGACTTGCTGGTATTTTGGCCCACTCACGGATAATGGCTTTCTTCAGCATCTCGAGACTGGTGTATTTTTTACTTCGGACCTTGCTCTCCAAAATGGCGCAGAGAGAATAATCCATTGGTTTCGCATCTGGTGAATTCGAGAGCCATTGTGTGGTCGTAATGAAGTTCGGAACGTTGTTTTTCAGCCATTCTTGGTTCACTCGCGCTTTGTGAGACGGTGCTGAGTTTTGCTGAAACGTCCATGGTTTGCGACCGAAATGTTTGTTTATCCACGGCTTCAAAGCAGCCTCCAGAACACTTTCCCAATAATATAAACTTTGATGCCAGGCTCGATGAAAACAATTGAAAGGCGCCCATTTGCGGTGACAACGGCCCAAACCATTATTTGTGGTGGCGTCCTGGTGGCCAACCGATGACTTAGATTCTCGCACAATGTTCGGAATTTGACCGCTTTCGGCCAAGCGAAGCAACTGCTTCGGTCTCTCAAGTCTTACTTGTTGCTGCTTCGGTGTGAGATCATGGGTATTTTGGAAGTTGTAAGGCTGGACCTTGAGCTCATTTTTCAATATGCGTCGGATGCTGCGGTCGGATATTTTCAGTTCTTTAGCCATTTGATTGGCACTTTGTGGTGGATTTTGCTCAAGTCGCTATTTGGTGTGGTATAATATTGTCGACGGGCTCATTACTTCAAAACAAAATATTTGAGATCAGACTAGATTTGATTTTAGGGTACAGATCTCCATAAATCAGGTGAAACTCCCTTCTTAAGGGAGATATAACCTGAACAGTTGAGGATATCAATGGAACTCTTAATTCCTGTGAAAGTACATTCTTTTGCTATTATGCATGGAATTCGATTTCTTTTGCATGGTCGTCAAGGGGCACTCTTGCAGAAGTCCAAACGCTGAACCCAATTTCCGAGGGTTTTCAAGAATAAATCGGCCGATACTGCTGCAATTTCATGTTCGTTATTCGTACGAAGTTCATCAATCGTCGCTGGTTTGTTGGCATGAACCGTAGACTTGACGTGACGGACAGTATTGAACAGGAAATAGTTTAACGGCGTCAAATCGCACCACCGAGGTGGACAATTGACTGGGTCACTAAGAGAGATAAAAAGTTCAAAAAACTGAGTTTTCAATAAATCGATAGTGACATTAGCCGTGTGGCTTGTAGCACCGTCCTGTTAAACCACATATTGTCGAAGTCCGTATCAGCCAATTCGAGCCAAAAGTATTCGGTTCTCATTGAGCGGTAGCGATTTCCATTCACAGTAACGTGCCGGTCATGATCATCACCGAAGAAGTAAGGCCCAATGACGCCGCTGGCACAAACATAAACCGCTCTTAACCGTAATTTCGGGTTGCAATGGTGACTCATGGAGTACGTGTGAATTGCTACCTGACCAATAACGCATATTTTGGTTTTTGACGAAGCCATTCAGCCGGTAATGAGCCTCATCGTTGAAGATGATTTTTCGATGAAAATTCGGATCATTTGCATATTGTTGCTCAGTCCAATTCACGAACATGCGGCGATTCTGGTGGTCAAGCGACTTCAGTTCTTGCGTCGATTTGATCTTGTAAGAATATAGGCCAAGATCTTTTCGCAAATATCGCCACAATGACGTCACAGAGATGTCCAACGCTTGAGAACGACGTGTGAGAGACCTATTTGGATGTTTGTCAATTAATGTAATCGGTTTCAGGGCTTTATATAGTTGCAGCGGTTTTCCGCCAGGAGTTGCGCCTGCAAGCCGGCGTCTGCTTGGAGCAAGCGGCTCGGTATGTATATGTAATCAATGAAACTTTCACCCTAGTTGGGATTATGCCAGTAGGTGTGGAAACCGCTACTTAAAAATATTATTCTAATGAAAGGCCAAACCATAAACCAGATTTTCATAATACCTCAAATCCAAGAGACGAAAAACAGATCGACACTCATCATCTTTTTGTCGATTTCAAAGCCGCTTTCTAGAGAATTGTCAGGAGCTGACTATTTTACACTAAGTCTTCATTTGGTAGCCCTGCAAAATTCAAACGGGTTTGCAGAATGACATTGAGCGCAACCATAAAAAACTGGCAAGGAGCTCTCAGAGCCGTTCAATGTCAGACAAGGTTTAAGAGAGTGTGATTCTCTCTCGCCAAAAGTCAAACTCTATAAGTCGCTCATAATTTCCGTCCTGCTATATGGTGCAGAGGCTTGGACGATGACAGCAACCGATGAGTCGACGTTACGAGTTTTTGAGAGAAAGGTTCTGCGAAAGATTTATGGTCCTTTGTATGGTATGGTCGGCGAATATCGCATTCGATGGATTGTTGAGCTGTACGAGATATATGACGACATTGACATAGTTCAGTGAATTAAAAGATAGCGGCTACGCTGGCTAGGTCATGTTGTCCGAATGGACGAAAGCACTCCAGCTCTGAAAGTATTCGACGCAGTATTCACCGGGAGAAGCAGAGGAACAGAAAGACCTCCACTCCGTTGGAAGGACCAAGTGGAGAAGAACCTGGCTTCGCTTGGAATATCCAATTGGCGCCGCGTAGCGAAAAGAAGAAATGACTTGCGCGCTGTTGTTAACTCGGCTATAATCGTTGGCGTAGGCAGCCAATTAAGAAACCGAAGAAGATTCTCTCTCGTTTTTTTTTTCACTATACTTCTGAAACTTTCTACTAGACCAATGCTACTGTGGCAGGCAGATGATATTGACAGCGCAAGCCTTAACAAAGAGTCAGCAGCCTTTTCCAGCCGAGAAAGAGAAACGAAAAAGGAACGGACTTGGAGTTTTTATCCGGCCACGGACTGTCAACTCGGTAGAGTTCTGCCACTACAACAACAACAACCTGTTTTCAGTTTCACTGTTGGTAGACACGAAAAAAGTTAAGTTTGAAAAAGTGAAAGACTTTGTAGATCTCGGAATTAGCATACTTTTCTAAGCCTGGAGATTGAATACAGAATATCGTTCAGATGGAAGAGAATGTTCCAGCGAAAAGTGAGTTCGAATCAAGCGACCTCGCCTGCTTGGAGCAGCTTTGTATATAGCCTCTGTCTACTTAGACTATTTATTATGGAATAGTATTTTTACTGATATTAGTTCTCTGTTCAAATGTCTCTCGCCTTAATCTTGGAATTACATAGAAGCTTAAATTTCCTGTTGTGACCTTGTTAAGGTTTAAAAAATGTTTCTAAATTTTGCATTTGTGGCATAAACTGTAAATGAAAAGCACATAAGATTTTATATAAGCCATAATATTTCGATTTTGTGCTTTGCTGCTTTCTGCTTTGTGCATTTCTTTCGAAACTAGTTTATTTTGACAGTTTTCACTTTTGTTGCTCACTCAATCAGCAAACAAAGCACACACACACGCACACGAAAATCAATTCACTTCGAGCGTTCTTACTCAACAGCTCAACAAATTTTAATTTTGTGACGCTGCCTTAGCTCTCTGCAATATCCTGGCGTGGGTATATGTATAGGAGTGAGTATGTGAATGTGTATGAGAACTCGTATATGAATGTTTCTGTGCTGTGTACACGAATCTGTGTGGGTATATGTGTGGATGTGTGTGTCTTTTTTCTGCAGCTGATGCCTTTGGGAATGAGATATCATTTTCGTATTGAGATACTGATTGGAAAGCGCATAACTAAGCATATATGTACATATATATGTACACACATTAGGGTGTGCGATTTTTTTTGCAAACGCCCCCTGAAGCTTCAGTTTCTATGCTTAAACTGTGTATCCAACGCAAACAAGCGCTTTATTTTCAATTAATGCCGTGCGTAGATTATATTTATTTTCCCCTATATACAACTTTATATTTTTTTGATATTTCCCATTAATCAAGTAAATCCAAAATTTCGTGGATGTGATTTTCTAATACAAAATTAGCTGCGCTACAAAAAAGGTCTTGATATTTTTTTTCATAATTGCATTCCTTTAAAAGTTATAAGCAGTTAAAGTATGCTCAAACTAAACTGAGCATTCTCACAAGTGACACAGTGTTGCTCATACGTCATGGTGTACTGTGTGAATGCAGTAAATTGAATGCCTAACTTTAATTGCGTATAACTTTTAAAGCAATAATTTTATGAAAAAAATTATTAAGAGCTTTTTTGTAGAGCGGACAATTTTGTATTAGAATGTCTATTTCTTATAGCTAAATATACTTCGGAGTTAAAAAATTAATGCAAAAAAACAAAAACTCCCATGTAACATACCATATTCATACATGGTACTTGGGAAACTAACATGTTTACGTTGAATAATTTTTTAGCGCAAAAACTGAAGCTTTCGTAGGCGTTTGAAAAGAAAACAATCATCTTGAGAAATAACGGACACCATAATAAACATATATCAAATCCTGTTGTAACATATATACATATGTATTTGAGTGTGTGTGCAGCTGCGTTTGCATTGCAATGCCGTGTGGGAAGCTGTGATTTGCTGCTTATTCAACCTTCAGCATAAATAAAAGCAGTTTTTTCTGCGATTTTTGAGCATTGCATTTACATTCTGTTATCTCTTGAGTATGTCAAAATTTGCTTAAGATATTTCAGTTATGAAAAAGTCGTTTAGCTTAATCCAATAGGGAAATTCACAAAATTATGAAAATATCAACAACTTGAAGAAAGATTTACTCTTTTGCATATCTTGTTTTCAATAAGGAATGTCTTTGGTTGATATATAAATATAAATAATGATGTAAGTATATTCAGCAAGTAAGAGAGTGCGAACTTCGGTTAGTTTGTGAATCGATTTCAACCACTTTCGGCACCAAACTACAGCATAACTATCATAATACATTGATGTTGACCGAATTTCTTACATATTGACGATAGATGTGGTATGAAGGCAACCGTAGCTATGCAAATTTTTATATTAGGTACTGATCGTATTTTTGGCACCACGTCTTATCATTACCAGAAAAATATGATCTCCAAGTTTCTTTAGGATATCTCAGAAAGTTATAGATATATATGCTACAAAGACAACCGCTAATCTGAAAAACCTTATATTAGGTATATATTAGGTATATGATGGCCATAGACACTGAGGTTCTCATGTGCGGTATCTAGCGACCTTGAAGAATTAAGAATCCAATTCCATGACGATACTATGGTATTGGCCGTAAGCAATACCAACCTACTCAAAGTGCCAGGGAAAATGTGGAGACTCCTTCATGACGTACTTCAGTTTATTAGTTTTTTAATCAAGTTATCGGTGGAATAGGTTGGGAGACCGACAGACAGACGGCTGAAATTCTAGTTGTCTGGTGATCTTGATCAATTGTGACTGAAGTTATCGTTTGGATGGACAGAGAGATTCAGGAATTTTGACTTAAGTTATTGCCTCGAAGAGCAGATAGACATCCGAAATTCAAGTCGGGATCATGTGATCATGGACAATTTTTAACCAAGTTATCACTTGGACAAACAGGCGGCCCGAAATTCAAGTTTCCTTGTGATACTGATTAATTTTGATTCAAGTTATCGCTTCTGGGGACAGAAAGACATTCGGGATACCAGTCATCATATACAGACATTAGGAACTTAAGTCGTTTCGTGGTTCCGACCAATTTTTACCTAAGTTCAGGTTGTTTTGTGATCCTGATCCACGGCACAGAAAGGCATTCGGGTTCAATAGCCTCGTAATTCCGATCAAATTTGACTCAACTTCTCACTAGGACCAATAGACAGACTTCCGAAATTTCAGTTGACCCGTGGCCCTGATCAATTTTGACTCAAGTTACCGTTTGGATGAACGGACGGTTATTAGGAACACAAGTAATTTCATGATTCCGAGCAATTTGGACACAAGTTCAAATTGTTTTGTGATCCGGATGTATTTTTGCTTAAGTTATCACTTGGACGAACGGACAGACGCCCGGAACTCAAGTCGACTCATAGTTCTGATTAATTTCGGCTCAAGTTATCGCTTGTATGGACAGATAGACATCCGAAATTTAAGTCGTTTCGTTGTCGCGACCTATTTGGACCCAAGTTCAAGTTGTTTTGTGTTTCTGTTGAATTAAGTTATCGCTTGCACGAACAGTCAGAGGTTCAAAATTGAGATCGTTTCATACTTCTGATCAATTTTGTCTCAAGTTATCACTTGTACCGACAGACAGACATCCGGAATTCGTGTATTCTCGTACTCCTGATCTATTTTGACTAAAATTAACACTTGGACAGACGTCCGAAACTCAAGTTAGTTCGTGATCTCTACATAGAGTGATGCCCAAATGTCAAGTCCTCTCGTGATCTTTATCAATTTCGACTTAACTTATCGGCTTGACGGAGAAAAAGACGTCCGGAATTTAAGTCGTTTCGCAATACTGATCAATTTTAAGTTAAGATTTGGACGAACGGACAGACTGCTGGAATTCAAGTAGTCTTGTCATTCTTATCAATTTTAACCGAAATTATCAGATAGATGGACAGCTCTATATCCAAATTTCAAGTCCTCTCGTGATCTTGCCGATAACTTAAGTCGAAATTGATGACTTAAGTTATTGGCTGGATGGAGAAAAAAGCATTAGGAAATTAAGTCAGCTCATGACCCTTATCATTTTGCTACAACTAACTTTATATCCATCCTGATTAGTTTCAGATGTTACAAACAACAGTTATGTGAAAAAATTTTTTGACACTCTGTGCAGCATGTTGCCAGAGTATAAAAAAATTAAATTAATAATTTGGATGCAAAGAATATCCATAACAAATTTATCCCGCATTATACGAAACACTTCTAATTTAATCTGCATATCATTAATTTTGAACGCCACAACCGAGCAAAGCCGTCATTTGCAAACGAAATCCGATTACGTTGAAGAAAACCACGACAAAAAAACACAGTGTAAATGTTGGACCAATAAAAGAACCAACAAACTTTAGAAGATAAAAAACTTTGTACAAAAAGAAAGCAAATAAATGCGAAAGCAGCAAAGCAACACAAACAAAAGCCAAATCGCGATAACGGAAACATTGTAACGAGGAAAAGCAAACAGAATACGTGCTTAAATATTTAAAACTCCCCAACCAAGGGCTACAAAAAGTGGTTTACTAAAAGCAGGAAATGTGTAATGAAGTAGTATGTTGTTGTTGCTGTTGTGCTGGAGTGAAGTGCTGGCCGACAAAAGGTGCTAAACTGCTAAAATATTTAAACCGATGCAAACTTGAGACCAACTGTGCGGTCACGTAACACTCCCTGGCATCAACAGCAACAATAATAAGTAGCATACTTGTAGGCGCTAAGCAATGAGACCACACCGAACAATGATAGAAAATGGCAAGTGGTGTTAATGCGGCCTTCGCTTACGCACACAAATGTACGCACCAACACTTAAGTGCGGACGTTGGCAATGGACGTTGGCCTTCAGTGAAAGCTATGCAAATATGCCACAATGCGTAAGGCTGGGCTGTGGTCCCAGTTGTTGCTGTTGTTGAGTGGTGTTGCAGCAGCATTAAATTTGATGGCTGGGGTTTCGTATTTGTGCACGTAGTTTGGTCGAGCACCAGCACCACACTATGTTGCTGCTTGGATAAATAGACATATGGCATTTTGCACAAGCAATTTAATAGCATAGCTTTAGGCGTTTAAGCTGGCTATGAGTAATGTGGTAATATTAATGATAACAAAGGCATATTGTTGTCACATCACCGTACTACTTCAGATAAGATCCTTGCAAAGTGAAATGCTTACGCATACATTTATGAGCGCGTGTACAAAAGTTGTGTGCTGCTCATACTTGAGCACATTTTAAGAGGATGCGCCTGAAAAGCGACTATAAAATAGAGACTTTACTTTTCAATAGCCTACTCAGTCCGAGGTGGCACCTGTTGGCAAGAGTAATTCTGCGTTGGATTTCGAGGTTGACGTTATTATGTACGACTTCGAAGTTAGGACTGTCAATAGTGTCAATAGTTTTTTTGATGACAGGAGATATTTCGTCTTGCCCTGGTTCAATGCCAGACCTATTTACTTCGTTTACTTATCCAGTCTGGAGAAAACACAACTAGCGACGCGGTTGTTGAGGCCAATGATATCAATATCTTTGGCGTACGCCAGCGGCTGTATGCTCTTATAGAAGATAGTACCTTCTCTATTCAGCTCTGCAACTCGAATTATTTTCTCCAGCGGTAGATTGAAGAAGTTACATGATTGGGAGTCGCTTTGTCTGAAACCTCGTTTGGTATCGAACAGCTCGGAGAGGTGCTTCCCGATCCTGACGGAGCTGTAGGAATTGCTCAACGTCAGCTTACACAGCCGTATTAGTTTTGCGAGGTTACCAAATTCAGACTTAGCGGCATAAAGACAGCTCCTTTTCGTGCCGTCAAAAGCAGATTTGAAGTCGACGAAGAGATGGTTTGTGTCGATCCGCTTCTAACGGGTCTTTTGCAAGATTTGGCGTTTGGTGAATATCTGGCCAGCTGTTGATTTCCAAGGACTAAAGCTACACAGATAAGGCCCAATAAGTTTGCTGACAATGGGATTTAGTCTTTCTCACACAACGCTCGATAATGTGGATCGGGCAGAGCACACCTAAACTCTAGTTGCCGGGCATGCGTCGTATTTGATTAGCTCGCCCATCAATCCATCGTCCCCGCCGCTTTGTTGTTCTGCAGACGGGTAATTGCTATTCGAATTTCTTGTTGGTCGTAGGCTGGGTTAGGTTATTCTAGATGGCTGATCTAGAGATCGCACTTGCATCGCATACATAAAAATAGAATTCCTGTGTTCGATCTAATTAGTCAGCAAAGCATCAAGTGGCCAATAAAAACTTTCTCAGACGGTGGGATATCTGAAAGAATGAGTTCCCAAGTGTTTAAGTCTTGATCCTACAAACGCAGGACAATCAAGAAGAAGATGCTTGGTTGTTTTGGAATCGTCTTTTTCTATACAGTTTCTGCAGCTGGCGTCCGCTATGACTCTCAACCCCACAATATGGTCGCCGATAAGGTAATGGCCTGTTAGAACTCCCACAACCGGGAAAAGGCTAGTCTTACTGAACTCAAAAAGTTCACTGAATCTTTTGCGGTTGAACTTGTACCAAAAGGGTCTTGCAGTAGTCGCATGAACCGATGGTAGTACGTCGCTGGCCAAGCTTACGTGAAGCCCAGCTATCCAGTAATTTGAATGACCTATGATAGCCGTTTTTAGGGAAATTTAATAGGGACCCCAAAACTGGAATTGCAAACATTCATTAGAATAGAGAATCCACCTTTTTTTAAAGGCAAAATGAGAGGTATAATAAGAAGGGAAAGAGGGTTAGAGACTAGTATTGTAAAGGACTTGGTAGGAAAAAAGTCAAGCATACAATGCACCAATTACTTCGGTTACTGGAAGATGAAGCCATGTGTAGAAGTTTACGAAAGTGAAGAAAGTTCTCTGAGCGCCATTCACTTTGGAGGGGCCAGAAAGGATTTATTGCACATGGCTCAAGCAGCTCACGAATTCCGGTCTTAGACCATTTGTCGTCTGGGTAGCAAGGCGAGTTAAAGTGAAAAGACGAATCATCGCTCCCCAGCGTTGCTCGCTGGGTTTGGGGCCTGCCACGTAAAGAAAAACACCCAAAATAAAAAGGTAACTTGGTAAAAAAGAAGAAAATAAGTATTTAAATATTCTTCTATGCGACCAATTTGGTGAAACTACCACTGTGAGTTGAATTCCCAGCATTCTTCGCTTTTCCGCCACAAATCCAATGCAGCCAGCGGTGGAATGAAAACCAATTAAAGACGCCTCTGAGCACGTAGCAACACTAACACAATTATACGTTTCAAAACACCGACATTTGCATGCAGCAGATAACAAAAACAAAACCTTAAGCAATACACTCTTGTGCAAAACAATAGCAGCACTGATGAGCTCGGACACGAACAAAGAGAGTCGTGCGCTGTAAATGAAGCTTAGAAAGGTCACAAGTGAGTTGAGTGGTATATGCGTGTCGTCCGAAGACACATTACCATACGTCCTGTATATACACATATGTACATATATTAACCGTTATCTGGCAGCAACAGCTATGATATTTGTGTGCTCGTACATTTTTCTATATTTATTAGCTTCCATGTTTGTTTCTTCCATTGTTTTTTGTGTGTCAACTCCAATTTTCCTGTTCTTTACGGTACTTTGTTTTGGTGCTGGCATTGCCACCGTTCACCTTGTGGCATACATATGCAGCTTATATGTATTTATATTCATGTATATTTATTATTAATTTAAGCATATAGTTAAATATGAAAATGTTTTGGTCCAAAAAGACCTGCAGCTTAGCTTAATTTTCATTTGCTAAAGCATTCAAATATACAAATATATTTGTATACAGGGTGGTTCTTTTAATGAACTTTAATTTTTTTAGAAAGCATAAAAACCCTTTCTTTTCTTGATGGCTTTCATCAATTATTCCGTTTCGATTGGCTTGCACTGTTAGTCCAGTCTTTTCGTGGCTCAATATACTATATGTCTTAACCCATTTAGACCTACCGTCTCATATACGATACACCAGAAGTAATAAATTATTCTGAAGTACCCTTGATAAGAAATTGTTTTTTTGTTGTATTATTGCATATATGTACATATATATGAGCCTACTGTATCCCATACGGCCTTTTCTACCTAACCTATAAAAATGTAATTTTTTTTAAATTTTTTTTATGTTCTGTGATACCATAGGTCTAATAAAAATAGACAAAAAACACTTCAATTAAAAAAATAGTTTCAGGTCTAAATGGGTCCGTAATATTTTTGATTCTCATGCCACAAAAGGTGTGACAACTTCGTAAGACAACTTTTTTATCTTGGGTAACGGTGAAAAAACCTCATTCAAAAATCACCGCTCTGAAACTCGCGCCATATTATCGCTCTGAGAGCTCATTAGCACTTCAGAGATCACTTTTTAGTCTTCTGTTTTCGAATTTTATAACTTTGCTAAAATATATAAGCACTGATGTTAAATTAAATTTTAATCTTTTCGATCTTGTCTCGGCGCGGCTCTGCTTGTTGAAGCCTAGTATAATATACCTAGATTAGGTTAAGGTAAGTTAAAAGGCTCATTTTTTGTGAGACCATAAATAATCCTACTTGGCCTCCTAAGTTGGATGAAAAAGACCGTCGCATATAAATAAAGCGGCTAGAACCAGCTAATATCTACTCCATGAAATTCGCCGGGTTCGGAGGAAATATGGTAACCGAGATGCTTTAACTTTAGTCTGGCGAAAGCTGCACAGTGGAGGAGAAAATGTCTAGATGTTTTCATCTCATCTTTCTTCTTGTAATTTTCATTTCTTTTCAAATCTTAGCCTCACCGCGGACAGTGTCCTATTGGGACACCTATCATTGCGGTCATGTGAACCCGGCTAAGAACTAGAACTGCTGGTTGCTGACCTTACTGAGCCTTTAGGTCCAACGCCCAAGTACACGGAGACAAGTAAGCATCTGCTCGTTCCCATTGAGAATTGCGTAAGAGTGCCCTTTCTCACAAGCTCACCGGCATTAAGTACAGTTTCCGACGATTCCGCTGTAACTCCAGACAAGTTTAAAATGGAATTTGCTTGGTGCTACAGCTTGTGAGATCATGCACGGCTTGAGCAGCTTTCAGCTCGGTGACAGTGAGTACTTCCTTTTGAGTTTACATCCATCTATGAAAAAGCTCATTGCTCCTATTCTCCAGCGAATCCATCCCACCTATATATTCTTCAAGCCCAAATATCATTTCTTCAAAAATATACACTTTCGGGGTTAGGTTAGGTTAATCTGGTAGGCCAATTACCCAGACATAGACCAGTTTTGGAGTTCAATTGCTACCTCCAAGATTAGTGCTAAAATTTAAGGATACCTGCGCATGAAGCAAATTTTAACAGAATCTTTCGGCTCATTATCGATACCTCCTCCAGTGTATCATACAATGGGGCTCCCAGATGCTTATAACGTAGTCTTGCTAATGCGGGACAAGTGGTATGTCGCCACCAAGCAGTGACCAGTTAGTATATCCATCATGTTTCTGCAATATCTTCTAGTCGAGTCTAAAATTCTTATAAGAATATAATTACAACAATTTTCCATTCGACATAACGAAAACGAAACTCAATTATGAACAACCTTGTATCTAAAAGTATGATACGGAGTAAAAAATATATATAGTATATGCAATTAATATATAAGTATACTGTTTTTTTAGCTGACTTGTGTATTTGGCAATATTGAAAGGCTTTCGCTTTGTGCTTTGTGGTAAAGCTTCAGGCCGAAATGTTACCCATTTTCGTTTTCTGGCTGGAGGATATAATATTTTGAGCAAAGTAAAGAAGAAAAAGGGTTGTGGATGTGTTATGCAAAAGAAGGGCGAGTATTTTTTAATTTATTTGCATAATTAAAGCATTAAAAATTAAATTATGTTTACTTACAAACGTAACGATGCATTTAAAGGGCTTTAAAGAGCTTTTCTCATAACAATTTCTGAAAATTTTAACTTTAAATTTAAATATATCTAATAAAGGCATACACACATAAACTTATACTGCACTCCTTTGAAAAGCAGTATCTTATCTAACGACCTTGCCAACCAATTAAATAGAAAAAAACTGGAGCTTTTGCGGAGTCTTTAAGATGTTAAAGTGAATTCTATATATCAGGAAACCATTATAATAATTTAAGCCAAGATTTCTGCTATCCAAAACAAATTTGGAAAGGCGTTCAACATACATTCCCATCAGTACGGTGGGATATTTAAAAATGTAAGCTGCCAAGCCTTGATCTTGTAAACGTGGGCCAATCAGGAAGGAAGTGTGGAGATGTTTACACCTCCTCTTTCTACATACAGATTCTCCACCTTATAGCATGGATATAAGGAAAGGAGAACCTCGACTCGCTGCCATTCCACTGATAGCGGGGTTAGGGTCCTTTTCCTTGCCAGCTCGTCATCTTTACAGTACCCATAATAGTATTATCACAAAGTGTACGGATACCATTGATAACGAAGTTAAGTCTTCCCTAATTAGCACTGAACTCTGGGTTAATAAGCTTGAAGCTAGTGATACCACACTGCTATAAAAATAAATAGTAACTTACCGGAAGAAGACTGCACTACGGAACACTAGATTTATCTTTACCTTAATGAAAGCAACCTCAACTTTGGAACCACTACACTGGTCAGGACGTCTGAAGTAGAAGTTGATAATGTTCCTGTTAATATACCCCTTCAACAATCATCCCTTCCAGGCTTTGACCCATTCATAAAGAAGCTCACTGATCGCATTTCGAACGGCCGATACCTAACCACAACTCCCTCGCAGGTGTGTGGGCGGAGTAAAATCCACCAGAGTTGGATTTGTCGACTCTATGATCTAAAAAATACCGCATCAAAGTGTGCCAGAATTTTCGCACGATCAGACACCTGATCATTTAGAAACCCAGATTAGCTGAGACTAGCCCTATACACTTCACTAAAGCTTCCCATACGTGGCAGTGATGTCTCCAAGATCTTGTATCTTCTAGTAATTAAATAAAATCATATAAATTTTTTCTGGGTTTTTAGCGAGCCCAATTATTGACTGAGCTAAGATAACTTTTCTTCTACTCTTACACAGTACTCAAGAACTTTCTTTTGACTATGAGTTCTAGATCGTCTGCGTAGACAATCACCCTACAGTCACTGTTTTTAAGTTTTATCAGCAGGTCGTTAAAGACCAAGATCCATACATAAGGAAAAAGTACTCCACTACTTAAGAAACGTTGTGGGGTGCCCCTTTTCTCATTTCGCCAAGCACGTGTGAGGCCTCATTTTGTCTCGATTAGTCTGTCGCTAGAAGACTGAAAATAAGGTGTTTGGAGCTCGATTCAACCCCGAAACCGTTCAGATTGTTACACTGTTGTAATTGTTTAGTATTATGGTTAGTATTCTTAAATTGTTATTTGCTAAATATCGATAATTTGTAAAAATATCGAAAACTGCATACACTTGAAATGATCACAATTACTCATCAGAAATCATTCTAAATTTAAAGCGCTTTGATGGCGGTAAATCTTCCTGCGAAAACCAATCTTGGTTTGACTCATATCATACCGTCAGACCACAGTCGATAGTATCATCGATAATTTTTATACTCTTGTAATGTGTAAAATTACTTATCACTAATTATTTTAAAATTAAAACGCTGTAATGATAGTCAATTTTCTTGCGAAGAGAGGTCTATCGATTCATATCACAACGCCCAACATTAGATATTACTATCGATAATCTTTATAAAAAATCGAACGTTTTTATCGATAGTTTAATAGTTTTGGAATCTCGGACTTAGTATTGTTTTCCTTGTATAGAAAAACTTCGATTATTTGCAAAAATATCGATAACTTTATACTCTCGAAATTATCGGAATCATTATTAACTTATTATTATAAAACGTAAGCGTTGTAATGGCATTAAATCTTCTTGCGAAAACAAAACATGGTTCAAATCAAATCATAAGGTCGTATCAGACTTGATAATATTATCGATAATTTCTAACTTACACTAAAATTCGAACGTGATTATCGAAAGTTTAATCGTGTTTGTATAGTGATATGGATGGTTTTTCGAGACTGCAGACAAAATATCTATAATTTATAAAAATATCGATACATTTTAAAATATCGATAATTTATAAAAATATCGATAAATTTTTAGAATATCTATGGTTTATAAAAATATCGATAATTTTTAAAATATTGATAAATTTTAAAATATCGATAATTTATAAAAATATCAATAATTTATAAAATATATCGATACATTTTACAAATATTGAAAATTGTATACTCTTGAAAGTATCAAAAATATTTATCACTAATTTTTTCTAAAAAAAATATTATAATTTAGCGATAGTTCGATAACTTTAGCATTCGAAATACTTGTCAGGAATACAAATGCTCCATTCTTACCCACAACAGCTACTGTTCTACCAAAAAGGTGACAAGCTAAAGTGAAGGTCATTAATCAAACAAATTAATCCATAACTCAAATTCACAGCTACTAAATGGAAATTACTCAAAAACAATTACAAACAAAATACGCAAACCGTGCACACAATTACTACCACAAATATAATTAGACATTGGCACACAAACATAAATTCTCTCATTCCATTACTGCAACCTTAGTTGTCCTTCACGTAACTCAAGGAACGCTTTTGGACTGACGCAGGAAATTTTTGATAACCAAATAAATCAAAATCAGCGCCAGACACGCACAGCAGTGCAAAAAGAACGGTAGTTTTGAGTAAGTTGTGGTGAACCGTAAAGGATATTAATTAGGCAATTAGTTGAGTAAATATTTGTAATAAAATATTGGGGTCTTATAAACACATAACCTCACACCAATTCTTTTTTCATAATATTACAAAAGTTGCCTTGTTAAGGTCTTTTATATATATAAATATATACATGTATGTACCCTTGTGTGTACTCTTTTGGGCGTAGCCAGTCAATAAATTTTGATGTAAAGAAATAAATCAAATCATCTGCAATACGCTTTCGCCTCCATTGTAGCCGAACGCTTCGCAACACTACGCTTTCTCTGAATGCGAGCAGTGAGCCACAGGATAATAGCTAGTTTAGTTGTTGGTGGCAAGATAACAAAGGCGCAATCGGAAGCTTCTCCATTGTGCTCTTCGGCGTTTGCCGCTGTTTATAGATCATTAGAACAATGGTGGAAATAGACAAGCGCTAAATGAACAATAAATAACGGAACAAACAAAGGAGCGACAACTCAAATTTGACGGCGTTTGTAAAACTAACAGATTTAAGGCGTGGCTGGAGCAGCGCTTGTTTATACACAATTGACGTGCGAGTGTTTGTGTGGGCGTGTAACTAAAATGATTTGTTTTTTGTGCTTAATAAGAGTATATATGGCTTTTGTATGGTCTTTTATGTTATTATTTCGATGCTTGGAATTTCCTTTATGGCCAGGTTCCTCCAAACAATTTTGAAAAAATCGAATTTTTTTTTCATAAATTGCAACTGTATACTCGTAGAAATAGTATAGAATTAGTACCGAAGGTCAGCAAGACCGAGAAGCAGATATAAAAGAGTGAGGAGCGCTGCGGGAAATCCGGCCGCTCGAACGCCCTCGGTAGCGGCAGCTACTGCGTGCCTTTGGTTTAAACTGATTTTTCTCCGAACCACGTTTTTTCGCATGGATGACACTCTCATTTCAAAACTATTGTACTTATCGATATGAACCAAACGGCATTTTACTCTTTAGATGTCTGACTATGGCCTCAAGCAGAACCAGAAATATTCATTATTATTTAAACAAGTTATAAACAATGAAAAGTGAAAAAAAGAGTTTAAAAAATTCAAAAGTCCGCCATTTTTTTTTTTTTTTTTTTTGAAAATGTTTCATTCTGCTTGAGGCCATAGCTAATTCGATACAGAACATGAAACCGTTTTGTTTTTTCAGATAATTCTCTTCCAAGAAATGATGTCATCCATCTACGAATCGGATGAGTTTCAGCAGCCATTTTCAGGACCGCCATTTTGAAAAAAATATATAAAAAAAAAATTTTAAGTAATTTAATATATGTACTTTCATATGTAAAAAAAAATTGATTACTCAACATGTTTTGTAATAAAAATAAAATGTATTGAAAAAAAATTACGTTTTTTAGAGGAACCTGGCCTTATAACGGGATATATTATGTCAAATTTAAAGACGAAAAACACACTTAAATTGACAGTAGTCACTTACGTGGTATAATGTTTCTATTGATATATTTTCAATAGGTTACTATTTTGGTTAGGAAAGTCTTGTCATAAATTGTTATGAGAATGAAATGATGGAAGGAGTAACTGATGGTCTTATTTT
The DNA here is from genome assembly GCF_016617805.1 of Bactrocera tryoni. NCBI lineage: Eukaryota > Metazoa > Arthropoda > Insecta > Diptera > Tephritidae > Bactrocera > Bactrocera tryoni. The sequence goes on along the minus strand of NC_052501.1, from coordinate 69,696,626 downwards.
GACTACGAGCGATATTAAATTTGACTAATGAAAAACTCACAACCCTTAGACAGTTTTTGTAAGATTACTTCTTACTTGACTCAAAGCACCCGGGACCTGATGAAATTATATGAAAGTTGGCATGCAGCTGGTTGGCCCCCATCTACGTGACCTTTGTTAGCTTGGGTACCATTACAGAGGCTTGGTGAAGGTTGGAGTTCATTCCGAAAGCGCATAAGAGCTCTCACGTGAATGTCAGAGATTTCAGGCCAATTAGCCTCTCCTATTTTTTGTTGAAGACACTGGAGCGGCTTATGATTTTACACTTTAGTGTCAGCATACCGTTCTCTCGACAGTCGGGTCTACATAATCTGAACGTAGAGAGATTTTTATTCGGCCAAGGATTGTCAAAGCGCTACAACAATAACAATCTGAGAGATCAATAGAGGCACCCCTCAAGGTAGGATGCTGTCTCCTTTACTCTGGATCTTAGATGTACATGACTCGACTGTCAAGTGTTATCCTAGGCAGCTCCAATGGTTGAAGAGAAATTTCTGAAGACCTTTTACTAATTAACACAAAGGCATTTATATGTGTTAGCTAGCTGGGTGGATCGAAGAGGCATGGCTTTCAATTCACTTAAAACTAAATTCGCTTTATTTACCAGGAGATATAAAGTTCCGCATGCAACCTTCCCCTCATTGCGAGCCTCTTGGCTTCACTCTGTCGTAAAGACATAGTATTTGGGGCTCGTCTGTGATAGAAAGCTATCATGGAAGCCTTATGTTGAGGAGAGAGGGATGAAGGCATAGTTGCCTTGTGTTATTGTAAAGAAGTTATTGTAATGTGGTGGGGTCACACAACATAAGTTGTGCTTTGACTTTATGAAACTGCAGTTTTTGTATATGTCTGGTGGAGGGCTCTGGTTAAGCCACACTAGTGCCAAGGTTGCCACTTAATGCCATTCTACTTTAGCGCGGCATCTACAGTGTTGCGAAGTTTGCTGTCAGACACCAGGAATGTTTTAGGGTCCCAAATAGGGACTTTTCGAAATCTTCTCGCAGATCTACTGCAACATTTATAACTTTTACCAACGCGCCGCGGACTCTACTCCTAGGGGCATTTCTCCGCACAACCAGCATTTGTAGAGATTTGAAAACCTTATGACACAAAGTGAAATACAAAAGGTCCAATGCCTCGCTCTTCGTATCTTCAGATCTCAGTATCTATCCTATCCCGCACTTATTTTAGTCCATTTTAACGTTGAGAGGTAGGCAGTCTGCTTTCTCTCTGCTGTGTCACGGCACTCCTCATCGCACCAGCTGTTCTTTTGCCTTTTCCGAAAACCAATGGGTTCGGGTGCAGCTGTAAGGAGCATGAAATGTCTTCCCACAGTTCCCATATACCGAGTTTCTGACGAGTGCTCTCATTGAGCAGAAGTGTATCTGCCGTTTGATCGATCTTGTTGGCGGCTTTTCGATCCGGAGACAGCCTTGTAGCTTAAAGAAATGCTATGATTCTAATGCTGGTATCTAGCACTATAGATAGCCATATTTCGGGCCCCGGCGAAGTTGATCAGCCTCAACACATTTGGGGGTGCATTATCACGGAGGCTGAATTTACCGATGTTTTTGCCAAAGGTGCTTTCGTTGTACCGTATAGCTCTCATAGGTGACTTGTAAGCGCTCATGGAAGACATCTTTGGTCACATCGTCCTTGTCTGTCGTCGAATTATGGGCGCAAAGCAGAGATATGTTGAAGAACTTCGCTTTGATGCGGATTGTGGCTAGACGTTCATCTACCAGGGTCAATGGCAGAATTTGGCGACGGAGTCTTTCTTCAACCACGAATTCCACACCTAATTTGCGCTTCTTTAAATGGCCACTGTATTAAATGGCACAAGGACCTAGGCGTCTCAGTCCTTGTTTTGTCCATCGCACTTCTTGGAAGTCCGGAAGTCGGGAGCTGCTTGAGCCATATGTAAAAGAATCACTCCCAAACGGATGGAATGAACTTCAACACATGGCTCCATCCTACTCGAGTTTATGAAGCGATATTTATATACAAAAATAGACAAAGATAAAAAAAAATTCAGGAATCTTTTTGTGGAAACTTGATGTTTGTGGCGTAAACTCGAGTTTGTGACTTAATCTGTATCAACTTTAAATAAAATACTATTTTAAGGGGGAGACCTGATGATTAATAAAGTCTATTTTTGTCGTATTCTGTATAAACTCTAAATTTCAAAGCGGAGTTTAAGACTTTTCTTTAGTATTACTATTCAATTGGTAAGTCGAGTTTGGGCCATAACCCTGAACGTTTAGTTCGCAGTGTTCTCTGCTTTGGCAACCGCGGAATTCCGACCCACTTGCTCTAGTAAGAAAATATTTATAATAAAGCAAACGCAATTGCGCGACTTCCGATGCAAAGCGTGGCCACACAAATACCAATAACTAATGAGCGGAAGTGCCACAGCCTGCAGGCTGTGCCGGCTTCCCGCTGCCTAAAAACCGCAACACAACTAATGTGATGGGGTTTGATTTTTAATGTAACCCACTTCGTATGCGCCCAAATGGCCATGTGGGCGGGGGGAGTGGCGGCACCACGTTTTATGCACTACCAACCATTGATTTGCTGCAGCAAATTGCTTGTTAGTGGTGAAAACAGCAACAAGTATGTTGTTGTTGTTATTGCAGCAGCGTGGAATTTGACGTAATTAAACTATACGAGCCACGAGCCACACACGCGTCGACCTTAGTTTAACACAACAACAGCGAGCAAACTAATAAGCGCCAAAAATTGCTTGTAAAGCCGAGAGAACGACACACATATGGATGCGTATCTGTGTGTGTGTGTAAAATTATGTGTCTCTGTATGTGTGTGGCTGGCATTCGGCCATGTGCTGACCATAAGTTGTTGGATTTTACAGCGTGGGTTGGCAGTTTTAGCGCTGCGCTTGGCTACCAACTCAGCAACGTACTAATTTGGCAAGTGCGCACCAGCTGGTGGATCCTTTAATGCACTGCCGAATTGTTGCGAATTGTCGACGGCAGCCATAAAAGCCCGCAAAAGTGTCTGGTATAAAAGGATTTTCTTTGTTGAATCGCCCGTCCTTCCGCCGCGCTGCTGTAATGCGCCACAGCTTACATTAATTTTCGTTAGTTGCATAAGCAAAGGCGCGAAGGCACGCGCTCGCTCAGCGGCGTTGTGTGGTTTTAATTGAGCCACTATTGTTTGCCGCGCTCACTTTACCCCCGCTCTTTTCTAACGCGCGGTGGCATTAGTGTGTTTGTGTGGTTGCTTTGTTCGCCGCTTCTGTTGTTCTGTCCATATGAAATGTTCATTTGCGCTCAAAATGTCGCATTCGCGCCGCCTCATGGCTTTTAGCCCCCGAAAAGTCGAAACCAGGCGCTGCCCTCGCAATTAAACCCAGGCACGCGCACTCATTTTTTTGCTGCTGTTGTTGTAGCAAAGAATGAATAACTAAATATTTGGCGTTTTGTTGATAATTAGTGTGACATTTGCTATTGTTGTGTTGGCGCTGTTGATTATCGCCATAGCGGCACATTTATCTAAGTGATTCTGTTGTGAAATCGAGCAGGTTAAAGCTCGGTGACTGCGAGGGCCGTTAATTTGTTTAATGCCAGCGTGGAGCTTGTTTATAGATAGACCGAAAATAGTTCGTTGATTGGCTAATGATAAAGGGTGATAAATTTCGAAGTTCTTGAATGCTTCTTTACATAGAGCGTCACACATAGGCCGTCGCGATGTCACTTTGGAATGTCGAGCGGTTTCAGTTCTTGAACAAGCTGTACTTTGTATGCTTTCAATTCAAGAACTTGATGTAAAATGCGTCCAATCGCTCCATACGTCAGTCCGAGTTGCTGCGAATGACGCCGAATCGACTCTCTACGTTCTTCCTGTACGCTCTCAGCAGCGTCTTCACTGCATACTTGATCTGGTCTATTCGGTCGAGTATTATCCAATAAAGAATGCTCGGTCTCAAGATGGGTGATGGTGTTGGGAATAGTACGCTCAATAGGCCGATTATATTGACCATAAGTTAAGCGAAGTGCGCGAAATATATTCTTTACAAAACGTGAATTTTCGTAATAAAATTGAACGAGTTGTAAATGTTGTTCATGCTTAAGTCTTTCCATGATGAAATGCCAAACAATATTGAACAAAAATAAGATGACTTCTTGACATGACTCATGCGTTAGAGACAGAAAAAAGGCTATTGAGAAAAGTTTCTCTATTTGGATCACCCGTTACATTATCGTTGAGCATTCTTGTAGCCGATTCTAGTATTTGGAAGTTGGAAATCTCGTAGTGGCGGCGGCGAAATTTGACTCAGGGAATCTGGGACCGGACTCTTGCGCCTTGTTTTCTGTCCACATCGCGGTAAGGGAGTTGTGGATGGGTCGAAGCAGTTGGAAGAGAGGGTCAGTGAACTTATTTATAAATAGTTTAAAAATTTTTGAAGATTGGTGGTAGCGTATATTGTCGGGAACTCTCAATTAACTTCAGGTTCAGACTTCCTGACTATTGCAACATTTTTCAAGCCGGGGTTAGCTGCCACTAAGAGATCGGTAGATTTACTGCTACGAAGTGCAGACTACGTCAGAGAAATGACTATCCACTCTGATAATTATCTGGTATTAGCCTTGATCTCAGTAAACGCACATTCGGAGCCAGCTAAAGAATGCCTTACTTCGTTAACAATGACGGCGAGTCACCTTGAGATAAGACTAATACGGGTGACAAGCCACAGCGGAAACGCGGGCAACTGTAAAGCTAATGAACTTGCAACCAAGGGCAACCTAGAACCGCTATCCATAGAACGAGAACGTGTCCGTGCTCCACTATTCTCGTGTTTTCTGCTACCGGATAGCTGGGCTCCGCGGATCACTAACGGTTTATGCTTTACAAGAACTTTTTGGCACAAATTCGATCATAAGAGACCCTGTGAGCTCTTCGCACTTACTAAGACTTCCTAGTAGTAGGAGTTCTAACAGGCCCTATCGGTAACCATGCTATAAGGTTAAGAATCTTACCGGTCACCAGAAGTTGTATGAAAGTAGACGAGATGGAAACACTTCAGCACTCACTTCGTTACTGTGCCGCGTTTGCTAGATCCAGGCTTAAGCACTTAGGAACTCATACTTTCAGTTGTTCCACCGAACTGGTGGAAATGGATATTAAAAGCCTAAGCGAATTTTTAATGGCCTGAAGGCTCTTTGCTGATTTATAAGTTCAAATACAATAACTCTATTCTTAGGGCTTCATTAAGGACTGCAAATAGTAGCCCATGTGGAAATGTGAACAACTGCGAAGCTAATGAACTTTGAAAGAAGGCTATCCCAGCCTTGCTATGAGTAGAACAAGAACGGATCGGTGCTCCACTGTTCTCGTGCTGTCTGCTACTGGATAGCTCGGCTTCGCGGGTCACCAACGGTTTATGCTCTACAAGAAATTTTTGGCCCAAATTCGATCATAAGAGACCCTGTGAGCTCTTCGCACTTAGTAAATCTTCACTTTTTCCTAGTAGTAGGAGTTCTAATAGGCTCTATCGGTAACCATGCTGTAAGGTTAAGAATCTTACCGGTCATTAGAAGTTGTATGAAAGTAGACGAGATGGAAATACATCAGCACTCACTTCGTTACTGTCCCGCGTTTGCCAGATCTAGGCTTAAGCACTTAGGAGCTCAGCTCACGTTTTCAGATGTTCCACCGAACTGGTCGAAATGGAAATTAAACGCCTAAGCGATATTTTAATGGCCTGAAGGCGCTTTGCTGGTTCATAGGATTTAGGAACCAGCATTAACACCACCAACAATGTCAGCCTGGAAATCCAACGCAGGATTGCTCTTGACAACAGGTGCTACTTCGGACTGAGTAGGCAATTGAAAAGTAAAGTCCTCTCTCGACGAACAAAAGCCAAACTTTATAAGTCGCTCATAATTCCCATCCTGCTATATGGTGCAGAGGCTTGGGCGATGACAACAACCGATGAGTCGACGCTACGAGTTTTCGAGAGAAAGGTTCTGCGAAAGATTTATGGTCCTTTGCGCATTGGCCACGGCGAATATCGCATTCGATGGAACGATGAGATGTACGATATATATATATAAGCGGTGTCTACGCCAATTAAGAAGAAAAAGAAGAAGGCGCTTTACTGACTTATAAATTCAAATACAATAACTCTATCCTTAGGGTTTCAGTAAGGACTGCTGGGCTACTATACCCAAGTGTGATCTCTGGATCAGCCAACAAACTAAACTTAACCTCAGCTGCCAGAACACGTGTTGTCACGTTTATTCTCTTCAGCAAGCGTGAGAATACTTTATGGCAGAGTTTGATGCTGTTTAAACTGAATTGGTTTTCGATCTCCTAGTACATATGTTTCCACTTGTATGGAGACGCTTTTAATGATTCTCGTTTTGAGTACTTTTCCATCTGAACCGTTTTATAGTTAAAATAGTAATAGTAGTTATATGATACAGTGAAAGAGTTAACGTTGTAATTAGCGGAATAAGTCACCTAAAGACTACTTTAAATTCTTAGAAATATATTTTCTATTTTAAACTTCCTTAGCATAAAAACCAAGCCACAATTTGTAGGTTATGAGTAGAATACACAAATAATTAAGGCTATCTCATCACAAAATCGTTTCGTGCCAAGTTTTCAAGTGGATACACTGTGCAAGCGACTAAGCAAGTGTTCCACAGCTAAAATTACTCGCTTAAATTGACTGGATATGCGTCAGAGGTGCACAACACAGTGCCACACGCAGCTAATGAGCTGCTCCGAGTGCTACAAAGAAGCAAAGAAGAGAGCTTACGAAGGTGTTAGGTAACAAACAAATGTGTGGGCTATTTTTATAAACACTTTGAGGTATGACTATCCAGTATATATAAGGTATGTATATGTTATATATAAGGTATGTATATATATGATACATATAAGGTATGTACATATATTAGAGTGATTCAAAAAAAAAAATTTTTTTTTTCGTTTCGTATTTGGAAAAATAGGTTCTTAGACACCTCTAAGAAAGCCTCTCCAAACATGAGTTTTTAATTGTAACGGGAAGGTCCTCCTACATACAGTTTTCTATTTTTTCTTATTAGCAGATAGAAAAATTTATATCTCGCTTCCAACTACTTGAAAAAATATCTTGTTCCTCAGATTTTGTAGGAAATTGAATGCTCTACAAAAAAGGTCGATTATGATTTTTTCGTAAACCCAGCCGTTTAAAAGATATTAACGGTTGAAGTTTGATTATTTTTGGGAAAATTTTTTATTTCTTAAGAATTTTATAACTCAATGAAAAAAATCATTATGAATAAGGTTTTTGGGGAGGCTTTCTTAGAGGTGTCTAGGAACCTATTTTTCCGAGTACGAAACGAAAAAAAAAATTTTTTTTTTTTGAATCACTCTAATGTATATGGTATCTATAAAGTATATATAACGTATATATAAGGTATATATAAGGTATGTATATGGTACTTATAAGGTATTTATATGGTAATATAAGGTATGTATGGTATTTGTAAGGTGTACTACATATGCGGTATATATTTGTTACGTTTACTAACTCAGTACATGTCTCAGCACAATTCCTGCTGCTTCATGTCTGATAATTGCACCTACGCTCCTCTGCCACTGCTCTCCAGTGCTCTCTAACGCTTTCTACAAGCTCTAGCATCGCTGATTTGAGTGTAAATGCCAGTTCATGTGCTGCTGTCATAGGCGCTGGCTGTCATTGTCACTTCCACTTTTGCCGCCACTTTCACAGTGACACTTCAAAGACTTGACTGCGTTGCCGCTGACACTTCCGCCACCAACACCGTTGCATTTCGGGCGCGCCAACTGACAGCAAATGCAAATTTATAGCAATGCAACTGAGAAACCGTGAATACAAGCAGCAAGCAACAACAATTAGACTAATAGTAATAGCTGTAGTAGAGAACAACTGCAACAATAGCAATAAATTGTTTGCCAAGTCGAATATTTTTGGCTGCACGGCGAGCGTAGTGAGGTGTGGCGTGCGGCAAGCCGCTGTTGTTGACAACTTCGCGCGAAAGTACAGCAATTTCGACTAAAATTACGCGCTAGAAAAGTAAAAGTACACAGGCATGTACTGGTATGACGTGTACTGGGGGAGAGGTTGGAGAGGGCGGCGCAACGACACTGAAAAGTCAGTTCATAAGACAAACTAGGCGAAATGCTAAAACAACAGTTACAATTTGTAGCTTTGAGTCTTCTTTACACACAAACAATCCACTTCTTGCGCCGTGGGCTGCCTGATGCCACTGGTGCCTGGTGCGCTCGTGGCACTAGGCTGTGCATCCATTTTTAATTTGTTGGCGTCGCTGCCGTTTGACTTCAACTATTTGCAAGCTCGACAGCAAGCAAGTGACACACATAAAGCGGCAGTCGCGTGTGTAGGTGTGTGTGTGTGAAGTGTGTCAGAGTTCAAGTGTTTTTGCTTTGCTTTGTGAAACGCATAACTGTATATATTGCTGGTAGAAATACAAGCGCATGTAGAAAAAAAATTTCGACAAGTTACCCGAGCCGCCCCAAATAAAAGTAGGAAAGCACTTGTCAACTGTAAGGGCGAAAACTTTGCCCATTTTGAAGTTTTCAATGCAAAAAGTTTGGAAGATACACGAGAGTGTAAGTGTACTTGTATGCATGTACATACATCTACATATACATACATATATACATATATGTATTTGTACCAAATATGTGTGTGACCTGTCATCAAGCTTTTGGTGTTTGGTAGAGCGCCCTTTGCTGACAGCGTTGTATTTATTTTGGATCCTCCTTCAAACTTCAACTTTCGCTCAAGCTAACGGCAAAAATAACGGCACAAGAAGCTTTGTTAGACATACAGTGATATATATGTGAACCGTGGACATTATTATATAATATAGTTTGAGACTCAATTTATTTAAAACAAGAAAAAATGTTAACTTCCGTTCTTTATTCATTGAAGAACTTGATTTTGAACAATTGATTTGTATGGCAGTTATAGCTGCTAAAGTTGTCCAATCTAAAATTGTCCGATCTGAAATTATTCTCCAAAGAAAGCGCCATTGTTTTGGATAATAATATATGCCAAAATTCGTGAAGATATCTCATCAAATGAAAAAGTTTTCCATACAAGCTCTCGAGCCGATCTTTCAGTTTGTATGGCAGCTATATGTTATAGTGGTCCGATATCAGCCGTACCGACATATAAGTAGCGTTTTGGAGAGAAAATAACGTGTGTAAAATTTCAGATTGATATCTCAAAAACTAAGGGAGCACTTCGTGTATATAGAGGCAAACGAACAAAGGGACGTGGCTAGACCAACTCAGCTCCACATGCTGCTCATTTGTATACGAGTATAGACTTTATATTTTATTGATAATAACCCTGGCTGCCAGATGATTGCCTATGCAGACTATGTAGCGCTTATGGTTACAGGAAAGTTCCTGAGTACCGTTTACGAGTTGATGCAAAGTTACCTCAGCGTCGTAACAAATTGGGCGGTTGGAAATGATCTCGCCATCAATCCAAATAAAATCGAGATGGTTATCTTTACTAGAAGATACAAGATCTCGATGGAATCGCCACCGCAAATGAGAGACATCCGTCTGCAACCGACAGAAACTGTGAAGGTATGTAGGGCTCATCCTGTATAGGAAGCTTTCATGGAAGCCAAATATCGAATAAAGAGCAAAAAAGGCATCAATTACCTTGTCATGCTGTAGAGGAGCCATTCGCGAAAGGTGGGGTCTCTCACCAAAAGTGGTCCTCTGGCTTCACGACACCATAGTCAAGCCCATTATGTTCTATGGAGTCTTTATGTCGTGGAGGGCTCTGGAAAAGGCAACACTTGCAAAGAAACTCGAGAACGTTCAACGAGCGGTGCTCATCAACATGTGTGGTGCACTAATGTCCACTACAACTATGGCACTTAGCAGCATCTTGCACAAACCTGTAATGTCCGTAGACATCGTCGGAAGGTGTATTGCTGAGAAAGTTGGTAACAGCTCAGATAGTCTGGGTTTCTTAAAGAATACGTGCCTGAAATCTCGGAAAACCTCACTCACTTTGACTTTATACCGGATCACTTGAATCATGTAGTCACGAAATCGAACTCTGGCTGTTCCGTCTCTACCCATATACTGGCGAGGGAATTGTGAGTGGGAAGAAGCCGTTGGAAGAGACTGTTAGTGAACTTCTTTTCGGATAGGTCAAAGCTTGGAAGGAAAGTTGGTGTAGGGGTTTACTGTCAGAAGCTCACTATTAACTTCAGCTTCAGACTTCCTGACTATTCCAGTGCCTTTCAGGCCGAAGTTGCAGCCACTAAGGCAGCAGTAGATTTACTGCTCCGGAGAGCAGCCTCCTTCAGAGAAGTGACCATCCATTCCATAACAGAGCGCCGATACTAGCCTTGAACTCATTAACAGTGCGTTAAAGGATGGCCAAGGAGTGCCATACCTCGTTATCAACAACATCAATGGTCTTTGTGAAAAGACTGGTATGGGTGCCAGGCCACAGCGGAGTCGCAGGGAATTGTAAAGATGATGAGCTAGCAAGAAAAGGCACCTTAGACGCATAAGCAGTGGAATGCAGTCAAAGAAGCTACACACTTGTCAGTATTCCTAATGTTTACATTACCAGAATAATTTTGGATGCCTTCCATTAAACAATGGAGTCCGTATGCGTCCGGTTAAGGAACAGAATGATTTCATCTCTAAGTCAGTTTCTGCTGGGAAGCTTACGCAGAAATATTCTTTGTCTTCGTCTGCTTGAACGAACGGGAGCCGCTTCCAAGAAGTATTAATAGAACATGCCCAGACTACAGCGTTGATATTGAATACCTTATCGTCCAGACAACGTACGCAACTTAATTCAGATAGGCACGCACTGCCATTCAGCGTGATGTTTCTTGAATTCCTTCCAGTGAATGGCGTACTTGTAGTCAAACCACCACCCACATCAGTCGCAGATCCCGATTTCGATCGCCAACTTAGAGTGACCCTACCGGCACTTCTATTCGGATACCGCAGTAAGTTAACTGCTAGATATCTAAAATCGAATCCGAACATATTTCCGGTTTGCTATGAGTTCACGCATGATTCTAACCACATCTTTGTATGCGCTCTGAAATCAACGCACCTAGTACCCCTTTTCTAATGGTCCGATCCCATGGAAACAACACGTTTCGGTTGAAAAATTTGGTTGCAACTTACTCATATTGTGAATGAAGTTTAACTTGGGTCTTTCCACCTAAACAAGGTCTAGGTAATCGATACAATAACACTAAAAACAACAGAAGAATAGAGGAATGTGCGCTGGATTGAAAATTCGATTGGAGAAGAACCTGAGTCGTACCGAAGTATGTAGTTTTTCATGCACGCATTAGGCTGGAAGAATTAGATCGACCCGTATACTCTATTTTCGATTTTCGTTGTTCAACGGCGACCACATACATACCTCTACGATGACTCTGGATGCACCGAACAAGAAATACACACTCTTTTTCACTTCAATTGAAGAAAGAAATTTATTTTATTCCATAAATTAAAGTATGTTAATAACAGCCGCACATCAATTTGCTTTACATATATCCTCCCACTTCCGCCCCTGCTACATGTAGACTACTCCAATTTGGCCAAAATGTCCGCTTCACGATAGAGCACATACTCTTTTTGGTCCTCCATGTCGACGCGTGTGCCGCCGTACTTCGGCAATAGCACACGATCGCCTTCCTTCACGCCCATCGGTATGTAATTGCCACTTTGCGGGTTACGCGAACCGGGACCGACGGCCACAACAGTACCCTCCACCATGCGTTCCACACCCTTCTCGGTGAGCACAATGCCACCTTTGGTGACGTTGGCCGCCTCAGCGCGTCGCACCAAAATGCGATCCAATGTGGGAATGACGCGTTTTATAAGCGAAGTCATTGAATGACGTTACCCGTGTAGTACTCGCGCTTGATTTTCCGACGAAAATTAATATTTTGCTTAATTGCAATTTGTTTTCGAATTTCAAATTTTTTTATACTGCTGACAAGTGTCAAGCAAGAAATTACAATTTTCTGAAAGTTTTTTCACAGACAGCGAAACGCTTTTATGTTCAATGCGAGCACAGTGGCAGTGTAGGTGTTGCGTGGCAGTCAAAAACTTGCTGTAGACACACACATATATAAACATATACATGTAATATATGTGTTTTTGTTGTGTTTGTGCTTTGCTAAACTGTTATTGCTTTATATGCTTAGCCATTGTTGTGCATCCACAAAGGCTAATGCTGGCGTATGGGTGCGCTGTGGCGTATACGCAATCCGCAAATTGCTTCTAGCGTGCGGGGATTGCCGCTGACGGCAACAGCCGAGCGAAATTGTTAACACAGTTAATTCGTAATGCAATTTTCAAGCATAATTAAACTTGATTGAAGGCAAACTTCCGTATATACGTGTGTGTACGACTGTATATGTAATACTTGCGCATCATATACTTGAAAGGCAATATTAATGTTGTGTTTTCGTATTTTAACCGTTGTTGTGACAGGAATTTTGACAAATGTGGGTTAAAACCAGAAGGTATATATAAAATACCCTTCACACTCGCATATTTATAACCTATAAGGGTATAAAAAGAGCTTTACCTCGATTTTGATTGGTAAGTTTGTACGGCAGCTATATGCTATAGTGGACCGATCTAAACAATTTTTTGAGAGATTGTTGCTTTGCCTCGGATATTGATTTATGCCGAAGTTCGTTAAGATGTCTCAACAAATAAAAAAGTTTTCCATACGAGAATATGATTTGTATCATTCAGTTTGTATGACAGCTATATGCTATAGTGGTCCGATATAAATGATTCCGCGAAATGAGTAACTTTTTGGGAAGAAATGAACGTGTGCAAAATTTCAGAGCGATATCTCAAAAGCTGTGGTACTAGTTTGCGCATATACAGACCAAAATCAACTCCGTTCATGTCGCTGATGATTTATATTATATATAATATACATACATACATACTAAGGAAACTAAGTATTTATTTTATATATTTACTACCATCACTATTTATAGTTTTATGGTCTAACTTCATTTTCTTCTTTGTAATTTCCCTCATCTTTACAAACTTTTCATTATTTGTTTTCGTCGTGAAGTTCAAGAGATAAGTATTTGTTGGCACTCAACTCCACCAAATTGTTAAACTTTTGCTATTATGATCAAATTGCCTAAAAAACAAAATTGCTGTGTCAATATAAAAGAAGAAAAGACTGACCAAAGGGACACTTTTGACCACGGCCCACCACATGCGAGCTTGATTACATGCTTTACCGCCTGTTTGCCGCAAAATTTTTATCATACGCCTACCGTTAACCTCCATTACTCTGTATATTAACCAAAATACTCTTAAACTTCTTGCAGCACAACCCTACATACATATAAAATGTCTCTTGTGAAAAGCACAGCGCCACCTACCTTTGTCATTGGGATCGAATTCAGCCTCTAATTCAGCTTTGGTTGGCTCCGCCGCTGCGGCTGCTGCTGCAGCTGCCGCCGACGCAGCAACGGTTTTGCTATGATCAATTTTGTTAGCAGACGCAGCGTTGGCGCTAGCGGTGGGGGTGGATTTAGTTTCGCTCTTCTTCATGGTGTTTCTTACTTTGTGTCCTCGAAAAACGGCTTGGATTTTAGTGGCGGCTTTGGCTGCAAGTACAAGAAAGAAAAAAAGGCAGGCATAAAAGAATGTACCGAAAAAGTTGAAATTGTTTGTAAGGTAAAATGCAAAGAAGAATGTGTAATGCCAAATAACTTTTTTTAGCACAATTTCAATATGTATAAACATTAGGGTTGTACGGGAAAAAATTATTTTTTAGACTGAAAATTTATTTCATATTTCAAATTTTAAATTTTTACCATAATGGCAAATAACTTTCGTAACGCTATTTCTGGACAAATATTAGGGTCGCACCAAAAAAAAATTTTTTCCGTAAAAAAAAAAATTTTTCCGTAAAAAAAAAATTTTTTTCCGAAAATTTTTTATTTGTATATTTTGTAGGGTGGGTCAAAACTTTCTTTTTTGAATGTATATTGTAATGGCAAATAACATTTTTAACATTATTTCTATATAAACATTAGGGTGGCACAAACAAAATTTTTTTCTGAATTTATTTTTGAAAATATTTTTTGAGTCCTAAAGATCGGTTCTATTTATGTATGTATCAATGTGGGTGGTTTTTTTAACACTATTTCGGCATAAATATTAGGATGGCACATTTTTTTATACTCTGAAAATTTATTTGAGTCCAAAAGGGGTAGTTTTGTAATTATTATTATACTATGGTAAATTAGTGTGTACTATATTTAGTAGGGTGGCTCAAAAGAAAAAAATATTTTTTTTTACTTATACTCTGAAAACTTGGCAAAATATTTCTTCAAGTATGGGCATTTATTATTAAAAGGAAAGTTCTCCGCTCTTTAGCTTCCTATTTTTGATATTATTGGAAAGAAACATGCATATCTTAGTATATACTATTTAATAACTTTTGCAGGGTGATGTTTACAAAAAAAATTGTGAGACTGTTACAATTTAAATAGCAGATAGTGACTATGCATTTTTTCCAATAATTAGGAATAATAGGAAATAGAAATATGGGTCTGCTTATTAATAGTAAAAGATATTTCTTGTTTAGATTTTTTAAAGTTGCTTTCGGATTATTTTTTTTTTCAAAGTAAAAAAATAAAAAAAAAAATTTTATCCCACCCTAATTTTTATATACATAAGTAGGTTCAAAGTATAAAATTAAAATTTTTTTAAAGTCGCCAATTGATTATGTTTTTCAAAGTATAAAATGAAAATAAAAAATTTTTTGTCCCCCCTTATACATATGTATGTATATGTATAATATATAACATATATGAGTGTGTTCAAAGTATAAAGTGGAAAATGTTTAAAGTTGCCTACTGACTACTTTATTAGTATAAACTGGAACATAAAAAAAATTTTTACCACCCTAATTTATATATACATATGTATGTACATACAATATGTGTGTTCAAAGTATAAAATGAAAAGTTTTTAAAGCAAAATACTATCAATTTTTTCCAAGTATAAAATGAAAAAAATTTTTTGCTCCCACCTTAATTTATATATGTATTTATACAGAAGTGTATTCGAATTATAAAATGAAACATTTTTTTTAAGTTGCCTACCAACTATTTTTTCAAAGCAAAAAATTAAATAGATTTTTTTTTTGTTCCACCCTAATGTATACTTGTATAATAAAAAAAAATTTAACCCACCCTACTCTATATGTATTTACATATTTATAGTGGCACCTTATGCAAGCAAATTCTTTTGACACCTACCACCTTTACGGCATCGTCGCTTTTGGCATCTCTCAGGTCATTGTTGTGTGTATATATCATTTCTGCTCAATCTACTATACATTTCTCCACCAAATTCTCATGTGTTTTAATCAATTTGTGACTCACCACATATATTGTGTAGTCGTATGAACACATACACACAAATATATTACTGTTAGCCACCCAGCCACAGCGCCTTACTTTAAGCCTGTCTATTTTTAAATAATTTTCTTTTATTTAGTTTTTTTTTAAAGCTCTTCATGGCATTGTTCCGTTCCACTTTCATTGCAACAATAAATTGCTTTCTCTCCTCTCACCACTCGTCGCTCATTTGGTTTATTTCGCTCAATGCTTGCTTAGTGTTTTCAATAATTCAGCAGCACACCGCTAACCCACTCCATTTATTTTAACACCCGCTAACCCACTCCATTTCCCCTACGAGCTGCCATATTGTTTTCTATTCGTATAAGTTCCAATTGTTTGTTGGCTGTTGTGCATTTTTAATTGAATTTCTATTGATTTGCGGACGAACAAAAGAATCGATTTATGAAATTGGGTTAAGAAGCAATTGGTGCACTAATGAAAATTTCATGGCGACATTGTTGTTGTGCTGTGTCATCGCCATTTTTACTGGCTCATGGTTTAGCGTTGATAGAATACCTTAAACTTACAACTATTGCCATTGTAAAACGAGTAAACTGCGACTAAAATGAACACACAAGCCAGAGCGGTTACTTCTACGAAGTTGTAGTGTTTTCGACTCATTGATCTAGCTATGGATCACAAGAATAATGAAAGAAGGTAGAAGTTTTAATGAAAACCAATGAGAGCAACAGTCTACTAAACATACGGTTTTACTCAATTAAGATTTCTCTTTGGATTTAAAAAGTCATTAGGCTACCTTCAGATGGATCGAAGTTAAGTGGGTAAGGGTAGGATATGGAGTCTTATGTCTTATGTAATGCTCTCCATTAACTTTAGTTTCAAGATAGCAGCCTATGGTTCGTAGGAATCGTTAAAAACTGCAAAGCAAATGAGATTGCACCGACTGAAGGCAAGTCGCTTGCTTGATAACTTATTGGGTTCCTGCGCTGAATCAACATATGTACTTTCAGTGAGCTTGGCAGGCAATCAGAACTTGTGTTACTGCGAAATGCTTCTGCGCCAAAGGGAACCTTAAGAGATTCTCCGAACTACTTGCACTTAGCTAAGCCCATCTCACCGCAATTGTAGGTGTTCTGACTGCACACTGTGTAACAGGTAGATATGTATAATCATGGTGCGATTACATACAGTACGTAACTATGTTGGGGACCTGTACTGTCAAAGAAAAGCAATCTGGCAAATCGTGGCCAATGTAGGATAATTATGTCCCATCAAGACAGCAGCAGGCGACACACATGGATAGCGACTCGCCAGAAGCTACGAAAGCTTGGTTGGAAGCTTCTGACAAAGGTCACTAGCCTCCCACAAATCTGGTCGGCAAAAATTTCCTCTTAGCTGTATCCTCCGAACGGGTGTCAACTGGGCAATGGGTGTCGCTGCTTACAATGTCATGATCTCAAGCTGGCTCTTGTCAGAGTTATTACATTGCAGGCAGGCGTCTCCTATCCGACGTATTTTTTCAAATACATTTTCAGAAGTAGGTGAATGGGTAATACAACGGCCATTACTAATGGGGTACCTGGCGGTAGGAACAAAACGCTAGGGGTTGAGACCCCCGAATTTAAAACTCGTAATGGAGGACGACAAAGAAACGAAGCGGACCGCTGCTACCACCGGAGGGCACAGCGATCGTAAAAGCTGTGTCGCCAGCTGCCACACCTCTACTGCAACACCTCCACTGCAACGGGAGCAGGTTGCAGTGGTTGTAATGCTACTGCCAAATCAGCTTTACAGCGCACGGGTGCCATAGTCCATGACGACTTGAATTAAGAAAACGCTGTGAGCATAAACGCTGAAAGGGAAGAAAAACTTCTTCGCTCTCCTGTGCAGGCGACCGTGGGTGCCAACTCTGGCTACAAGAGAAAGCCTCGGAAGAAGCCAAGCAAGGAGGGATTGAAGGCAAAAGCGGTATACAAGGCGGCGGTCGGAGTATGCAACCGCTTCGGAAGCAAGTCCAGTCTGAAGGAAGAAGAGGTGAAACGGCTGGCTTGGACTAGAGAGGAGTTGAAGAACGGCCGGGCACACTTCGCCACTCGTAATTGGCTTAATGGCTCGGATCCAGCGTATGCTAATTAAATTGAGTAGCATATCGCTGGAAAGAGGCAGCGTTCAACGGAAAGCGCACCAAAGGCGCCTTCAAAAAATAGGAAGTTCAAAGACGTAGCTGGAGAGCTAGACGTGAAGCACGCGGACGTCAAATCGACAACGTCCAAGGCAGCGGCGGCGGTCAATGAGATTGTGAAACAGCATAGAGCGCAGCAACCCGCTGTGACAAATGTCACAGAAGCCGTGGAAAATAGTGAAAATGAAGCTATTGGAAGCCATCTTCTCGAGAATGGACGCTGAACAAGGCGCACCCATGCCGTCGTTTGAGCACGATGGCTTAGCGGAGTTAAAATCTTGAAATGCAACGACGATCCGACGATAACACGGGTAAGGGAAGTGGTCAGAACGCTTTCAAACCTGTGGGAAGTAGCGAAGCTGGAGGTGGTATTTATATGTTGTTTTCGAGAAAACTATTTGAGGCTTGCTGGTGACATACTTATATACTATATATAGGTATATGTATACATATCTAATCTAATATCTGTTACAATTCATTTCCTTATTTAGCAATTCGCTAAGCTCATTTGACATTGCGGCTGACAGCTTGGCAGATTTTAAATTAAATACAGTTAAGTTCACCTGATGGTGGAGAGTAGCGTCAGTCATTGCAGCAAATATTTCACCAACGAGCTTGCGAACTGCGCCAGCTGTGATGTCGTGGCGTGTGACACAGCTGTTGGGGAAGCCAGGGCATATACTTAATTGAGGCAAAGGTGTGATGTAATCCGAAGCCTGTTTCGACAGCATAAGATAGTGGCAGCGGTAGAAGAAAGAGGAGTTGTAAGGCATAAAATGAATTGTAACAAATGAGCAAGTTGATTGCTGTTGACGTCGGTTGCATTACTCGTCTCGTTTGCATGAAATCAATCTAATTCCGACATTGCCATTACGCCAGTCAAGGTTGTTGGCTGTGTTGTTGTGCTTTAAAAAAATTTATTATTCCAGCTTTTGCATTGCTAATTCTTGTTGAGTTGTGAAATTCAAATTATTTATTTTGTTATGGTCTTTGATATGCCTTTATATATCTTTCTATATATATATGTATGTGTTTATAGTTTTTTCTCTTTCACAAGAGTTGCTTGTGGCTTTCAAATTCTCTTCATGCATAATTAATTCTTAACAAGCCATTTCCGCTTTATTGCACTTTTAATAAAGTACTCATTATTATTTAGATGCCATGAAATAATTACACAATTTTTCATTCGCTTCTATTTTTCCTCCAAAAATGTATACATACATTCTTCTCGCCGTCAGTGTCTTTAAACCCTGCAGGAAATCGGTAAAATATAAAATGCGGGAGATATTTCGTTTTGAGATATTGCTAAGCTTCCAGCTAAGTTTCCGTAATGCTTTCATACCGATACTTTTCGACTAAAAAATGGCTACATTTTCTTCTTCTTTGTTGGCGTAGACAACTCTTACGCGGTTATTGCCGAGTTTGTCGTTCTTCCTTTTCGCTGTTTGGTTGCAATTGGAGATTCAGCCAGGTTCTTCTCCACCTGGTCCTTCCAACGGAGCCTTTATTCTGCTTTCCCCGGCGGGTACTGCGTTGAATACTTCTAGAGCTGGAGTGTTTTCATCCATTCGGACGACATGACCTAGCCAGAGTAGCCGCTGTCTCTTAATTCGTTGAACTATTTGTATGTCAATGTCGTCCTATATCTCATATAACTCATCGTTTCATCGGCTGAGGAATTCGCCGTGGCCTATGCGCAAAAGACCATAAATCTTCCACATAACC
The DNA here is from genome assembly GCF_016617805.1 of Bactrocera tryoni. Lineage (NCBI taxonomy): Eukaryota > Metazoa > Arthropoda > Insecta > Diptera > Tephritidae > Bactrocera > Bactrocera tryoni. The sequence continues at coordinate 69,677,243 of NC_052501.1, read as the reverse complement.
TTTCTCTCGAAAACTCGTAACGCCGACTCATCAGTTGTTGTCATCATCCATGCCTCTGCAACATATATGTATATAGCAAGACGGGGATGACGAGTGACTTGTAGAGTTTGGTCTTTGTTCGTCGAGAGAGGACTTTACTTCTCACTGCTTAGTCTGAAATAGAATTTGCTGTTGGATTTAGAGGCTAGATGTCGAAATCGCTACTCACCTATAGATCCCTTTCTCTAGCCTAGAATGTTGGAGAAGATTTTGAAAATTAAGAAAGAAATATAGAGTCCTCATACAAAACGGAATGAAAATCTCCAATCGAGTGTTATTTCTCCAATAAAATAATCTAATGAGATTCTGGTTGGAATTTGTGAATTCTGCTAAGCAAATAAAAATCTAATTTTGCTTGTTAAAAAGCTGATCTGATTTATCTGCAGTAATATAGTGAACATTCACGGAAACCCGTCTAGCAAAAACCAATGGAAGCGAACCCCGATTCGTGAGATTTAAGCAGTTCCCATAACAGTCGATTCTAAGTAACCGGAACGGACTGGATTTTTATCCAGCCAACAACTGTCAACATGTGCATAGATCGGTGATCGGTGGGTAGAGGCGATTTGGCAAACTCCGACCATACAATTGGGCGAGAAGGACCAGGCTTAACATAGAAAAAGAAGTTTGAAAGCTCGATAATGCGGACGAAGTTGATACAGGAATGTACTGTCCAAAGTTCGTCATAAGGCAGCCTTTTAAGTTGTCGGAAGACTGTAGTATATTTCAAACAGAGATCTTTGCTTGCTATTAGGATAGGCGCAGAGCTATCCTCAACTGAATCAGTAGGCAATCCCAGAATCAATACATAGAGACAGAATCAATATGTACGTAGACAGCCAAGCAGCAATCATGGCTGTAACCTTGTATCGCATATCGGTGAGAAGTGTCTTGGCAAAGAGGGCAACAGTGTACTAAGTGACTTCATTTCTACAGAGTACGAGGTTTCAAAGGCATCCACAGCAATCTGTTAGCGGACGAGATGTCAAAAAGCGTGCTCAACATTTGTTTTGTCTTTATTACAATCTGGAGCTTGGCAAGGAAAGTTAAAGTTCGATGGAATGATCTATCAGGATGCAAAGTAATAGATGAAAAATACACAAAGTTTTTGCTCACTCTTGATAGCAAAGTATGCAGGAAAGTGTTTTAAATACTCACTAGTCATAATGTGGCACACTCTTGCATAATGGGACTGACAGATCGAGATAACTGCAAGAAATATCAGGAGCAAGACATCAAAGAAACAATGGACGATCTCTAGAACAGGTGAAGGATGACTCTAAGCTAAGATTTAAAACTGGTCTATGCATGACTTACGAGTCTACCAGACTAAGCTCACCTAATCAGTCTGATCAATATCCGGTTCAAGTCTCGATTCTATGCTCAAACTTGAGATTATAGAATTTGAAAATCACACTGGTTATCTAAATTTATAATACGAAATCATTTATCGTCTCCTTTTGCGGCTGTTCTAAGTTTCTAACAAAAGATGTACTTCGTCTGAGCAAGTATTTTTTCCTGCAGGGTCTCTATGCCGTTGTTTGTCTCCACAGAGAAATGCGCATGAGAAACAGCTATAAAGCGCAGCGTCGTAACAAATGACTGATATTTATACCGTTATTTTTAAGAGTATCATAATACTTTCATTCACGAGTGCTTGTAAGTGTTTGCGTAAAAATGTCCGAAAATAAATTCGAGGCATTTGTTAGACGAGTATAGTATCACCGCTATGTTGGGAGCAGCATTTACATTTTCACTTTCACTTTGTCGGATTTATCGCATGCTTTCTTTTTCAGAGCAAATTCTCACGCAAATTGAAATGAAGTTTGAGCGAAGAAGATTGTGATTGTCAGATTGTCAGATTGGCGTTGAAAACGCGCGAGCAAAGCTGCAATGATATACATATGTATGTATGTACTCTTGAAATGGACGCGTTTTGACTGACAATTGTATGATATTCTTTGAGTAACTTTGCGTTGCAAATAATTTTACTGATGAATCGGATCTGAGTTTGAAGCTGATTTTCATCAAGAGAAAAAAGCAGGTGACCAATAATGTTCGAATTACTTCTACCATTCTTTAGGTAGGCAATAAAATCGAACAACCGTAACAATATTGTATTGCGCAACAAAATGCCGTCACAAATGTATTATAGGGTTGCTATTTTATAATTTTTTTTTTTAATAAATATATATAGCAATATGAATATGCCTGAAGGTGTCTAAAATAGCCCTCAATTCAAAATATTTTTCTTAAAAGGTGTTGCCACCTGTTTAAAACATTTGGAAAACAGTATATAAAAAAGGTTACATTAAAATATGATAACGTAACTAAATGGTTTGATAATTTTGAATATAAAAAATCTCCGTAAAAAAAGTGTTGCCACCTGTTTAAAGTTTTAGAATAAATTTACAAAAAGAAAACTGCTTTGCAATTTATGCAACCGAAGATATCAAACGCATAATTAAAAATATTGCAATAAAATAATGTTGCCACTTGAAAAAATTTAAGAAAAAAATTACAAAAGGCTATGTAATTTATAATATGAGTATTTCACTGAAGAGTTCTCCAATAGCTACAAATTTTATATATTTTTTGTAAGAAAAGTGTTGCCACCTATTGAAAGTTTAAGGATAAAATTATAAAACTAAAACTGCATTGCAATCCTAATACGCAACCGAAGATGTGCAAAGCTTATAATTGAAAATATTATAGAAATAATGTTGCCACCTGAAAAAAATTTAAGAAAAAATGTATAAAAGGCAAGGTACTGTTTAATATGCGTATTTAACTAAGGAAGTCGCAAACAACTACAAATTTAACATATTTCTGGTAAGAAAAGTGTTGCCAGCTGTTATTATTGTTAATGTACATACATACATACATATATATGTACATAGAACTTAAGGAAAAAATTTTTAAAAAATTTTAAGATTTCTATAAATGATAAAAGATTTGATAAAATGATTTTAATTTAATAATATTTTTGTTAAGCGTTGCCACAGGTTTACAAATTTCATTCAATAAAAGCCGAAACAAAAAAGTATTTGAGTAGAGAATCATAGTGAACTGGCATAAATAAGCTTCATGTTAAATGCTTTTGTTTGCGGGAGTTGCCATTTGTTTTATATATTCATAAATTTTTTTGAGAAATATGTAAGTTAAGCGTAGGAATTTACATACATACATACATATATGTATGTATATATGTATGTATGTATATATACACATATGTACATACATATGTATATACATATGTATGTAGATACACTTGTGAAAATTAAAAATTTTTAATTCACATAAACTTTACAATAGAGCAGTAAATCGAATACAGCTTTAATACTGACAATATTTTTCGCAAGTGTTGCCACCTGTTTGAAAATATGTTTACCAAAAAGTGCATAAGGTGGAGAGCATTTCATTGTAGGTATCCAGATAAGCGGTTTTAACAAACTGTAAAGTTGAAAATATTTTTTTTTGCAAAAGTTGCCACTCGTTTAATTTTTTTCATGAAATATACTAGTACATATTTTAGCGAAATAAAATAAATTTAAAAGTCATAATGCACGTAAGCCTTACAGTATAAACAGTAAATCGAATATAGCTTTAATATTGATAATATTTTTGGAAAGGGTTGCCACCTGTTTAAAAATATGTTTATCATAAATTGCAAGAGATAAAGAACACTATATTATTGGTATCCTACTGAGCGTTTTTAAAAAGTGTAAACTCGAAAATATTTTTTTTTTTTTGAGAAAGTTGCCACAGAGTTCATTTTTACATGAAATATTTTAGCATAATGAAGAAATAATATAATATTAATTATTACGTTAATTTTTATGTATAACAAGTTTAAAATTTAGCAAGCCAATGCAATATATAGATTTAGATAATTGTGCAATGGTTGCCGCCTGTTCGAAATTTAAATTTAAAAAAATTTTCAGCAGTTTTCAATATTAAACACTGGTTGGTAAGATTATTTCTGATTTTAAATGATTTGAAATGGTTGAAATCATTTTCCAATGGTTGCCACCTGTTCAAAAATTAATTTAAAATTTTTTTTTATTTGGATTCAATATAATATTTAATATAATAATAATAATATGATTGGTTGGAAAAATGATTTCAGACTTGAAATGATTTGAAGTAGTTGCCACCTGTTCGAAAATTTTATTGAAAAAAAATTGCATTTTGTTTTTAATAACAAACATTCGTTGATGGCCAGAAGGCACGCTTTCAATTTTTTTTGTGAAAGTTGCCACTGAGTTAATTTTTACATTTTAAATTTTACCAATTTAAATTAAATAATATAATATAATATTAATTATTATATTATCTATATTACAAGTTTAAAATTTAATAGACCAATGAAATATTTAGATTTATGTTATTTTGAAATGGTTGCCACGTGTTCGAAAATTTTATTTTGAAAAAAATTTCATTTAGTGCTCAATACCAAACATTCTTTGATGACCAGAGGTTATGCTTTAAAATTTAAGATTTGAAAAGGTTGCCACCTGTTCCAACATTTTAATAAAAATAAAAAATCAAGTGGTTTTCAATGTCAAAAACTGGTTGGTGACCAGAGAGTATGCCTTAAAATTATTCAACATTTAAAGTGGTTGCCACCTGTTCGAAAATTTTATTGAAACAAAAAATCGAATGGCTTTCAATACTAAAAATTGGTAGATGGCCAGAGGTTATGCTTTAAAATAATTTAAGATTTGAAATGGTTGCCATCTGTTCGAAAATTTTATTAAAAAAGTCGAGGAGTTTTCAATAAAAAACAATGATTGATGGCCAGATTGTACAATTTCAAATTATTTAATATCTGATTATCTAAATACTAGATCAAAATTCTGTCAACTAATTATTTTCTACTTAAAGTAATATGGAGACCAAACTCTTTGGTGGTATATGCTGCTTGAAGTTATTCATTAAGAAATGCATTTATAATTACATTTTTCAAAAATATTTTTCATTTTGGTATTGTATATTGCCATCTCTTCAGAGTAATCTACTTGCGCATTACTAAGTTCACCTCTCTCTCTCTCTCTATCTCAGCCCTCTTTTACTTGCGTGTAAACTGTGTCAAAGCAACATCTTACAGGCAATCAGCATTGAATTTATAAATTCGCAGAAAGTTCCTTTCGCCCTGAACTTTCAAGTTATTTGCAGAAATTTCCCTAATTGATTCAGCATACATTATAATTGGCTCAAAAGGACACAGCGCAAATAATTGCGTATACGTCATGGTGGCGCTTATGTACAATCGTATGGAATTAATTTATTTGTGTGTGAAATTAAGTTTCAGTTGATTGACTTGAAATTTTTATACGAAACTTATAAAATATATTCATTTCAAACTGCAAGGAAAGCGCTCAAACACCTGTAATTTTTATTTATGAAGCGCCAGTAAAGTCTTAAACATGCACATATACTCTTAATTCACTTTCAACACATGTTCGTGAAGCAATAAACGTGTTCATGTATTATTCACGCTGCACGACCACAAAATACAATTTATGCTTATCTCTCTCTCCAGTACTTTAAAATAATTTACAATTTCGCTTCATTCGCAAAAGTTCACTTTAAATGCTGTGAAACAGGCAGGAGGACTGCGAAAGCGCTGAAGCGGCCATGGCGCACATAACCACAGGACATGCCACATGCTGCATGTGGAATTTACGATGCATATGCAACGCCCCAGCGCAAACACACGGTGCAACCGTGCAGCTAGCGCGTCTAGAGACCGCCTGGAAATTGCGATCGGCAAATTTTTCCACCATTATTGAGGTCAGCGTGTGTTCGCTTCTGCACGCTACGCCACGCTGCATGCACGCCTGGCATTTCGAGCAATTGCAAACTACGACTTTACGGCCATTTTACTTAGCGAATGGTTGGAAATTTATAAAAAAAAAAGTTTCTGCGCTTTATTTTTATGTTAGCACAAGGCCTTTATGGCAGCTTTTAACGGTATATTTTGAATTTGTCCATGCCATTATTATTATTTTTGCATTTTCATTCGAGCGAAGTGGAACTAAAAATGTTGGCGAAAAATATGCAAATTATTTTTGTGGTCTACTCCAGCATGCCGGAAATGGTGGAAATATGCACACGAACATATATATATAGTATAACACAATACTAGGGTGTGTGATTGGGCATTATTTTCCATAAGTAAGTTTTTTGGTTTTGTTACAGCAATATACGCAATCGATCTGTAGTGACTGTTTGTTTTATAGAAATTCCATAAATTCCAATTCAAACTTGGCGCCACATATGTCCAACTCCACATCATCCAATTCGGGGGAAAGGTATTCAATATTCTCAATACTACGGGCACTTCTTTGTCTCACTAGAACAGGAACATTTTGTACTGTGCCTGCGGATTCAAATTTTTCCATTAGACGCTCAATTGTTGATCTGACGATCACCATAAATTGGACGTAGCGCTTAAAGTTGAGGCCACTGACTCCGATTTTCGGTAGTAAATTTACTTAATTTCGACCCATTGTTAGATCGTATATCTTTCCATGATAAAATGGCAAACCTTACTGAAGAGAATTGTCAAAAGAAGGAATAAATATGGCGTTGTTTCCTGTCCCTATCGGTCCACTTTTAAACTAGTTGGGTGCGCGACTTTGAAAAAAAACCGCCTAAATATAGACAATGCTTTTCCATTGCTTTATGTATATAGTTTTTCGGTGTGCGACTTTGATGATTTTTGGTTGAACGACTGGACAAAAAAACCAGTAATTTTCACCAAAATGGTGGGCTGAACGACTTACAGTTTTTTTTAGATGCATTTGTCCTACAATTAGAATGAGTGAAGAAATTAAATTTTATATAATAATTTCGATTTCTTTGTCACAGTGTAAAGTAAATTTTTCGCAGATGACCATTTTTTTTTATTTTGAGAATAAGCCGCTTTCTTAATACTCAAAGTTTTGTCTAGTCTTACATTCATTGCCTGTATTCATCATGGTACATAATAGTAATAAATTTGTTTTTGGATTTTAGATAATTTTAGGCAAAAAAAAATATGGCCGCAGGTACACCTTTTCAGAGGTTCTGCTGGAGATCGGCTACAGAATCAACGCATCCCAAAAATTTTCAAAATAAAACGCCGTTTATTAAAGTAATTTCACAAAAACAAGCTGTGGTGGCAATAAAAGTTGGTAGTTAGTAGCAACAAGGCAACAAGAAAAAAGGCAGTAGTAAACCTTCACAGTTCAATATTAGAAAATGGTGTTAGATTCAAGAATTATGAAACATTAACTCAACTTCTTCCATTAATAAATTAAAATTTTGAAAGCAGCGCTCACTTCAAGCCGTTATTATTGCTTTATATAACTTTTATGTTATTGTTTTTATTCTAATATTTGCCTATATAGCCATAAGGTGTGTGACTTTGCTTAACTATGCCTGAATGTAGGCAAAATTTTCCGATTCTCTCTCTATATATAGTATATACTTGTATATCGTCACCTAAAATGCAAAATAACGCAACAACACTTTTCAACAGTTTTCCGGGAAAGCAAAAACGTTATATAAAAACCAGTCATATTGAAACAAAATTTGAGTTTTATAAAATGTTTATGCACTGGTTATATCTGACAGCGAAAGCTGAAAATTTTTACTTCGTATATGTAATATGCTATACTGAATCGTAAGCAATAAATAACGCAATTTAAATTTTTTTGATGAAACGTTGTTTTGCATTTCAGGTTTATTTTTGGTTTTTGGGTGTGTATCCTTGCTAAAATTCGCCCGAATGTAGGCAATGTTTTACTATTTTTTGCATATTTTCGCAATATTTGAGTTATTTAAGAAAATGCTGAGTAAAAGTTACTTTTATAAAAAATTTCAAAGCATATGCCATAACCGAAAATTAATTTTAGTGCAAAAATATAGTGTCACCCTAAGAATAACCAAAAAGCTTAAACAAGCATTTAAAAAATTTTGGTTTTGAGTTTTCTCTGTAAGTTAGTAAGTAAGAAATTTAGAAACTAAGCGCTGCCAGGAATATTCGCTACGCCTAGCATACCACCCATGGATAGAATTCAAAAACTTGCGCGCTTGCTGGAACGCCTACCGCGCAAATGACCCGTAAATATACTCATTATCATAGACGTTCGAATTTGTGAGCAACCAAAACCCATTTGGGGCATAAAAAAGTATTTCTGCAGGCAAACTGTCGCGAAAATACCAAATAAAGTGTGTGACGAAAGCCATGCTTCGGCGTATTTTTATAGATCGTTTGCAATAAGCAAATTTTTAGGCGTTATTTTTGCAACTTGCCCGCTGATTAGGCATGCAAGCATCACCCACTCTTTCTCACATACTTTGTTTGAATTCAACTTGCTTCATTCAGAAGCTTTCAATTCGTAGCTTTTGCATTTTTTTGCCATAAATTCGCATTTGCATACTTTGCTTATTTACTTTTGTGAAGCCTTTTCCGTATTGCGCTTAAGAAATTCTTTTCATTATCTTTTGAATGTGCCTACTTACTAAACAAAACTGAAAAGTTTTTGCGCATCCGTGGCATTTCGTATTGGTTTCTACCGCAACTCACTTGCTCTTCGTTCACTTTAATTGTTTTTTTTTCTTTCGCATTAAGCGCTTGTCGGTAATACAATGACAACTTTATTATCCTACTTCAATTCTTTATTTTACCGCCTCGAAAGTACTTTTGCATCGCTGTCGGTCGTCTGCTTTGCTCTCGCCCCGCTGTGCCTTATATTTGCTGTTCACCCGCAGAGCTTAAATGCTCAGCGGTAACTTATTTCACTTCAGAAGCATTTTTCATATAGTTTTTACCCCACACTCCGCACTTCTCCGTGGAACATTGAAAGAATTGTTTGTGTTCACATAACCCGGAGTTGGCCAGCTGGCTTACATTTTCTCTCTTTAACAAAAGTGGAACTTATTGCAACGCTGAATTTTCAACATTACCCGGCTTAGCTCTCTTGAGTGCATTAAACACATTGCCTACTTAGTAGTTGCAGCGAAACTTTCGCTCCGTAAGCTCGTAAATTACTGCTTCTTACCTTTTTTATCTTGCTCGTTCTATTTTATTTGCAATACTTGAAAAAGTTCTTTTTTTCATAGCCGAAGCACAATTAAAGTGATGAGTTCAGATTTAAACGATTGGATTGAAAGTTTAGAGGCTCGACAACATTCTGTTTCATCTTGAGTTCCTCATAAATCCAGAGCATTTGGGGTATAGCATTCAAATTTTTGTTCAAGTACGAGAAGCTTGTCAAGCTGTCCAACTGGGGTAATGCTCGAAAATTCTATGAAAAGATGCGGTGACTAACAGAAGATTACAGCAGATATGGTCAGACGAGAGCATTCCCGACAATTGGAATTTAAGTATGCTCTGTCCGATCCAAAAAAAGGGAGACCCCAGAATCTGCGCCAACTGCCGTAGGATAAGGCTTCTTAACATCGGTTCTATCGAGCGTTCTGGGTGAAAGATTAAAGCCCACTAATTGGATCTTATCAGTGTGACCTTAGGTATGGAAAATGAGCAACTGACCAGATATTCATCAAGCGCCACAGCTTGAAAAAAACGATCGACACACACAACCTCTTCGTCGTATTAACTGTTTCTAATCCACTACGTCTGAATTTGGTTTCCCCGCACAACTAATATGGTTGTGTAAACTGACGTTGAGGACCTCCCCGAGCCGTTAGATACCAAACGAGATGCCAGGCAAACCTATTGCTGGAGAAAATATTGCGAGCAGCAGAGCTAAATAGAGAAAGTATAACCTTCTATAAGAGTACAGCTGCTGACGTACGCCGATGATATTGATATCATCAGCCTCAACAATCTCGCCGTTAGTTCTGCTTACTCCAGACTGGATAAGGAAGCGAAACGTATGGGTTTGGTTATGAGCGAGTACAAGAAGATAAATCTCCTGCCATCAAACAAACGCTCGTCGCATTCTCGACTTAGCTCGGAGGTCACTGTTGGCAGTCATTACAATGAAGTCGGAAAACCAGCATCAATGTCAACAACAATATCAGCCTTCAAATGCAACGCAGAATAAATTTTGTCAACAGGTGCACCTTCGGACTGAGTAGGCAATTGCAAAGTAAAGTCTTCTCTTGACGATGATGATGACATCTACTCTGTTAGAAAGACCAGGTGGAGACCTGGCTAGATAGTAAAAAGAAAGGACAACTGGCGCGCTATTGTTCACTCAGCTATAACGGCGTAAGCTGTGTCTACGCCAGTAAAAAAGAAGAAGAAACAGAAAATTGAGAAGGAAATTAAAAGTCAATGCTTTATTCTTGACCAACCTTTTAAGCGGGTATGTTATTAAATATGTTTAAGAGGGGTTGAGACGGTAGCGGATTCATAATTTCTTACTGTAAGGAGTGGGGAGTTTTCTTCCCACATGTTTCTTCCCTCACGTATAGTCTCTCTTGGTTGATAAAGTTTGTGTTGGTTACCATCGAAATCATCTAACGATAAGACTAGGAAATGTGCTGTTTCGAGACGTAGGAATGTAGGGAGAGGGGTGTTAGGTGAGTGGAGATCAGTGGGCATACAAATATGTGATTAGAGTCATACACACTAGACATGTATTTGCTATGTCAGGTTGATTCCGGATAAGTAGGAGTTCAAACTGCAACAGTATGCAGACCAAGGTTGCCTAAGGGTTACTCTAGATTTTCGGGGCAACTCGAGATCTTCGTCGATTCGCCAATAACCACTGTCTATCTGCGAAAGAGAATGTTAAATGAAACGCTGACTGGTAATAAAATTGAAAATCAACAAAGTTTTGTCTGACCAAACACACAACTTAGGCCTACCATACTGACGGTATAACAATATAATCGTTTTGATGGCTTCGATTTACCTCCAAACCCGTGAGCTAACAAACGGCAAGCTGAATATCAATATCTGATATGATATTTTGTAATAACAGCAATGAAAGAAAAGTCGTTCTAGTTGGCGCTTTTAAAAGTTAAGACAGCGCAAAGTCCTGCATTGGAATCTGAGACTCATTTTTATACCCTGAACAGGGTATATTAAGTTTGTCACGAAGTTTGTAACACCCAGAAGGAATCGTCGGAGACCCTATAAAGTATATATATATATAAATGAACAGTATGTCGAGCTGAGTCGATTTAGTCATGTCCGTCTGCCTGTCCGTCTGTCTGTATATATACGAACTAGTCCCTCAGTTTTTAAGATATCGTTTTGAAATTTTGCAAACGTCATTTTCTCTTCCAGAAGCTACTCATTTGCCGGAACGGCCGATATCGGACAACTATAACATATAGCTGCCATACAAACTGAATGATCGGAATCAAATGCTTGTATGGAAAACTTTCACATTTGACAAGATATATTCACGAAATTTGGTATATATTATTTTCTAAAGCAACAATGTAATCTCCGAAGAAATTGTTCAGATCGGTTAACTATAGCATATAGCTGCCATACAAACTGAACGATCTGAATCAAATGCTTGTATGGAAAACTTTCACATTTGACAAGATATATTCACGAAATTTGGTATATATTATTTTCTAAGGCAACAATGTAATCTCCGAAGAAATTGTTCAGATCGGTTAACTATAGCATATAGCTTCCATACAAACTGAACACATAGTTACTAACAGAAATGCACCTGTGAAGGGTATTTAGCTTCGGTGGAACCGAAGTTAACGTTTTTTCTTGTTTCACTCTTAACTACCGCCTACACTACACAAAGCAAAGCTGATATCAAAGCAATAAAACATACAAAATCGATATTCCTCTATTCAAAAGCAGTTTCCTGGCCTATATACTTTGGACTCAGCAGCAACAGCAGGATGAGAAGAAGTCGGAGTTTATTACTTGATTTCTGGAATTTAGCTGGCGCTCATCAAGTACACACTTCAGGTACAGTCATAACCTCCAACTAAGCTGTAAAGTTTACCTATGACGTGGTGAACTCAGCGTACTCAGTTTTTTATTAGTTGGGCTTTAACCGATCCCTCACACAATAGGGCACAATAAAGCTATAAACATATGTATATTTTATATTGGGTGCCAGTTGTCGAAGCTGTTTTGCAGAAAAAGCTGTGGTATTATCTCAACACTTCCCTCATACTACAGTGACTTTGCAAGTGTAATGCTGAACTTGTTCCTTACGACTTCAGCCGACCGAAGGTAGATCCATCGAACAATAGGAAAGAAAAACTTTTGCTTTATGCTGTGTAAACAGCAGACTCTCAACTCGTATTCCAGCCAGAGGACCTGACCGATAACGGTGGTAAATTTTAATTTTTTGAAGTGCCCGAATTTGTACTTGTCTGCAATTACTTGTATACACTTATCTAAGCTCTATAATGTAATTAAAGCAGCATGATTTATTATATGCTAAACGCCTTAAAGCAGGCAAACACTACAGAGGTAAGCGCCTGGCTTCTAACGAGCTGTCGCGTGAGTTTCAAGTAGGTTAAGTGAGCGAAAGTATGCGTGTTATTTTCAATAAAAATATATAATTACAGTTAAGAGGAGTGTCCGTAGAGTGAGCGGAGTTCGCAAACAGCCGTGCTCGACTTGATATTTTGCCGCCGAACCAAGTGGCGCTACGCAAAGTGATAAGTTCAACAATGACATGACATTTGGCGTGCCATAAAATTGTCGTACTCGACAATAAACGACACACACACACGTGTAAAAATATGCAAAAATATTTTTAACACAAAACTTTTTAATAAAATTTAAAAATGGCAATTTACGATTTGTTAGAAGGCAGCGAGTGCGGCATGCAGCTGAGAAATTTTACGCTCCTTGAACTCGCGCCAACTGGCAGCACAAAGCGACCGCAACAACGGAAGTATGCATTAGCAGCCATAAGCGCTGCTGTACACGCACATACAGACACATATGTATATACACATATACATATGTATATACACTTACACATATATATAGTATATATATATATATATATGTATGTATATGTGCAAACTTTGCTGTTGCTGATAATAAATTTTGCGCTTTCTTCCTTGGAAGCCGAGGCAGCGCATACAAACAAACATGCTTGTATATAGTAGTTGTTGTTTTTGCAAGTAAGTTTTCATTTTGTGCTTCCGCTTTCTTTGTATTCGTACTTCGAGTGAGCCTTGATTGCTACCGGGTCGCTAGTAAGAGCAACAGTATAGAGGCCAAGCAGTAGAACAGTGGCTCAGCAGCAGACCAGTGGCACAGCAGCGGTGACGCGGCACAGGAAGTAAAAATATATTCTTAAGAAAATTGCTTCGCCTCAGTGTAGGCGAGTATAGCGCGAAGGCCGACAATCAAACCGGAAGCGAGGCTGCATGAGTAGCTTGCAGACGCCTCTGAGGGCGCAGGAAAGCGCTCATGCTACCCAATTTCGCATGAAAATCACTACTCACTACTCTTGCTTTGTTGCCAATTTCAAGGAGAGACTATTTTAATGAACGAATGTTTAACGGCGGAAGAGTTGCTTGATACTTAGCCTAGAGTGAATAAATATCAGCAATATACTCAATAGAAGAGGAGCCACTATACAAGTAGACCAGTACATTAGGGTGATTGAAAAAAACAGCTGCAAACGAAACCACTGGCTTTTGGAAAGGCAAAAGAACAGCTGGTACGATGAGGAAGTGGAGAAAACAGGCTGCCTACCTCGCAACATTACAAACGACCACAACACGTGCGGGATGGGATAGATACCGAGAGCTGAAGAGGAAAGCGAGACGCTTTTGCAGACAAAAAAGTGAGCGGCCGAAATGCGTGAGTACGAAGAGCTTGACAAGCTGACTGACAAAGGGTAATGCTCGAAAACTCTACGTAAAGATATGGCGACTAACAGAAGGTTTCAAGACCGGAGCATACTCTTGTAAAACCCTCAGAGGTGATTTGGTGGCTGATGCACGGAGCATACTAATATTATGGAGGGAACACTTCTCCAGTTTGCTGAATGGCAGTGAAAGCATAATACCTGGAGATGAAAAACCCGATTCCCCAATCGATGACAATGGGGCGGACGTGCCATTGCCCGACCATGAAGAAGTTCGAATAGCAATTACCCGTTTGAAGAAAAACAAAGCGACAGAGCCGATGGAATACCATCCGAGCCATTCAAATACAACGGCGTAGAACTGATAAGGATAATGTATTAGCGTCTTTGTAAAATATGATTGGATGAAAGCTTATCCAACGATTGGAATTTAAATGTGCTCTGGCCGATCCACAAAAAGGGAGACCCCACAATCTGCACCAACTACCGTGGAATAAGCCTCCTCAATATCACATATAAGGTTCTATTGGGCGCATTGTGTGAAAGGTTAATGCCCACCGTCAACAAACTGATTGGATCTTATCAGTGTGGCTTTAGACCTGGAAAATCTACAATCGACCAGATTTTCACCAGTAGCCAAATCTTAGAAAAAAACCGTGAAAAAAGGATCGACACACGACACCACTTCCTCTATTTGTCTTCATTTAACTGCCTTTGAGCCGCTATGTCTGAAGTTGGTATTCTCGCAAAACTAATATGTCTGTGTAAACCGACGTTGAGCAATACCAAAACCTCCGTCGGGATCGGGAAAGACCTATCCGAGCCGTTCGATACTCAACGAGGTGATCGATCAAAATCAGGTTCTTGTGTGGGGTACTTTTTTATTTGAAAATATATACTCTCGAAATTTTCCCATAGCTTATTACTCAATATAGTTTTAAATTTTAAATTTGTAAATATTTTTCGAAGCACCCTAATGCGCATACATATAGCGCAGCATATACATATGTATATAGATATATAAGGAAATATATTATAAATTCGTTTTTATTTTTCCATATAAATCTTGAGTGTGTTCGCAGGACTTTCAGCCTTCAAAACCTCGTGTGAGCCGCTCAAAAACTTCATCATCATCAAAATCATTGAAACTTCATTTTGCCGCAGTTCTTTAGTACTTCACTTGAACTTACTGCTTTTCAAAGTGCAAGCACTCTTTCGGTTCGATGGTCAAGTGTTTGCATGGAAGTGGAAGCTGCTATTGAGTGTGTTGAAGTGTCTAAAAGTATACAACTTAAAGTTTGCTGCAATTGGCAGGCATTAAGTGGAGGTCAAACTGATGTGAAAGGCATTTCACTGAAAATATTGCTGATTAAACGCAAGAAAAAATTAAAAATCTCAACCAAACTTTCAACTTTTAAGATAATTTAGCAATAAATTTGTTGAAATGAGCGTGGAATCCTATGCTTAATTACAGTTAACTACTTACTCGAAACAAATAAATTGCTCGTTATGGGTTGGGTTATACATCGAGTCCCTTGAACTGTTGAGCTCCTAAATATTTAAGCCAAATTCTGGATAAGGCCGGAGGGAAGCATGGGTGTTCTTCCAGCATCGCCCTTATGTCTACTTCCTTGGACTTTCTGCATGTATCGTCGTTTCTTATGCCCAACCGTTTCGCATGTGATGAAAGTTAGTTGTAACCTGTCATTAGGCCAGCAGTCTTTTTAAGGCCATGTGACAAAAAAGCATGCGTGCTGCTCTTCGAGGCTTTGCAGAGGATCTTGGCAGATCTGCATATCCATCTCACCCTGATCCGTCTGCCAGCTCTTTTCGAAATGTCATTGTATATCATTTCTTATGCTGGCTAGGCAGATGGCACTTTTGGCAATCTTATCAGTTATTTTGTTTCCCGGAACTCCTTTGTGGCCTGGAATTCAGTATAAATGCAGCTGATTTCGGGTAGCTACTACATTTACTGCCTACATGCTTCTAAGGGCATTCTCTGACGTAATGCGAAGTGAGTTTATTGCCTTAATTGCCGACGTACGTATGTTGCTTTTCATATTTCGGAATAAAAAAACAAACACAAATATTAATTATCGGAAATTGCTTTATTGTCACGGCACGTCGCTATCCAACTCTTTGCATGAGCTGCGAAACCCACTGGTCTAATAGCCTTAGTCCGACCTCATCAAAACAACTTTTTTCTTGGAATTTCCTGATATTAGTTTAAATTCACCTTATTAAAGAATACCTAAGGTCAACATTCCCTACATCCAGGTTCCAGTTGTAGTGTTACTTTCTTCTGCTATGATTGAGGAATAAACATTTTTCTTATCATACTAATATGAATTCGAACTGCTTCGAAATAACGCGATATCCAAGTAGAGTTACTTTTTTCAAAAGCATTTTTCTGACAGATCACGCGTGGGTCGTGTCAAGCTGTCATAAAATTCTGTAAAGAAAATGCCACCACGCTTCGCTCAACGTACAGCCAACATAATCGGCCTACTGTGCGTACTATTCGCAACGCCAACACCGATCGTGACTTCCAGCATTCGTTATTGAAGAAAGACATTATAGGAGCCGTAGCTGAGATTGTATGGCTCCCCATGGAAAATCGATTCAGCGCGGTTCGCAGCAACTCGGACTGAAGTGACCCATTTTATTTCGAAATCTTTAATTGAAAAATACAGCTCGTGCAAGAACTGAAGCCGCTTGACCGTTCAAAGCGCCATTGCCTCGCTCTACAGGCCCTTGAAAAGTTGAGTTTCGTTTTTGACTCATTTCTGGCTCAATTACCGCATTTGGGAAGAACAGCAACCTGAAGAGATTCAAGAGTTTCCTTTTCATCAAGGAAAAAAAAAGGTTTGATGAGGTTTATGAGCCGGTAGAAACATCGGTCCATAATTTTTCATAAATTATGTCGATGAGAACGTAGCCACCAATGGCGACCGTTATCGCGCCATAATAACCGACTATTTAATACCTGAAATTGCAGCTCGTTATCTCGGCGACATTTGATTTTAACAAGACAGCGTCGCTTCCCACACATCGCATCAATCAGTGGATTTATTGAGAGAACACTTTTTTGAGCAGATGATTTCACGTTTTGGGCCTGTCGATTGGCCCCAAGATCGAGTGATATCACACCATTAGACTTTCTCCAGTGGGGATATGTAAAGTCTAAAGTCTCTGCGGACAATTCCACTTCGACTCAGGCCTTGGAGCAAACCATCACGCGTGTCATTCGCCAGTTGCCAGTCGAGATGCTCGAACGAGTTATCGGAAATTGGACTCAACGGTTGGACCATCTGAGAAGTAGCCACAACCAACATTTGAGAGAAATAATCTTCAAAAAATTAATGCCAAAGCATGTTCATTTGATTTATAATAAACATTCTCCATTAAATTAGAAGTTTTTGTGTTTATTCTTAAACGGAAAACGCGAGATACCTTTTATAATCGAATCCCTTTTCTAACCTTGGAAATTTATGTAATATGTTTTATTTCTAGTAGAATAGAAAAATATAATTATATAATATCTGCTTTTGTGCGAAATTCGAGAGTTTATTTAATAAATGTAACGCACATCTCACTCCTCTTCTTATTTCGAGGTGTGGGGTTGCGCTGACTGCTTTGAGAATTTCAAGTATTTTAAGCACTTTTGTGTTGGTGTGAGTGAAATGTAATATAACTCGGTAGTCAATAATATTTGCCTGCCTTTCTTCATAAACCAGTTGATGGGTTCACTTTTGTCTTAATAAAATTTTAATTTCAACCTTTGACAAGCGGCAAAGCCTGGTGCATATGCCGACGGCAAATTTGAAACGAGCCGAAAAGGGAATATTAAAATGAAAAACAAAAAGGGAAAGCACATTTGTAAATAAAGTGAGAAAAGTAATAACAAAATATTTAAAAGCTCAAACATATTTACGTGTACATAACCTGAGGCTGTACTGCTGAAGCCCGGAGAATACATATTTATAGTGTATACATACACACATAAAGTAATCTAATACCCAAATTTAAATACTCAGATATTCCTACACAAGTCAACTAGTTGTGAAATTTTGCATTTTACAAGCTTGACGGCACTACTATCCGGATAACAATTACCAGCTTGTCGACCTTACGTAACACGCTGTTTAACACCGCACTCGGGACTGCAACACATATGTGTGCTGGTCTATTTAAAATTTACCTTTTTCCCCACCTGGCAGTAATGCTAAATTTTTATTGCGCACATTATAGAGCGACGCAGGAACCCTTCAAGCCTAGAGTTAGGCTGGGGTTAACTAAAGCAGGCTGCTTCCCAAAAAAATTAAAAAATAAAAAAAGGTGTACTAAAACCAAGCCATTTGCGTGGACCGATATGCAGCTGGGTAGGGTGCGACTGCTGACGAAATATGTGACATTTGTAATGCCGTGATGTACTCGTGCAAATCTAGTTACAAATTACAGTCAAGCCAAAAAGTGTCACGTCAGTTGGCTCGCTCCAGCTCCTTAATACACACGACACAGCTGCTGCTACTCAGGTACATAGAAAACTAATTTGGTTTGCATATTTGCCGAGTAAATAAAAAATTACGTTGCCTTTTGCTTACATGTGTGCAAATAGGGTTGCCGCCTGTTTGGCATACAATGCAGTTGCGCGTAAATTCTTTCAAAACTCAATGCTGTCATACCAAAAACGTGTTTTTGAATATATATGTAAGTATAATAGGAAATTTAGGTGCGTAGAATTGTCCACACAGTACTTAACATACTTTATACAATAAACTTACAAACCGTAGTTATAAGACAGACGATCCGAATTGGGATCTTACTAGGGCAGATTTGAACGGCGATCCATTGCGGTACTTAAAACTCCTATATAAACGATGGTACAATCTTACAAATCGACTAAGCGCTTTGAGGCTATCATCAATTTGTTAGGAGAACTCTTTAAAGAAAACCTCCCCTCCTATACATACATTCCTAGCTTCAACCGATCCACAGCTTCCTTGAGCCTTAGAGCGCACTTCGCAGTAATGCAGCTACCGACAATGTTCATGGGTGTGTAAAATATCACTAATTACTTTATTGGTGTAGTTTGAAGTGCACCGGAAATGGCGGTGAAAGCCGCTCTTAGCACATGTTCAAGCTTCTTAGCAGGTAAAGCCTTTTCAATTGCCCTCCACTAGACGAATAACCCATCGAGCATTATTGGCGGCCGAAATGTTAAACAGAAAGTGGGCATCCCAGCTTTAACCACACTTCACTACTCACGATCCATCCACCATCAGCATTTCATAGATACCACAGTGAAGTCCGTGAAGGCTCATAACAGCCTTCTACACTTCCACAGAATGCTCTCCACGAGGCTCTTTTGGCGGACTACTAATTAGCCAGTTCCGCCTTATACAGCATACCTTGTCTCTATAGCCAGTTCTACGAACTTTGTTTAAAAGTCTTCTACTCGAAGGCCTGATCTCAGTCAGCTCCACTTATAAGAGCTTTGTTGAAAAGTCTTTTGCTCGAAAACCTGATCTCAGTCAGCTCTGGTGACCAACTGGAGCCCTCCCTCTCACTTTTTGAGTTTTCAGAGGACAACAGCTCTCAAGAGTGGTCCAACAGACAGAGCTAAAGACCTGACACACTTATCAGCCTCGCACGCGGATAAAATCGAATATTTTATGGACGCGGTTGCAAGTGCTGATCGAAGATTCGAAGTTCTAATTTGTATTCCTGATGAACTTATAGGTTCTGCTTGTTGGACGCGCTCCGGTGGGTCATGCGGTATATATAGGAGACTGAGACTAGCCAGAGCTCTCCATATTTACAAACTGGGCGAAGGAATACATACTTGACTTTAATACTGCAGTCGATGGCGTTAAGATTCCGACTGTCAAGAACCCGAATAGTTTAGGTGTGACTTTCGACAGACTGCGCTGCTTCACTTTTCATAAAACCCGATTATTGCCAAGGTACAAAGCCGCAACAAAATCAAAAGTTGCTAGCCGACAACAGATAGGGATAAGACAAAGAGACGTTGTTGGCAACATACAAGGCAATCGGCCGGGCGGTCCTGAATGAAGTCAAGCTACTGACATGTCAAAACACTGCACTCCGGACTACAACGGAATGCCTCTTGATGTCTCCCATCGAATACCTTGAGGAGTGCTTTTGCGGAAATAATTCCTGCAGTCACCTGCTTAGAGCGGAGCCGCCTTCTAGGAACATCCAGATGTTCATCCTCAACTACTTCGACGACATAAAACATTATGCCAACTAGACTTCGGACGCAACTAACTGCAGACATGGACAGACCGCCATTCACGGTGGAGTCATTAACACCTTCGCTGACTCCCTCTCAGTGAAACGCGTACTTGGAGTCAAACCACCACCCATTGCAGATGAAGAGCTCGAGTTGCTGCGAGAAACGAGAGTAACCCTTGCGCAGCTTCGTTCTGGATACTGTCGCAGGTTAAACTCTTACTTATCCAGACTAAACCCTAACATATCAAACATATAGAGCTATAGAAATGATATTTTTAACCTCCAGCCGCGAGAATTGGTATATATAGTAAATATTTCTCACATTTTAGATAAAATATTATTCACACTTGAGTCTAATATATGGCTTCATAGCTTCACTGCTGTTAATCCAAAAATGCTTTAGTCTTCTCTTTGACCTGTATTATAGATCAAGCGAAGTCTTACATTTTCGTTTCTGAATTTCATTTTTTCTTTTTGTGTTAACAGCTGTTATATAACTACAGAAATATCCATGTATGCTTGTTAAACTGCAATTAGTCGCAGCTCGGAGCGCACAAAATAAATTCAGCAGTT
Source organism: Bactrocera tryoni (assembly GCF_016617805.1). Taxonomy (NCBI): domain Eukaryota; kingdom Metazoa; phylum Arthropoda; class Insecta; order Diptera; family Tephritidae; genus Bactrocera; species Bactrocera tryoni. The sequence goes on along the minus strand of NC_052501.1, from coordinate 69,656,589 downwards.
TATATGCGCTCCAATAAGTCTGCGTGTCCTCTTCTAATATGTAAATACAGGTGCAGCAGATCTCATGCAAACTGAAACGAAATTACCATTTTATATATGGAGAAACCTGCAGGAAAAGTTCTAATATTAATTAAAGAAAATTGTCTAATTTAAATTTGCTTTGCTCAAAACTTTTTATGATCTATGATCCAGTTTAGATGTGGAATGAATTTCCATATCTTATTATATTCAATCTTCTGATTACTATTTCCTATGACTTCAAATAAGTATTTTCCTACAAGGTTGTTAGCTGTTATGGCACTACTACACAAATTCGCCACTCGCAGCGACTTAACTAACAAACCCAAAGCTTAGCTGCAGCCTTGTACTAGTACGAGTACAAAATTACTTGCACATTTTATTCCTGAATTGCTGCGATTTTTTTAAAAATTCTAGTTTTGCTATGCTCTCAGAGCAATCTAGCGCAGTCTTAACGACCAAATCTTCATTTAAATTCTTTATGAAGGAATTTTCATTTTCATTTTGAAATTTTGTATTCACCAAAGTCCGTGCTCCTTTGTAGGTGCATGCATTTTGCGTAGAATTGGTTAACATTACCCAGAACAAATTTTCAAGTTGAAGTCGAAAACAAAATGATAACTTCTTATCGAAGAAATATACCGTTCGAATTCATTTTTGTTTAACCAATTGATTAGAAAATATTTTTATAAAAACTATTCTTTCTCGACCTAAGTAAAATGTGTCTTCAGGCGACTGAAACCATAAATGAAAAGATTTTACAAAAGCAATATAAATATTACGATGCTGTTTTTCAGTCTGATGGAATATAAGTATGGGTTCTGCGTAGAAATAAAATCTGAGATGTCCCTTATTTTATTTTCCTTTTATTTTCTTTCCTTTTCTTCCTTTCCTTGCCTTTCCTTTCCTTTCCTTTCCTTTCCTTTCCTTTCCTTTCCTTTCCTTTCCTTTCCTTTCCTTTCCTTTCCTTTCCTTTCCTTTCCTTTCCTTTCCTTTCCTTTCCTTTCCTTTCCTTTCCTTTCCTTTCCTTTCCCTTTCCTTTCCTTTCCTCTGTCCCATCCTTTCCTTTCCTTTCCTTTCCTTTCCTTTCCTTTCCTTTCCTTTCCTTTCCTTTCCTTTCCTTTCCTTTCCTTTCCTTTCCTTTCCTTTCCTTTCCTTTCCTTTCCTTTCCTTTCCTTTCCTTTCCTTTCCTTTCCTTTCCCATCCTTTCCTTTCCTTTCTTTTCCTTTCTTTGCCTTTCTTTTCCTTTCCTTTCCTTTTCTTCTCTTTCCTTTCCATTCCTATACTTTCCTTTCCTCTTCTTTCTGTTCGTGGATTTTAATGTAGACACATTAATGGCCGCCTTTGAATTGTGATGAAACGAACAATAACTGGTATAAACTGGCATAAAAAGATTAGAGCTGGAACATCAACTCAGCGAAATAACCGCATCATTTCTTGCAATGAATTCAGCCGTAGGTGTAAAGTAAAGCTATCTTTCTTTTTCTTTCTCTTCTACATGAAGGACACGGAGCAGGACTTAAACTTAACGAGCAGAAAACAGGCATGTAAGGTTACATAAATGGTATAAAGTGTAAAGAAACTGAGCATAGCTGTGGTGGTGATTAAATATTTTTTCAAAAAAACGAACGTCCTAAGAAAATCTTATTGAATATTGTATATGAATGCGAGAATATAACAATGTAACTCCTCTGTCAATAGGGATGACATGACATAGTATTGACAACTCGTCCCGGGTTTGTTTGTTTACGGATTTCTGACAAATTTTGTTAGTTTGTTCAGTAAAGTTTGCCATCATGTCACGTTTCACTTTGATGCAACGCTTGAAACTTGTCCAAGATTATCACGCAAGTTCACATTCTCCAGAAAATCTGGAATTCTGAAGAATCTTCTTCTCAGACGAGGCCTAATTCTGGCTTAATGCTTCGTCAATAAACAAAATTGTCGCTATTGTGGTGAGTCAACTACAAAAAAAAAAAAACACTTGGGTGCAAAGTGTGATACGTAGGCATCATCGACCGCCAAGATCAAACGAATTAAGGTCTCTAGATTTTTTCTATCTAAATCAACGTCATTGTTAACAGTCATAAGTCGTTAATGCCATTTATCTTGGAACCAATATTAACAGCAACCACAATGTCAGCCACGAAGTCCAAAGCAGAATAACTTTTGCCAATAGGTGTTATTTCAGACTGAGTAAGCAATTAAGAAGTAAAGTTCTCTCTCGATGATCAAAGATCAAACTCAACAAAGGTTTTGCGAAAGATTTATGGTCCTTTGCGGGTTGGCCACGGCGAATATTCGATGGAACAATGAGCTGTACGAGATATACGACGAAATTGACATAGTTCAACGAATTAAAAGACAGAGGCTACGCTGGCTAGGTCATGCCGTCCAAATGGTCGAAAACACTCCAATTCAGAAAGTATTCGACGCAGTACCCGCCGGAGGAAGCAAAAGAAGAGGGCGACCTCTACTCCGTTGGAAGGACCTGGCTTCGCTTGGAATCTCCAATTGGCGCCACATTGCGAAAAGAAGAAACGACTGGCGCGCTATTGCTAACTCGGCGCTAACCACGTAAGCGGTGTCTACGCCAGTAAGGAAGAAGAAGAAGTCAAAGGTACACACCAGTTCACCAGTAACGCTCGATGAGCTCGATCAAAGCGTTTTCTATCACCAAACTTTTATAGGCAATCCGGGTCATTGAGAGCTATTGCTGAGATATTTAACCTATCTAAAATTCATTGAAAATCTATTTATTTCTCAGCAAAATAAAACTTAGCTTGGAGCTAAGAGACGAACAACTTAAAGCGGCGGAAACTGAAAAAATTACCAGACAAACTTATAAAACTCAAAAGTAAATTACAAAGAAATAAATATAACATCGCCAGGAAAATAGTTTCCAAACGAGCGGATTGATTGAAAGGAAATCACTTATATCTCCACACAGCAGAGCATTGAAAGCAACTGATTGAGCCGACAAAGTTCTGCCATTGAAATTGTCTAAAAGAAAACGTCGAACAAACAACTTAACTGTGGAAATCGCAAGAGAAAAAAGCACAAAAATAAAAATAATGAGCTGAGTGGGCAAAGCGTAATGAGCAGGAGAATCAATAAAAATGGCTGCCAGTGGCGGATAGGAAGTACAGTTTGCAAATTAAATTTTACACAAATGGCTTTAACAACAAAATCAGGATAAAATTACGCTCAAAGCTGGCATTGAGGCTTTATAAATAGAGATAATAGCAAAGGGTGGTGAGAGGTTGAATTGCTAAAAGAGAATATCCTATAAAATGAATAATTATACTACAGCTGATTGGATTAACTTTTTGGATTTTTTGGTGCCATATTCATGAGGTTTTTGATAGAAAAGGTTGTAGAGTTGCCACCACTTCGAATTTAAAAAAATAAAAGTAATGAAAACCGATAATATGGATACCAAACTGAAAATGTTTAGGAAAGATAATAATTTAAAGTAATTTTGGATAACCGAGAGTTGCCACACCTTTTAAAGGCTTTAAGCTTTAACTTAATATTCAAAACCGATAATATGGGTATCAAACTGAAAATGTTTAGGAAAGATAATCAGTAAAAAAATGTTTGAATAACAGAGGGTTGCCACCTCTTTTAAAAATTGAGCACTATAAAAGCTTTCAGCTTTTACTTAATATTATATTCGTATTTTAAATTAAGTTAACTATGTTTATTTGGAATAATTTTTTTTTGAATTGTTGCCACCTGTTTCACTTTTTAATTAAATTAAAATTGAAAAATAATAAAATAAAATTTTTGCTTGGTGGAGTGTTGCCACGTGTTTAAAAAATTAAAAAAAAATTAAAAATCGATAATGTGAATATCAAATGGAAAGTATTACGCATAGATATTAATTAAAAAAAATTTGGATAGCAGGGGGTTGCCACTTGAATGAAAAAATTTTTAAAGTTTTTTTTTATAACTGAATATTTAAAAACTAATTTAACTGAAACTATTTTTGGGTAGCAGAGGGTTGCCACTTTTTTAAAAATTTGGCACAATAACAACTTATAAGGCAGAGGACTGACATTTGTACGCATATATTAAATTAAATTAATTAAACATTAAAATTATTTTTTGAAGAAAAAATACTAAATAAGATTAACATTCAAAACATTTTTAGATGGCAGAGGGTTGCCACCTCTATGAAGATTTGATAAAGTTTTGAAAAGCGACGGTGAAGCTATAACTGCAAATATTTAGAAAATTATGCAATTAAAATAAGTTTTGAGTAGCAAATAGTTGCCACCTTTTCAAAAAATTTAGCTCCATAACAGCTTATATGGTTGACGACTTACCTTTGTACGCATATATTAAGTTAAATTAAGTAACAGCTGGATTTATTTTTTGAAGAGTTGCCACATGTTTCAATTAAAAAAAATTAAAATTAATGCAATTTAAGTTATGTAAATATATAGACATTAAAACGCATATTATGTACGATTTTTGTTGAATTTTTTTTTGACGGATGGCAACTGTTTAAAATTGGAAATTAAAAAAATAAAAAAATTTATTTTATATCAAATTTAGTTTTAGACCCTTTTTAAATATGTTACCACATGTATAAAGAATTGATAAAGTTTTAAAAAAGAACAGCGAAAATATTTAGAAAATTATAAAATTGAAAATATTTGTGGGTGGCAGAGGGTTGCCACATATTTAAAGAAGTTCGCTTATAAACAGCTTATAAGGCACACGATTTAACCCTGTACGCATATATTTAATCAAATAAAGTAACGGTTAGAATTATTTTAGAAGTGTTGCCACATGTTTCAATTTTAAAAAATTAAAATGAATGAAATTCAAGTTATGTAAAAATGTGCTATGCACGAATTTCGTCGGATATTTTTCTGATAGATGGCAACTCTTTAAAATTAGAATTAAAAAAAAATAAATTTTAAATAAATTTTATGTCAAATTTAATTTTGACCTTTTTGTTAAAAAAATTAAAATTTGTATGTTTGTTGGAAAGCAGATTCTTTATATATGAAAATTTATTCTAAAATTGGTTTTCTCCTTTCTACAAAAAGTTTCGTAAACATAACTAAAAATTTTCAAAATATAAAATTATTTTAAAGTTATTAAAACATCATCTAATTTTCTTAATTAGAATTCTTGAATTTCATTTAAAAATCACATTTTGAAGCGTTGCTTCGACCGTAGTTTCGCCAACAAATTCTATAATTATAATTTTGTTAATTTGTATATGTGTATGTATGTACATTTGTATGTGTTTATATAAGTATGCATGAATAAATTTCATTCTCCAAATCTTCGCTTCATTTATTATTCAATTAATAATAGATTTTCACGCAATTAGACATTTATTTATCAAATGGAATTTATTACTTAATCGATGAAGCACAAATGCGCAAATATTGGACATAATAAGCTAAATTATGCAGTAATCAAGATTTCTGGCACATTGTGCTCGGCTAAGCATAACCATCATCTATGAATTAATGCAGTTAGTTACACTGTAATGCGAGTATTATAAAAATTGTTTTTTTCGGAATTTCGTAGTTTAATACTCTAAAGAAATTATCTTATTTTTGGTATGCTAGAAGTCAGTACCTTAAGCTTGAGATATTATGTTCAGAAATTAGCTAAAGTGTAAACAGAACGCAGAACATACTATGACAATGATGAAACATTAAGGCTTAACCCCTAGTACTATCCAACTTATGGCCGAACAGTGGAAAATGGTCACAGAGCGCCATATTTAACAGAAATTAGAAGAGCATTTGGGATGGAAAATATTTAAAAAAAAACTTCAAAATCAGCGAGATGTTGCATGGTCTGTAGTTGGTACTCACTGGGAAGCACAATTCAAACTAATTTTTTTTTTAACAAAAAGGTCTAAACCTTAAATGCGATATAAAATTTATTTTAACATTTTTTTTTAATTTTCAATTTTAAAGAGTTGCCATATATCAGAAAAATATTCGACAAAAGTTGCTCATAGTATGAGTATTAATGTCCGTATTTTTACATAACTTAAATTGCATTCATTTTAATTTCTTTTAATTGAAACATGTGGCAACTCTTCAAAAAATAATTTTAACGGTTACTTAATTTAGTTAAATATATACATCCAAAGGTAAAATTTCATTAATTTTAATTTTAATTGAAACATGTGGCAACTCTTTAAAAAATAGTTCTAACGGTTATTAAATTTAATATAATCTATGCGTACAAAGGTAGGTCGTCTGCCTTATAAACTGTTATTGAGCTAATTTTTTAAATAGGTGGCAACCCTCTGCTACTCAAAAATATGTTCAATTATATAAAAACCATTTTTTTGGCAGCAGAGTGAAAGCAAAGGATCTCAACATCTTTTAAAGATCGGCTCAACACATATTGGTTATTGTTTTTTTGGTTATAAATTTTTAAAAATTGAAACATGTGGCAACTCTTTAAAAAATAATTCTGACGGTTACTTAATTTAGTTAAATATATGCGTTAAAATTGCATTAATTTTAATTTAAAAAATTGAAACATGTGGCAACTCTTCAAAACATAATTCTAACGGTTAATAAATTTTATATAATTTATGCGTACAAAGGTGAGTCGTCTGCCATATAAACTGTTATTGAGCTAGTTTTTAAATAGGTGGCAACCCTCTGCTACTCAAAAATATGTTCAATTACATATGTATATAAAAACCATTTTTTTGGCAGCAGAGAAAAAGCAAAGGGTCTCAAAATATTTTATAGATCGACTCAACACATTTTGGTTATTGTTTTGGGTATGAAGCGTGTCATTGGTATGATAAACTCGCATTAAAAAATCTGAATCTTTTGCGAAAGTGCCGTCGAGTAGAGATTCCAAAAGATATGCTTGAAAATATAGATTTGTACGCTATATTCATCAATCGCATCATTACTAGTGACTAAAGTTGAGTTTATGGCGTCGAAACTGTCCAACAATCAACCAAGTGATGCTTCGAAAATGCGCCGAAACAGAAAAAACTAAAATTCGCTGAGGGCACTGAAGGTCCCTCCATGAGCGACTAAAATTCAGTTCTTGTCTGTTCGAATATCTGTTTAACTTGTCCTTCAGTATTTCCTACCAAAGCAAATTGTTTTCGGCAATAAAATTATAATAATTGGTAATGTGTATAATTCAACACTTTCTAAAAAAAAAACCTTTTTCTTTCTCATAACAAAATCATGCAAAGAGCGCCGACGTACATCCAATTTTTGGTATACTCATTAGTAGCCAGCACTTGGTCCCAGCAAGCCTGTCGGCAGGAGTTTTCCACGTTGACACTCAGAAAATTTGTGAACTGAAACTTTGGCGCATAACTTTTTTGAGATCTAAGATTTCTTGCAGTCTTATTTTTGAATAACCACTCGAGAATTATTACACTCATTAAGTTTGCCAACGTGCGGTGAGACGACAGAGCGCATACAAAGCAAGTAGGGGCACCGAAATGTGTCCTACGACAGCTGGTGTGGCGCTCTGCGGTTTGTCAAAGTTACACTTGCGCTACAATTTTAAGTTGAAAGTTTGGCTAGAGCCTGCTTTTCTGTAGGCCCTGCCTTTGTGAGTATGTGTGTTTATATGCCTATTTGAGATTTGAAGCGCTGAAATTTCACGACGTTCTCTGATATTTGTTTAAACAAGTCAAACGGCTGTGTATATATTTATGAATGTATGTTTGTATATACATATATAAAAATTTTGTTTATATATAAAAATATATATGCATGTTTTACATATATGTACATATACATATTATCCATTTACACTTGTGTTCTCTGCGTTATTCATACTCGAGCACGTCTCTATGCTGCTGTCACATGCTCTAATAAGCGCCTAGTTCACGTCTATTCCAGCGAATTCTACTAAATATGCATATGTTTGTACTTGCACTTGTGTAAGGTACTCGCATACGTACTACAGCTGCTACACGAGCTGCTTATGAATAATGCAGTAGCATAATAAATAATCTCGCGAGCATAATTTGTAAGTAAATATGTGTGTTTGTATATGACGCGCTGTGCATGTAGAGGCGCAGGATACTGACAGCAGTTTTGGTGCTCAAGTAGTGTATCTATGTGTATATACAAGGAAGTTCACGGCTATTGGCTATATTGATGCTGCAATTTGTGGCTTGTTTCAATGCAATGCGTGGATAAATGAGTGTGCTGGGGCGTATGAGTAACATTTATTGTATATGAGGTATTGAATAAAACACTTTAGTAAATTAATTGCGGTGCATATTATGTTAAAATATTAATAAAAACCAGATCTCTGATCTCCTCAAATAAAGAATTTTTCCATACAAGAATTTAATTTGAATTGATCAGTTTGTATGACAGCTTTATGATATTGTATTCCGATTTGAAAAATTTCTTCAGATATTGGATAATTGTCGAGGAAAATAATCCATGCCAAATTTCGTCCAGTTATTATGTCATATCAAAAAGTTTTCCATACAAGCACTTTATTTTGAGCGTTCAGTTTGTATGACAGCTGTTAGATATAGTATTCGATCTGAAAACTTTCTTCAGGTATTTGAAGTGTCGTCTCAGAAAATAATTCAAGCTAAATAAATCATGAACATATCTCATCAATTAAAATATTTTTCCATGCAAGAACTTATTTCTGGTCATTCAATTTGCATGGCAGCTATATGAAATAGTATTCCGATCTCAAAAATTTCTCCAGATATTAAGGCGTTGTTTTAGAAAGTAATTTGTACCAAATTTCGTGAAGACATCTCGTCAAATAAAAAAGTTTTCCATACAAGAACTTGTTTTTGAACGTTCAGTTTGTATGGCAGCTATATGATATAGTATTCCGATCTCAAAAATTTCTTCAGATATAGAAGCTTTGTTTTGAAATTCATGCCAAATTTCGTGAAGATATCTCTTCAAACAAAAAAGTTTTCCATACAAGAACTTGTTTTTGAAGGATCAGCTTGTATGACAGCTATATGCTATAGTAGTCCGATATCAGCCATTCGAGCAAATAAGCAGCTTCTTGAGAAGAAAATAGCTTGTGCAAAATTTCAGATCGATATCGTAAAAGCAGAGACACTAGTTGCTGTATAAGCAGTCAGACGAACGAACGGACATTGCTAGATCGACTCTGTTCCTCATTTGCATATACAAATACAATTGTGTTCAAAATTTTCCAACACCTTAACCACAACAATTAAATTACTACCCAAAACAATGCAAAAAACTTTTCAATATGCCACATATTATAAATAATTTTGCCTACAGCGCACATTCCCACAACTTCAAACACTCTAAACGTGCCTCAGCTTGGCAGTTATCATATATTGTAGTGTTTTAATATACTGATTTCACTGCTAACTTGATATAAAAACATTACCATGACAGCATGTCCTAATTTCATTCGCATTGTATTCTATTTTTTCCATTTTTCTTCGGCCTTTTTTAAGCATTTTTTTTTGTAAAAAGGTCCTTCGTCGCCTTGAGCACTCTACTCTATCGCCTTCAAATAAAAAAATCATAATAAAAACAAAATTAGAAAAAGCATAACAAAACGACAACTTTATGTGTCGGCAACATGGCTGCACAAACAACAACAATGCAGTCTCAAGTGAAAAAGCTCGCACACTCGGTGCTGATAAGCGGAGCTCAAAAAATTAACCTTCCGGCTAGTTGCTTGGGGAATTTACTGATTTCCCATTTTGGATTTAGTGGACTTTATGTGACCGTTGTCAGCGCGCTCAGCAACAAAAAGTTGCTGCAAATTCATATTTTCGCCAAGACACCGAGTGTCCAACTGCCAGCTGTCAGTGCATTTGCGGACGTGAATTTGTTACTAGGATTATGCAGGCAACAACAACACATAGGCAACTATAAATAATTCTCTTTGCACATACACAGGCATACATGTATACATACTTACAGACCTTTTTACAAGCCTCCAATTTTCACTTAGCTTATTGCTTTTACACACAAGCGTACATACCTGCAAATAGAGAGAGAGAAAGAGAATAGAGAAATGAAATTATAATGTTTTTCATAATTCAACATTAGGTAAGTACGAGTAGCATATATTATATATGTATGTATGTACTATTATGTAATTATTTATATGTTTTGCTTGCGGAGCTGAATTTTTAAGGGTGCCCTTTAAATATCCTTCCATTGGAGTTAAAATTAAGGCAATTAAAAGTGTCCGAAAAACTCGTGCAAATGACACATATGAGTTCAAGGTCCTTCAGACTGAAATATTGTGATGTATGGTAAAGTATATTAGCTTCAGAACATCCTGCTGCATATTTTTTTTTTTTTGAAAAATTATTTATTAGTGTCTGAATTGGCGTGGAGAAATGGTCAAAAATAATGTCAAAACTCCAACGAGCTTATGTGCTAATACTTTGTATAGCTTTCGCTCTTATGAGTGTGTTGAGATACGTACTTTTGTTGCGGGAGTTCGTAGTTTGTGCTAAAGGAATTAGTTCCATGAGGCTTTTTGGCTCATCGGACAGCCATATATTCACACTAATTGAAAATGCGTCATACAGCACGACTCGTATTCTATTTCGTCTCAGTTCGCTGTTATACAAATTATGATCTTTTGAGTTACTGTGAATATATGGATGTCTGAAGAGCCAAAAAACCTCATGGAGCTCATTTTTAGCTGCGAATCTCTGCTATATAGCAAAAAAACAATGCATACATAGAGCGGATGGTGATGAAACATGGGTTACCTACGGCAACGTAAAGCAGAAACGCTCACTCCAGAAATTACTCGAGCTGGGTGAGGAGGTTTCTAAGCATCCACGTCATACTCTGGACATCAGATATTTATGTTGCGTGTAATTTTGGAGATATGCGGCTCAACAAAGCTTGTGAAAATCTAAGGACCAAGTTTTTGGCCATGTACGATGGTTTCAATATATATGCTTAAGGGGTCAGTAGGGTAATCTTTAAATTTTTTTTTTTTTGCATTTTATGTTCCCTAATATCCTTGGAATTAATATAGAAACCCACTTTACCATTGGAAGGTTTCGCAAAGGCCCAAAAATAATAATACCGCGTTTTTGTCAAAACACACTTTTATAAACTGGCGGACATGTTTCCGGTCGAAGTACCCAACCGATTTGCTTGATTTTTTTAAATGTTCACAAAACGCCTAGCTATCATCCCTACCAGATTCATAATTTTTTATAATTTATTGACAATGTTATGACAAAATTTATGTAAAAAACCATGGAAAAAAAATTAAAAAAAAATACTTTTTTATTTATCAAAAATTCTTCTTTTCATGATTCTGGTAGGGACGATAACCATTCACGTACTTTTTAAGAATTAGTTGTTTGTGCTTCAGATGATCCAAACATGAGAAATCGTGTCCGCCAGTGAAAAAAACGCATCTCATTCACCCAGCCATTTCTTCGACAGATGTCATCAAAAAAATTCCGAAAAAATTTGTTTATACACTCCATGATATACCTCATGATAAGTGAAAAAAGTGCTATTGTAGAATAAAAATTTCCATGAAAAAAAATGTCAAAAAAACAGCCCAGATTACCCTAAACAATTTCATGCAAAACTTATGGATTTATTTACTAAGCCTAATACATACGCCACAGTACAGTTTCCTTCAGAGAGGTGTAATTCGCTCCGATAGGTGACCGACTATACTGGCTTTGGCTCGCTGACTGTGCGCTCAAAACTAGTCCAAGAAGGCAAGACCACATTAACAACAGCTGCAAACCTCTTACATATAAAATTGCATGAGGGGGTCAGGTCATAGCAGGATCACCGAAATATGCAAAGCCGATGAGCATTTTATTTCACTCATTTAATTTTATTCGATTGGAAGTGAGTTGGTTTTTCGATGTATTCCTACGTTCAACCGCTGGACTTCCAGTGAGCTTAGCACGCGCTGGTGAACAACCACAACTTGTACGAGATGCTTCTGGCCCAAAGTGAGCCGTAGGAGGTCATTCGAACTACTGACTCTTAACAAAGTCAATCCTGGCGCAATGTTAAGTACAAGTTCATCTTCATCCTTCTACGAAGATCTCGTGATCGGCCTTTAAAAGTTTACGAGTAAGACAAGACACAAATTTCGGGAAGCAGAGGAAGAGGAAGAAATCCACTCTGTTGGAAGGACCAAGTGGAGAAGGACCTGGCTTCGCTTGGAATATCCAATTGGCGCCACGCAGCGAAAAGAAGAAACGACTGGCGCGCTGTTGTTAACTCGGTTATAATCGCGTAAGCGGTGTCTACGCCAATTAAGAAGAAGAAGAAGGTGTAAGTGACAATCATCGTTTTTTAAATCAACCAACGACCTACTTTAACTTAACCTAACTAGACTTTATGCATTTCCTTAAAAATAATCTACAAAGAGAAATAGAAAGCGTAAATAATAAAGAGTGATTTATTTCGAGATTCCCTACTTGTTTAAAGAAAAAACACAGAAACTTTAAATTTAATCGGAAATGTTAAATGTCATTTTAAAGAATATCATTTGGCATTTATCTTTTGAAGATTATCTCTATCAAACATTTGCCGTGGATACATCTCACATGGTCCATTCGTTGAGTCCATTTTTCTATGGATTGTTCGAGAATTTCGAATGGTAGTTGGCGAATGACACGCGTAATGTTTTACTCCAAGGTCTGAATCGAAGCGCTATTATCCCCGTAGACTTTAGACTTTACATATCCCCACAGGAAAAAGTCTAACGATGTGATATCACATGATCTCTCTTCGATCTCCGAAGTGTTCTCTCAATAAATCTATTGGTTGATGCGATATGTGGGAAGTCTTGCTGAAACCAAGTGTCGCCGACATCAATTTCAGGCATCAAATAGTCGGTTAGTTCTTGCATAAACTGTATTTTGTACGCTTCCTATTTAAGCTCTGGACATAAAATACGCCAAGTCGTTCCATACGTCAGTCGAGTCGCTGCGAATGGCACCGAATCGACTCTCCACGGTCTTCGTGCACACTCTCTGCTATGACTGCTATATACTCTCTCGCTCTTTACTGCGTGCTGGATGTGATCTATTCGGTCGAATATTATCCAATAATGAATGCTGGATCTCAAGATGTGTTCTGGTATTGCAAATAATACGCTCAGTAGGTAAGAGGTATGGTGGTATAGGTGTTAAAATTTTCACAAAACATGAATATTGGAATTGCTGTGCGTTCTCCAGAACCGTTGAACCACAAAAGTCAGTGAATTTGTACGGCTCTTGTCTTGGACTAATTTCACTTCGAGCTGTGCTTTCGTTTTTCATGTGTGTTTTCCAATCCTAACTCCAAGTTATTCAATGGCTTCGCATTCTGGCATATTTTCGGTGAGGAGAAATATGTTACGAACATTTTCGTTTCTTAATTTTTATTTAAATATTTGAGTATTAAAATTTTGAAAATTAACCAAATTCTCTTTTTCAATTTTTTATGCAAATTTTTCATTTTCAATGAATTTTCTTTTTCAATTTTTTATGCAAATTTTTCATTTTCAATGAAGGAAAGACCGTGTATTCATTCATCTACAAAAGTTCGCAGTTTAACCAACTCACCACACTCTACCTTGTACTGTGCCTTTTCGGTAAATTTTTATCGAATTTAAAAACACAGAATTTCAAATCAAAGTTTTGGATTTTTTTCTATCTTTCTCAAAAAACGACAGAAGTATTAAACGTGAAAAGAAAATATCGAAATATAAATTCATATACATATTTTACTCACTTTACTTTCGCCAAAAAGCTTGTTTACCGATAAGGCAGAGATGGTCAAGGAAACAACGACCACGCCTACAAAAAATTGCGAAACGCACGTGCGCACCGTCAGCACGCCGCTCAACTTGCCGCTCTTCTTATCAGGAAGCAAGTATTACCATGAATAGGTTTTTGGATTCATCCTTAAGGCCTTAGCGGTTTTCCGTCACTAATAACAATGTTTTTCTTTGAAAGGAACGCGTTTTAGAGATGACGCTTGGCGCAAGGTGCCCAACTATATTGAGAAGAAGAAGCATTTCTACGCAAAATACTGCAATGAAGGTAACAACCACTATTTTTAAAAGTTACTTAATGCAACGTTTGCAATTAGCAGAAAAGAAAGTGGAAACAAGAGATGTGAAAGATTTGAAAAACATGATTGGCGTGAACCGTGCACGAGCCGAACGCTGTACCAATTTGCATATAACAAAAATCACACGGCAATTGGGTGAAGACAAAGCTTGGAATCTGCCACCGAACATATACGATACGAAGCGGGAGCCTTACGAAAGCAAGCGCGGTCACCTCGGCTCCTATTGGCGGAAGGAGGCCAAAAAGGTCACTAACATATTTGAGCCGACCTCAGTCGAATTGGCGCGTGCGCGTGTTAAGAAAGAACAATGGAAGTTCTATGACTTGCCAACAAATGCAGATTTGCTCGCTGCGCCTTCAAACCAGCACAAGGGCGTATTCTTAACGAGTAAGCGCAATCATTTTTTTCTCAAACTTGCCAATGTATTTTCGCTATACTTACAGATGCGCGCGACAGACGTGCCACCGCGCGTTGCATGATTAACGAACCGTCTTTGGTGTACCGCGATCCGGCCGAACCATCGCCAGCGCACTACAATCCGCTGCTGTATCAGCTCGCCTATAACGTGTAAGTGCCGAATTGTGTTCTGACCGACCAATAAATCTTAGCTTTGCTTTTAAATTATGCTTAGCTCACCACCCTTGTACGAACCGGCGCCGAATCCGCATCTCTTTCTGCGTCGCACTTCTGTGCCCGACAAATGCTTACCGCTGATACGTCGTCACATAAGCTTCGAGCCGGCGGTGGGCCGCTACGAGATACGCTTCCCCATGCATTGTGCTTGTGGGCGCAAAATATTGACTCCCGGCTTGCGTTTGATTGTCGATCGCGAGAAACGCTTAAAATTCCGTCGCTTGCCATATAAGAAACTCAAAACACGTAATCTATGTTCACCCGATTGGGGGCATGTGAAGGGACGCGGATTTGGGCGTCTCTTTCGCATATCCAAAGCGTTGGCTAAGACGCTTGGCAGAGAAAAGTTTAAAGAGAAGTTCAAAGAGAAGAGCAAAGAAAAGACTGAGAAAGTGGGCAAGCAGTTTGTGCTCTATCCGGATTCTAAATATATAAATATGATCAATTCACCACGCAAAGACCTCATATCGGTACATGTGGGCGGTACACCGAAAGCGCCCGTTAGAATACGTTTCAACTGCATTTTCAGGCGTGTGACGCGTCGTCAGCTGCGCAATAATAAGAAAATTGTATTCAACAGCGGCAGTGAACGTTTTCCAGAACTCGAGATACGTCCGGTGCAGCTTACGGTCAAACAATTGGAGGACTTAAAGAATACACTGCCACCGGAGCGTCAATTGCGTGACTATCCGATAACGAGAAGACCTTTATCGCAAATCAGTTCGCACTTGTACGACACGCCTACACATATGCGTCCGGCTTATGAGCCGACTTTGCGTAAACGGCTCTTCAAATTTAAACCACTGCCCGAGCCGAAAGTGCTTGTGTCGGAGAAACTATTTCGCTCCACTAATCCGGAGGTGCAATTTTTCTACAATAAACCAGTCGTTGCTGAGAACTTCATGAAAGATCGTAGGAAAACCGAATCTTCCCAACATTATTCAAGCATTGAAATTAGCGCTGAGGATAGTACAAATGGCGCTGTGGCTCCTATAGGAGAGGCTCCTACTGCAGAGGCTTAGCTATATATAGGAAGTTGTGTCTTTCACATTTTATTTGTAACTCTTTAGTGTGTACATCCAATAAATTCTAGTGTTTTTTATAACTCTGAAGTAACTTCTTCCAGTTGGTTCGTCTCTCTCTCTCTCTCTGCTAGAACTCAGAATAAAATATGAAAAAAGTAACAGCAGAGAGTGATGCTACGCACCAAAGCTGGTATGTCGCGAGCACAAAACTGCTGCGTATTGCATCGAGAGGCAAAAGAGCGTTGCTGGAAGGCAAAGGAAGGAGGGAGTAACGTTTTTGGCTGTTTCGGCTATCAGTTGTTGCCATTCATGTCTCATTGTTTTATTAAACCAATTTGTTGTACGTTTCGTTCGTGATGAGTTTACTTTGTTAGCGGCTTTTTCGGGG
This sequence comes from Bactrocera tryoni, assembly GCF_016617805.1. NCBI lineage: Eukaryota > Metazoa > Arthropoda > Insecta > Diptera > Tephritidae > Bactrocera > Bactrocera tryoni. Next base: position 69,640,453 of record NC_052501.1, on the reverse strand, counting down.
GCAGCAAAAAGGCCCACAGCTGTGACCTGACATGTCAAGCAATTGAAGTTTGTGAGGTTAAGAAATAAATATTTATTTCCAGAAAGGTATAGGCTGAAGTAATGTTAAGTAGTCTACACTCGGTATACTATTGGTAAATATATACGTTTGTATTGCTAGCAAAAGGAGAATGGAAGAAGCGGAAGAAAAAAGGCACGTACATATGTTGCTATATACATATATAATATACAAGTAATAAACTTGATACAAAAATACATATGTACATATGTAAGTGGCCACAAGCGCCAAATCTAAGCCTCTTCAGCTGAGCCTTAGAACAGAATTGTATTAGGATGGGACCAGAGCGCTAAAGAATGCAAAAGTTGAGGTCTACATACATATGTTTGCAGAAGAAGCGGCATATTCACATATACCCAACAGCTGCTACAAATGAACAATTGAAGAGAAAACCGCAATAATTCATAATAAAACAATGCAAAAACTGAGAATGTGTCAAAAGCACGTATTATGGATTTGTGCTCGACAAAAATGAGTCCTTACATATTAAGGGATGCCAAATCCGAAATTAAAAAAAAAAATGTTTACAAGCTGTCCAAGGGTCTTGGTAATAAGATACAGCATAACTTATAATGTGGAAGAATTCTTTAAGCAATAGAGTAGGAAATTCAAACGGAGGGACGTGCTGCATTTTCAGAGAGCTCAATGTTTTAAACGACTTTTCCTTGTGGGAAAATTTTTTACGGCTCTACAGTGACGGCTACTGTCCTCTGAAATCTCAGAGAGATAAAGGGAAACTCCTTTGGTGGATATCAAAACTAACGTAGATTAGATCTTTGAGCAGAAAACTTTTCAACAAAGCCAGTAGAAGTGGCACTATTTACGATTGGGTGCTACAGGGTCCAGCACCCGAAGTGTTCAGTGTATGAAATTCAGAACCAATTCACTTTTGCTTGATATGACCACCTTTTGCCTTAACTATGGCCTTGAGACGGTCAAAAAACGAATCGCAAGCTGCCCGAATGTGACTTGCCGGACTTAAAATGGCCTAGAGAGAATAATCCTTTGGATTCGCATCTGGTGAATTCGAGAGCCATTGTGTGGTCGTAATGAAGTTCGGAACGTTGTTTTTCAGCCATTCTGGGTTCACTCGCGCTTTTTAAGACGGTGCTGAGTCTTGTTGAAACGTCCATGGTTTTGCGACCGAAATGTTTGTTCGCCCACGGCTTTAATGGAGCCTCCAGAACACTTTCCCAATAATATAAACTTTGACGCCAGGCTCAATGAAAACAATTGGAGAGCGCCCATCTGCGGTGACAGCGGCCTAAACCATTATTTGTGGCGGGTGCTGCCTCCTGGTGGCCAACCGATGACTTAGATTCTCGTATGAACGGTCGGTCAAGTAAACCCTATCGTTTTGAGAGCTTACGAATTGCTCAATTGGAAAAATTTTTTCGTCAGAAAACACAATGTTCGGAATTTGACCGTATTCGGCCAAGCGAAGCAACTGCTTCGCTCTCTCAAGTCTTACTTGTTGCTGCTTCGGTGTGAGATCGTAAGCTTTTTGGATGCTGCAGTCGGATATTTTCAGTTCTTTAGCCATTTGATTGGCATTGCGTCGTGGATTTCGCTCAAGTCGCTTCTTCACTTTCCGAACCATCTCACGTGACGTTGCAGTCTGTTGATGACCACCTCCATGGCGTTTTGCGATGCTACCAGTATCATTGTAACGAGTGATGATGCGATAAACAAAAACTTTATTCACATTAAGGTGTTTGAGCTCGACTGCCGGACCCTGGAAGCGGGAATGCCTATACTATATGCATATATAGTATAAAAGTCCAAGGTAAAGAAAGCTAAGAGAGTCTCGTGAATGTGGAAGTGTACAAGGCTGACCTAACTCACTAGGGTATGAAAGAAATGCTGATGGAAGTTGGATCGCTGAAGAAGGAGCTCTCAAAGAGCTTAAAAAAAGAGTTTTAGAGCAATCTTCGACCTTCGGGATGAACGTCACTGCACCTATGACGAAATTAATTCAAATTTCGCAAATGCATTCCCGAAGACATTAGAAGACTGTTTACATTACGAAAAAAAAAAATACCAAGGTATGAACTGTTATGAGCTCAGTATGCCTGCAGCAAAGGCAGGTGGGTTAATACTGACTTGCGCGATGTGGTGTCATATCTGGAAAGAGCCGCGATTCAAAGGAATTTGCGTTAGGAACCTTTCTCGCCATTGTGAAGACCTTCCAAACGGTTGGGCGCTTTCGCAACTGCTTTGATTCATGATAGTTAATGACCAACTACTAGAATTCGAAGAGCGAGGCTTTTGGGTGATAACGTACGCTGACGATTTATTTATTGGTATTATGGTTAAAGAAAATGTCTAATGGCCGTCTACGAGCTAACCTGAGAGTACCTCAGCGTTGTATCCAATTAGACGAAAAGAAGCGGCATAGACGTCGACACAAGTAAAATGAATGTTTTTGTTTTTGTCAGTAGGTATAAAATCCCGAACGTCCCTCTCTACTTATTCTGAGACTCTTGCCTTCAACTTGTTGATAAGGTGAAATACTAAGGGCTTCTCCTTGATATAAACAAAATAAAATGGAGGCCAAATACTGATAAGAGTGTAAAGAAGGCATCGGTTGTCTTATAGTGCTGTAGTGTTGAGCGATAGGGAAGAGGTGGAGCCTCTAAAAACTTATCGATTTAAACTGGGTTACATAGATCACCGAAAATGCGGCCCTCGGCCTTATAAAAACCAGGTTAATTCTGGTGACGAATTGCTTTACATCATTGCTGATGGTGTTTTGGCTCTATGGAGAGAGAGCTCGAAGAGGCTACAGTCAATCAAGTATGCAATGAAATGAACTTACTATATACAGAGGGAATCCAATCCGTTTTTTTGTTTAAATTTTTCGTTTAAAAAACTCTGCTTTGCATGCATTGTTTTTTCGTATATATTTCGGTTCATTTTAACCCATAAATACGATATTTCCCTTTCTTTTTTCCCACACTCCATCCTTTCCTTTTTCCTTTCTTTTTTCCCACACTCCATGATACCAATACCTGCGCCCTGGAAATTATCACAGTTATTTAAATCTTGATAAATATAAAATCGCGTGACTATTTTTTGGGTAAATATGGCTTTGACACGCAAGTCGTGAAGGCAACAAAGGAAAGTATAATGACCGAAAAGGATATGTAAACAACACTTAATATTAAGATAATAGGTATAATAACATAATAGAAATTCAAATACATAACTTATCACATTTCTATTGCCTTTAAATAAGAACCATTATTTATTTTTCATATTTGAGTTTGACGCAATGTGATTGGTAGCACTGGAGATATATGGTATGGCTGCAATGACAGCTACTGACAAAATACGAAAATACTTTTTCGATCACCTAATATTTTGGCAGAGCAATACACCGATTATAGCGCTCTTTTAACCTGTTGACATATACTTTTGTACGAGCTGTATCTGTAGTTTAATTCCGGTCATCATTCTGAGTTCTGAAGATGAAAACTCACTGAGGAGTAGCTTCGAAAAACATGGTAGATGCGTAAGAAACTCGCAACTTAACCATTGTTTCCATTCATTTCTAACACGTTAAATCAGTATATGGTGAGAGACTGAGCCTTTGCATACCCGAATTATTTTTGAAGAAGATGGACGATATGCTCCTATGATATCCTTCAACTGTCAGCTGACTTGTTTTCAGAATTATTGGAAATCATTTTATAGATATTTTCTATTTTCGACCGCAACTCACATACCGATTGGAAGTTTTCAGAGCATTTTTTAGGCAGAAGTCTTTGCCATAAGTCGGTGCATAGAGATAAACATCCAACACAACTGATGATCCTGAAAGAAGGTCTGCCGACAACGCGGATGCACCTTTTTTCCGAGGGACTGCCAGAAATGGCGTCGTAATGACTGCCATTTTGATATTTTTTTTTTGAAAATTTTACAAAATGTTTTTTATGTATTGAGTCTTTTAAATAAAAAAAAATCATTAAAACATTTAATTTTTTATATGTAAAAAAAATTTTTTTTGCTCGAGGAAACCCATGTAACCTCTTAAAGCAATCTCTGCCAATGAGTTGAAATCGCTACTGGTACAGGAGTTTAGAGAACGGCTGAATAGCCTAGCGAAACGTAACCAAATGCAACTCATCTGGGTGCTCGGTCACAAGGGTATAACTGGGAATGAACTAGTTGAAGATCTCGCTCGCTCCGCAGGACTTTAGCCTTTATGCTGGGGCTTGTGATTTAGGAGAAAGCACAAGAGACCTAATGCATTGCGGCATTTCTCGTATATCCATTTAATCTTCGACCGCAACAGTTCCTTTTGGCCTCTGCGAAGGTGCATCTTTTTCCAAATTAGGAAATATTGCTTGCTTTGTTTTTGGAAGGTTTTCAGACGCGAACACTACAGGTAGAAATGCTAATGATCAAAGCTGACAAGTAAGATGATGAGCGATTTCTTATAGCCATAAATTGAAAATCAATATGTTATCAGCCAGCTCGAAGAGGTCAATTGGATAACCCAGAATAATAAATTTTCGCTAAATAAATTCTCAATTTAACCTAAAATGTCTTCATGAGTGACGAGTGACTTAAAGAAACTTACTCACATAAAAGATTATATACCAAACAAGATACCCATTCAATTCAAGAAAATTCTTGCACTCATTTTAAGCCCTGTTCCCATTCGCCGTCTACAGTTGACAGCTGTCAATTGCAGCAAAGTGAATACAAACAAATGCTGACAGTTGTCTTAGCATTGTACTTGCCAGCAGCTGGACACGTAGTATTTGCGTGTTTGGCAAATGAAATCAGAGTTGTACTCATGCACATAAATCGCGTAAAAGTATGAGTATTCTCACTTCAATCATAGTCTCTTCATTTAACGTGGAAGATGAGATACGATGAGATTACCAGACACAATACAAAGCAACGCTGAAGTTCGGACAAAGAATAGAGATTTCCAGACCTCATTACAGGACTTACTGGACAGAGAAAAGTTGGGTATGAGCAAATAAACAAAAAGCTTAATAATTATGTCTATCAAATTCAAATAAAGTAGTTTGCGGTTATATGTCGTAAGGTTAAAAATCTTCTCTGAAGCAAGTTGTCAAAGTTATATAGAGGAGAGTGTGGTAGAAATATACAGGCACTTTCTGCTCCATTGACCAGCCTTTGGAAAACTGAGGTGGAATCAACGCGGAAGTCTTACTTTCAGCAAACTGCTAGACAAACCCAAAATGGCACAGTCGTCTCAAGAAATATGCCGATTTATGAGAGACTTATGATCTATAATATAAAAATTTTAGGTACCACAATGGACCGGTGTTCCAATCTGTCCATGTAGATTTCTGTTAAGATAGACCTCTCAATCTAGCATAATATAGTATTCCAGTATGTTCGGAATTGAACCTTAAGTAACTTGGGTGGTAAGAGACAAAGAATGTGATAATTTTTAGAAGGTAATAATACGTACATATGTAGGATAGGATAATAATATTATAACGGGTGATCCAAGTCTTCTTATTCTTAACTGGCGTAGACACCGCTTACGCGATTATAGACGAGTTAACAACAGCGCGCCAGTCGTTTCTTCTTTTCGCCACGTGGCGCCAATTGGATATTCCAAGCGAAGGCAGGTCTTTCTCCACCTGGTCCTTCCGACGGAGTGGAGGTCTTCCTCTTCCTCTGCTTCCCCCGGCGGGTACTGCGTCGAATACTTGCAGAGCTGGAGTGTTTTCGTCCATTCGGACAACATGACCTAGCCATTCAAAAGAGGGGTCTCTCATCCGAGGCAGTAGGTAATCTTTCATTGGGAGGGCTTTTTACGTGGTGGGTCCCAAACCCAGCGCACAACCCTATGTAGCGAATGTTTCGCCTTCTCACTTTAGCTCGCCTTCGAACGGATGTTCTTAGGCTACCCAGAAGATACTTGGTCAACGACCGGAACTTGTGAGCTGCTTGAGCCATGTGTAAAAGTTTCGTTTCTGGCCACTCCCCAGTAAATGGCGATCTCAGAGATTTCCTCAATTGCGTGAACTTCTACACATGACTCCATCCCCTAAGTAGAGATGCTTTTTTGAATAGCCAGATCGCGCGTGAGTTCTTAACGACCCAATTGACCACGTCCAGCACATATTGAAGAAAATATTCGACGGCGTTCGCTGAAACTCGGACTGACGTATGGAATGACTTGGTGGATTTTATGCCGAGAAGTCGCTGGACCTTCCCAAGCGACATCGCTTCGCTCTATGTGCTCTTGAAAAGCTCCACAAAGATCCGACGTTTTCGAGCTAAATTTTGTTCATCGATGAGACACAATTCTGACTCAATGGGTATGTAAACAGGCAAAATTGGCGCATATGGAACGAAGAACAACTTGAAGAGGTTCAATAGCTGCCATTTCATTCAAAAAAACAACGGTTTGGCTTGTGCGCCGGTTGGGATCATCGGTCAATATTTCTTCAAAAATTATGCCGTTGAGAACGACTATTTGTTGACTGAAATTGAGCTCGTGATCTCGGCGACATTTGGTTTCAACAAGACAGCTCAACATCAGTCTCCTCATTCGCCAGTTATCAGTTGAAATGCTTAAACGAGTCAACGAAAATTGGACTCAATAAAAACGCTTCGAAAAAAAATCAAAGGAATGTTAGTCGAATGATAACAAATATTCCAGATTAAATTTGAAGTTTCTTTACTTCAATTTAGGCACTGTTGAGAAACAATATTGAGGTATTACTCAAGTAAAGTACTTAGAGTCTCAACTAGTCTACACAACATCCATCCGTCAGCCAAAAAGTGGCAATAATCTCTAAAACAATAACAATAGGTTCGTTGATAGCGTTGACATGTGCAACAAAAGCAACTACAAATTGCCAGGGTCTGTTTTAGGCAGGCACCAAATAACCACTTCCTACTTCCTATTAAGCTGAAAGTATAGAGCACTACTTGCAATCAATTTTCCCCGCGCCAAGTGGCATAAATGTGTATATGTGGCTGACAACTGACTAACGTATCCTTTTAGCTACCCCAGCTGTCAGACAGCGTGCCGTCTTCACTCTTCTTTCATTGGCCAAGCAATATGATTCTTTTTCGTTTGCGTTATTGAATTTAATCCCAGCGCAGCGCCATAACACTTGCGCTCCTACACCACTTACTCACTGCCCCGGCAATCGCGTGTCATTTCAATTATAGCAAAGTGTTGTTGCTTCGCTGATGGATTTTTTGTTTGCATGTTTGCTAAATAAATTTGGCTCGTACTCTTTCATGTGAGCTGAAATCGTGTAATATTTTCGATATACTTCCTATTTCCCTCACAAACGGCACCAGATGGCTGTGTTTCGAACAGATATGTTTGCATGTATTGGAAAACTGATTACTGTGCTTTGCGTAAAGTATCCGATTGAGCGATAAGGAAGCTTATTTTTCGAAAGTGTTCTTCTTTTAGCGAAACATTTGAAATGGAATTTAAAGTGTATTTAAGGGTCTCCTACACGTTCTTCTTGCCTAAAATACGCTTCGTTAAAGGAAATAGCATTTGGCTGGGGTCAGCATGCCAAATTGTAATTTGGTGAAGCAGAAAAGCTCCCAACTCATTAAGAATCATTTGAGCGAGTAATTGTGTACCCATGTTTCTTTGGAAAGATTTACAGCTTAGTTTATTGAGTGGAAAAAAAACTAATTGCCATCAGGAACATCTAAGGTGGTATACAATGAGCCTTTTGTGTATAAATTTTTTGCTTGAAAAAATACCTGCACATACTTTATCTAAAAATTGGGAAATATAAATTTTACGACAGCAACACAAATGGCAAAACATGCCAAGAGTTATTGTGAGTGCAGCTGCATAACAGCCTTTTGGAATTTTGGTATTCAGCGCTTATTCAGCTTATGATTATTATAGCTGAATACTATAAAAAAAGCCAAAGCCCCGCAAAAGCTTAGTAGGGAATAAAGATTGTTGGACCATAAACGTTTTAAATCATAATTTGTGTTTGTGTAAATATATTTATGGATATTTTGGTATTAAGCTATTATTCAGCTTATAAGTATGACACCTGAATACGGTAATGAAAGCCAAAGCTACGCAAAAACCTGGCAGAGGGTCGGACTCTAAATATTCTAAATAATAAACTGTGTTTTTGTAAGCATATTTATCGATATTTTGGTATTCAGCGCAAATTCAGCTTAAGAGTGTGATAGCTGAATGCAGATGAAAGTAAAAGCTTCGAAAAACTCCTGGTAGAGGGTAGACAGTGTTGGACTATAAACGTTTAAAATCGTTATTTTTGTTTGTGTAAATTTATTTATCGATATTCTGTTATTCAGCTTATGAGTGAAGTAGCTGAATGCAGATGAAAAGAAATGCTTCGAAAAAATTCTAGTAGAGAGTTGAACTGTAAAGATTTTAAACCATTTGGGTTTGTGTAAATTTATTAATCAATATTCTGGTATTCAGCGCTTATTTAGCCTAAGAATGTGATAGCTGAATACCGTGATAAAAGCCAGATCTCCGCAAAACTCTGGTAGAGATCAGGGATTGTTGGATTATACATGTTCTAAATCGTAATTTGTGTTTGTGTAAATATATAGTATATTGATATAATGGTATTCAGGACTTATTCAGCCTATAAGTGTGATAGCTGAATACTGCGATAAAAGCCAAAGCTCCTGAAGTTCGGAACTCACACTTCTGGAAGAAGTTTGAAGAATGAAGATCCTTCAAATTAATCTCCAGAACGCGGAAGGGACGGAGCCGATGTCATTCTAATCCAAGAACCGTGGCTCAGCAGTAGCGGCATCTATGGACTGAGGAAGAGGAGTCATAAGCGACTGGCTTCCAACAATACAGGTAGAATCAGAGTTTGTCTACTGATCCGAAACGAACTAGATGATTCCCTCTTACCAAATGTCAGCGACGAGCATGTTGTGACTACTAGGCTCGAGGAGAATTCCGGAGAACTCTGGCTTTGCCAATGGTGCAGAAGAATATTCCGCGGGAAGCGCGACCCAAAAAAGCCAACGTCATTATTGGTTCGGACACGGGCTTAATGCACAAGCTCTGGGGTGCTCCAACATAAATACTAGATTAATTCACCTTTTGATTTAATTTGTAGTAAAAATCTCTATATTAAGAAGAGGAGAATCTCTCGCACTTTCGTTACTGCAGGCAGAGAAGAAGCCCTTGACTTCATTTTGGCATCATGGGAAATAGCTTCTTTATTCTCTGACTATTCCTGCTTTAATCAAAGGTATATTACTTTTCACCTGGACAGAGCGAATCCGGTCAGAATACCCTATAGAAACTTTAGGACTGGGGCTTGCGACCTTTATGGCAAGAAGCTTCAATCTACCAGTGCGACCGATAAGTAGAAATGAGTATTCATTCAGACGAAAATCTGATCTTTGTAAATGGCATGAACGCGGATTGTTATCTGGCCGCGCACTGTCTTCAAAATTACTTCAAAAATGTTTTCTGTCATCGAGGTTTTCAGTTCTGCATGTACATAGGTCTGCCTTTGAAAGTCTTTTCCTCTGAAAACTCAGAAAGGAAAGAGGACACCTCCTGGGCACCAGAGTTATCGGAAATGAGATCATCAAGCAGAGGAGTTTTCAATAAGGTCCTTTAAACCGCGTTCAATAGCCACGTAATACAATCTCTTAAAGGCTTGAGCAGATTAATTGGAAATCTGTTAAGTTTCGTATATAATAAGACCTATGTAAGCAAGGTCTAAAATATATTGGGTTCAAGGGATAATTATACTGTGCCCAAAAAATTAGGTGACATTGTATTTATTTTGAAAATTCTTTATTTATTTTTCCAAATCAATTTCATCCCCTTCAAAGTAATCCCCTCCCGATGCAATGCACTTATGCCAACGGTTTTTCCAATCTTCGAAACACTGTTTGTAGTCACTTTCCGGGATGGCCTTCAGTTCCGTCTTCGCTGCTGCTTGAATCTCCTCTATCGTATAAAAACGGTAACCCCGGAGCGGTCTTTTGAGCTTGGTGAACAGACAGAAGTCACACGGCGCCAGATCAGGTGAATACGGTGGTTGCGGAACGATATGGGTTGAGTTTTTGGCGAAATGATCACGAATTACGAGGACAGTATGGGATGGTGCATTATCGTGGTGTAAAAACCAAGAATTGTCTTTCCACAATTCCGACCTTTTTAGGCGAATAGCGTTACGCAAACGACGCAAAACGACGTTCAAATAATATTCCTTGTTGACTGTTTGACCGGTTGGAAGGAATTCATAATGCACAATACCACGATAATCGAAGAAAACAGTCAACATGACCTTGATTTTTTAGCGACTTTGGCGTGATTTTTTTGGTCTCGGCTCTCTTTTGACACGATATTCGCTCGATTGATCGGTTGTTTCGGGGTCGTAAGCATAGATCCAAGTCTCATTACCAGTTATAATGCGTTTCATGACACCCTGGTAGTCGGAAAGCATCGTTTCATACACTTCAGCGCGACGCCTTTTTTCCAAAAAATTCAATGTTTTTGGTACCAGTCGAGATTTGACGCGCTTGAGGCCCGAAACATCCTTCAAAATGGTAGTGGCTGAGCCTTTCGATATGCCAACTTCATCATTGTTTTGCAACACCAAATCTTTGATTTGTTGAACGTGAGCTTCGTCGGTTTAGATTGATGGCCGCCCTGGACGCTCTTCGTCTTCGACACTTTCACGGCCAGCTTGAAACTCATTATACCACTTGTAAACATTTTTTTTAGACATAGCCTCATCGCCAAAGGCTTTCTGCACCATCTTCAACGTATCCGCAGCAGAAAATTATTTTTTGGGCTCTGAGTATATGCTACTGTTAACCTTTTTTTTTTTAAGAAAAATGTCTTTATCTTATATCTTCTATCCCAATCTAGACAACAATCTGATAAACACCTTGCTTACAGTTTTATGTCTCGCAAATTATGATCTCTCCACCATTCTCTAATTTAATAAAATACCCACAAATTTAAATAGTTCACCAAAACTTTTGCAACCACAAAGCATTTCGTGTTCCAAATTCGCCGCACTCAAACACCGAAGAAGAAGAAAAAGAAGAACACGCAGCTAAGAAACAACTTGCTTGTCGGTCCGCAATTAAAACCACAAAAAAATGTTGAAAACAATTTCTTAAACCAACCATTTACTCACACTTTTGGGCGCAGCGAATTTTTGCTTTTTCAGCACTTTCGTGTCCATTGTTTTCTCCGACTATTGTGGGGCAAGTTTTCATTTAAAGTTCGAAGTTGTTAAACACGACCGCAAAGCGTTAAGAGCAAAAAGCTTCGCGGTTAACCCTGATGACCGCAAAAACTACGAGCGAGTTAAGTCAAGCCCGAGCAAGCCGGAAGCGACTAAGTAAAAATGGAAAACAAATTACAAAAGCATAGAAATATTTCTATATATACGTACATATATACATATATGTATATATATCTGGTATACTTATATGTATATATAGAGCCCCAACTGTGGGATGAGTGTGCGTCATGATGAAAGTCCTTTGTGCCACACAAGTTTAAGCGAAGCGCTCGTGCATTAGCACTTACTCTGTGTTGGGGTAAAGAAGAATAGCGGCAAAGGCAGAGTTTGTGGCGCCAGCAAGAACTTAGGTGAATGAACGGCGTAGGGTCAGCGCAAGCAAGGCGGTAACTTAGGCATAATGAAGAGCTGCCGAGCCAAAGAGTTAGTTCGGAGCGCACGCACCTTACACGCAAAGTCCTCCATAGCGAGCAATGCTAAGCTGTTGTTGACATTTCATGCGCACCAAATGATTTGTAGTAGTTTCAATTTGCATAAAAATGTCATTGAAAAAATGCTCAACTCATTGAAAATGTTTATGTTAATAACGGGATATCCTGATTGCGTACATTGATAATTGTTGGTATGGCGGTGTGTTGATAGTTGGTCTCACACTACTTTCGTTTCGATTTCGTCGCAAGCAGCCTGTATCTAGCTTGATAGCGACTGAAGTTTTGTCAAACACGAAACAAAAATCATAATTGCAAATAACCGCAATACCATGTGACAAAAAAGGACCCGGAAATTGTAATCTCCACCAAATGTAATACACTTATGTCAAAGCTTTTTCCAGTCCTCGAAACACTTTTTATAAGAACTTTTTAGGATGGCCTTTAGTATCTTCAGCATATTTTGTTTGATCTCTTCAAACGACTGAAATCGGGTTCCACGGAGCGTCAATTTCCATTTGGAGAACAAGAACGGAGCCAAATCTGGTGAATACGGTGGTTGATCGATGGAATTTACTGCGGTTTGGCTTTAAATTCATCGACTATCGTGACTCGATGCAATGGTGCATTTTCATAATGTAAAATTCATGAATTGTTCTCACAATTCCGGCCGTTTCCGATGGATGTTTTCACGCAAATAGGACCAAATAGAACTCCTAATTAACCGCCTGTTTCTACAGAACAAATTCATGATGCTTAAAACCATGAGTATCACTTTGAATTTGAGCGGCTTTGGCATGCTTTTTTTTTGGTTTCGACTCGTTTTTCCCCTTCCATTTCTACGATTGTTGACTTGTTTGCATGAGAAACTCAAAAACCTGTGTCTCACCGGTAGTTATAATGCTATCGATGAAAGTAGCATCAGAATTCGCACGGTCAAGCATGTTCAAAGAGACCACTTTACCTTAATTTTTTTTTTTTTAATCAGCTTTATGGGGACGAGTTGAGCAAGAACACATTTCGTACTCAAAATATATCCATCAAAATCATTTGAACGGACTCGCGAGATATGGCGAGCTCTTTTTAAATCTCTCTAACACTGGCCTGACTATTTTCAAGGATCCTATTCTTCACTTCTTCATGTCTTCAACGACCTCTAATCTGTCTGAAATGAACTAGTACAGGAAATAGTCACAAAACATGATATACAATGAAATTTCAAAAAAAGTTAACAGACGAATCAGGGCGTGTTGGAATACCTTTAGAACATGCAGAATCGGCAAGATTATGTGCAAGAGTACCGAAGAATACCTCGCATTCTTTTTACTTAAATGATTTCGAAAGAACTGTAGAACGGTTGTTGACCTTATCACAGATCACAACATCACATGGGTGCCAGACGGGTATTAGTAATGACGATACATGCAGAAAGTGCAAATAAGTAGGCATGAATACACATTGCTTTTGTCCAGCATTCTAGATAATGCTCGACTTAGATATCTAGGAGCTTCACAGTTCAAGTATCAAATTTAGATATCATGTCGCGCTTAAAGTTCACAAAAAACGTTGAAGTCCTGTAGGGCGAATACTTCAGCTCAAATTAAACTAAAACTCCAGCAGGAATAATTAAGAACTAGTAGGCCTATTTAAGATAGACAAAAATCTATGCTAAATATCGTAAAGATGTCTTATAAAATGGAAAAGTTTTTCATATAATGGCAGGATTTTTAGCGATCAGTTTATATGACAGCTATGTATATGCTGAATGTTCCGATGTCGGAGGTAAAAAGACATGTGTACTCGTAAAATGTCAGATAGGTAACTCAAAAACTGAGGCACTGTTTCGCTTATATATCGAGAAACATACTGACGTATATGGCTAAATGGACTCAGCTCGTCCGCTGTTCATTTGTAGGACCTCTGACATTTCTTTCTGGTTGTTACAAAAAGCCATGGAAAACTTAATATGTGTATACCTTGTTGAGGGTATAAGAAGGCAACCTAACTATTTTCTATAGCGGATGGAAGTTCAAGCAAGTAAGGAAAGTTCTCTGAGCGCCATTCACTTGGTAGTGCCCAGAAACGATTATTTTACATGTGGCTTAAGCAACTCACGGCTTTCGGTATTAAACCAAATATCGTCTGGGTAGCCAAAAACCTCCGTTTGAGGGCGAGCTAAAGTGAGAAGACGAAACATCCTTACCAAGGGTTGTGCCCTGCGTTTGGAAACCGCCACGTAAAAACACCCCCCACAAAAGGAAGAAAACAGCCTCGAATGAAAGCCCCCCTTTGACAGTTATAACCTCAAAGTCCAAGATAATTTAGTCTATCATGGAACCAGCATTAACACCAACAACACGTCAGCTTCGTAATCGAACGCAGATTAACTCTGGCCAACAGGTGCTACTTCGGACAGAGTAGGCAATTGAGAAGTAAAGTCCACTCTCTACAAACAAAAACCTAACTCTAAGACACTCATCATCCCCTTCAGGGTATATGGTGCAGATGCATGGACGATGACATCATCTGTAAGTTCGACGGTACGAGCATTCGAGAGAAAGGTTCTGCAGACGATTTACGGTTTTTTGCGCATTGGCAAAGGTGAGTGCCGCAGTCGGTGGAAGGATGAGATATACAACATTGACATAGTTCAGCGAAGTAAGAGGCAGTGGCTACTCAGGCTAGATCATGTCGTCCGAATGGATGAAAACACTTTAGCTCTGAGAGTATTCGACGCAGTACCCGCCGTTGGAAAGACCAGGTGCTGAAGGACTTGGCTACACTTGGACCCTCCCGCCTATGTTTCCATTTTATTCGCATTCCACCCACATGTTAATTCGAAAACCACACCCCTTTTTCAACTATCTTGAAATTCGCTTGCAAACTACGCCGCAATATTATACAATTCCAATATTTTCAAATAAAAAGTAAAAAATGAAATAATTATATGAAATTAATTTCCATTACCGCCGCAAACACGCCGTTAAGAGTTGGCTGTAAATTTCATTGTCCGACTAATGAACACGAAATGTGAAAGTGTCAAGGAAAATGCCAAAATTTAGTGTCCGGCAGGCGCTTTGTCGTAGGAGGCAAAAGCTAAACGGAATAGCGAAAAATGATAATTTAGTATTTTGTCCACAAATTCACTTTAAGTAGTAAATTTTCCATTAAATGTGGCAGCACAGCGCAGGCAACTCTGCTTGTCCGTTCGCCTTTTTAGTTGGATTATATTTTTTGTTGTCTTCTTTGTTTTGTCTACATTATTTTTGTTAATCATGAAAGTGATTTTTGTATTGTGTATAATGATAACGGTTGCATGCTTCCGTTATCTTCGGTATAGTACTTTATTACGGCGCACGTTTTTTCGTATTTTTAAGTGATAATATTTTTATTTTTTTTGGTTTTACAATTAGGACATGAAGTTTGGTTCTTTTGTTGTGATTTATTTCCTTGACTTCACTTGAAACACGAGCAGATAACAAAGTAGAAGTCTTGCATAGAATGACCGTTGCTTTTAGTTGGAAAATTAATAAATTCGTCACGTTCTTTTGATTCTTCTTTATTGTGGTAGACACTGCTTACGCGGTTATAACCAAGTTTACAACAACGCGCCAGTCGTTCCTTATTTTCGCTGTTTGGCGCCAATTGGAGATTTCAAGTGTAGGCAGGTCCTTCTCCACCTGACCTCTTCCATTCAGACAACATGACCTAACCAGCACCGCCGCTGTCTATTGACTCACATAAGACTCTGCCACAAAGCCATTAGAGGTAGCTCTAGTGACGACTGGGTGCTGTATAAGACAGTCCGAGTTAAAGAAAGCCATTAGATTCTCGTGAAGAGCCAGCTGCGGAAGTGTAGAGGCCTGTCATCAATCCGCACGGTTTATGCGCATTCCAGCGAAACCTCCCACTTTACGGGCGTGTCGAAGAAATGTTGTTGTCGTTGAACCTACGCCTGGATGCTCACTTTCTGTTTAACCGTTCCACTGAAGAAGTGACTCTGGGGGTCTTGAAAGACATCTTGTACTTTCTGGATGAACGTCACCTCAACTGGGGCCTAATTCATGCAAGTCTTTCAAGTCCCCGTTCATTGCTACTATCATACCATGCAACGGACGATTAAGATGTCATCCAGCTGTGTGAGCTTAGACCATGTTCCGAAGTCATGGAAAACTGGAAAAAGTTCTCCCGCCGGTGCCAAGGATTTCATTAATTTTAATTTATCCTCGTTTTTGTTGAAACTGTTGGAGAAACCCATGGATCTGTACATAAGGAGTAGAATACCAAGTTGTAAATTGTTAAGAGCCCAGCATGCCTACACCAAAGGCAGGTTGGACGATACTGCTCTGCACGATGTAATTTTATGACTGGAGGGAGCTCCTATGTACAAGGAATTTTCCGTACGCACCGGTTCCAACATTGAGAAGCCCGTCAATGATGTGCGGCAGGATGTGGCGGTTAAAGTGCTCGAAAAGTTTGAGGTGGAGTGGAACCTCAAGCACCTCATTTATAGTATTTTCTGCAATAGAACGGTCATGGCGGAGTGAGATAGTGTAAAGCCATTCTGAAAGGTTAATGGGGACGCTCAGCAGAATGGCATACTCTGCCACTGCATTGGATCTTTTGGGTCAACAACCTGCTTAAAGAGCCCGAGGAACGAGGCTGTTGGCACTATAAGCTAACTGAAAGATACTTCAACGCCGTAGTCAATTGGACGAATACAAACAGGTTAGCCGTCATTAGTGGTCGATCGCGAGACGGATTTGAGAGTCTTCAAGACTTTGCTATGTGTTTGATGGGATAGCTAAAGAATCATCTACTATTAACTGCTCCTATACTGCCAACAAATGGACCTTCTGAAGGAAATAGTTTTACAGAAGCGACGATCTATAGCCAATAGGAGAGGAATGTGTTTCATCAGGCCACGCATATCGATAGTGACTCCCCAAAAGACTCGAGATCTTGGTTGGTAGGTTTTTTGCAACAACCTTATAGTCCGAACCAGGATTCATATGATTAATATATGTTAAGATAAATAATTTTTCTTTAAAAAATCGCCTCAAGAGAAGCTTATGGAAATCGATTGTTCCAATTTTTTGTCAATAAGGAAGAGGGAGAAATATATATGCACTTTAAGATCAACTTAATAGCTGGTTAGATCATTAACAAGTATTTTCTAACCGTCAGGATTTTGAACTTACACAGAGAAGCAAGTTTCAAGAATATCCAATCCTTCTGCTGTCAAACTTGGTTGACAAATTCGCTCAAAACAATAAAGTTTATAACAAATCGAAGTCTCACGTCAGTTGGATCCATCTTTATTACAAACTAAACTGCAATAATGTAGCCAAAGAAAGCAAAGGAGCAGTCTGAGGCATGATTAGCGAAATATATTACGAAATATATTGCAACTTTGGAAACTTAGTCTTGTTCAACGAAGCTGAAGACTACAGCACGAATGAGAAGAAAAACAAACCTGCCACACTCAACCAAAGAAAATGGAATAATAAGAGTATAAAAGTACGAAAGCAAAACAAAAGCTCGTTAAATGAGCACGTGACACGCGAAAATTAAATTTAAACCACGTGAAGCGTCAACTCATTCACACAAATGACCAGCAGCAGCAGCTGCAAAAGGCACATAGCCGCCACAAAAGCGGTTGATTGCAATCGTAAAAACGTGACACACACATGCGCATATGTATGTGTATATACATACGCCCAAAAAACGCCCATCATTTAAAATGCCCAGAGGATGGCGCACGGAGCGGTACGCTGATGATGTGTGGCACGCTGCAGGCCGACATGCCAACATGCAACTTCCCGACATGCTTTCACGCCAAATCATGTCGACCTCAATCAACGGCAGCCCAAAGTTGGGGGCCATTACACAGCTGCGAAACTTAGTGGAACGCAAGAGAATAATGATAGGCGCGAAATTTCTACGGAGTCATGCTGTTACTCAGTTGTTGTTGGTGTAAATATATTCTTATGTTTATTATTATTAATATGGGTATTAGTCAAGCTATACATATATTTAATATATATAAAGTACGCTTAATACTTTAATTATTTTCAAAACAAGAAGCAGCGGTGGGTCCATACCTCTCAGCATCATTTGTCTCACATTTAAAGCCAACGCTTGCAACTCGTTCACTCAGCCAATAAATCGGCGTTTAACCAACGGTATAATCGACACTTTCGTAGTTGCAAGTTTCCACTGAAAGGCATTATCTTTTCACACACCAATCACCATTTGCTGTTACACGCTTATCGCTCGTTCGAATGACTGAGCGTATTGAATGGTGAAAATATGCGAACTGGCTACAGGGGCGGTGGCAAGTGTGCACATTTGGAATACGCATTTAAGTATATATATATATAATATATGACTTGACATGTGTGCCTGCATTGTTGCAGCAGCCATTAAGGCGATACCTTCCGATAGTTGCATGCCCTGCAGGAAAGCGCGCACCAAACAATAATTTTCTATAACAAAACTAGTGTAGTTGAGAGTAAAATCCGAATGGGTCCCTGATAACCTTGAAATTTCTAATATTTAAGACAATAATAGCAAAGTTAAAAGATCGTTTCAGGTGAGATTCGAAAGAACTGCGCTCAGCAAGCTCTCTGGAGCCGTTTGCGTGAGCGTTGAATATCGTAGAAGATGGAACCACGAACTTTGTGAGCTCTATTCGACTTGGACATACTTGCAGTTAAGGGCATAAAAATCAAACTATCACTACAATTCTTCATGATGTATGCTTGAAAGATGGTGATCCAGCGAAAAGCTAATTCGTTTTGAGACTCTTGGTTGGAAAACGAAAATAAGAACGCCCACGCATCCAATGGAAGGACCTCGCAACGGTTAGAGGTAACTGGAGACCTGGCCGACCCATGATTGTAGTACCAAAGTAGAAAAAGAAATGCTTAGTGACCCATCCGCAATTGGCGCAACCTTGCAAAGTTTAGAGGCAACTGGCAAGCAGACCGACCCACGTTTGTAGTGCCAAAGTAGTAAAAGAAAAGATCGCTGCCTATCAGTACTTTCATCGAGATCGATACATCATCTATTCGGAACTACGAAGGTTTTTTCGACGATTATTGTAATTTGTTTGGTGTTTTGCTTCAAAATGGGTCACACTCTCAGCAAACAATTTCTTGAGGTCTACAAAGAGAAAACAGTTGGCTATGGGACAGATCCCGAGAAACAGAAACCAGTCGACTGTGGATCAGACCCCGAGAACAATTTGGATACAGTAGCTATACAATAAAGGATCCTCGTATCTTTGGTAGCCTTTTCATTAATTTCTGACACGATGAATGGATCAATAATGGGGTTTGGCAGTATTCACTTTACACATAGGTTACACGTACACAAATATTCACTAACGATATGCCTCAAACGCGACTTTGATATCTTTAGGGTTAGAATTATAAGGATCGAACTCATTTCAGGGTTATTCAAAACATTTCATATTTTTTCACGTTTTCGTTCGTAATAATCTCTATTCATAGTACATTTTACGACATTCGTAACGTAGTTCATATGGCGTGAACAAACCACTCAAGAATGTTCGGCAATCCACCGTTTGATCGTTTGATCGTTCGACCGTCCGTAGTCTTCAGTATTCAGTTGGAGAGTACAAACCACTCAAAAATGTTTGCTTCACCTGACGTAGAGTCTCGAACAATACTCATCAGACCAATATTTGTTAAGAAGTAGAAAAGCTGAAAGCAGATTCAAATTCGGTCCCAAAAATATTTTGGAAAGATTGTATAACAATGGCAACTACAAAAAAATGATATTTAAGGCCATAGAGCCGAACAAGCTTTGTACGAGTGCACTTTCCTGCAGGGTCTATATAAATACGAGTACACATACATATGTAATATGAGGAAAAAAGTAAAAAAAGTATTGGTTGAGTTCCAAAATCAATTAAATATTTAAAAAGTTATTCAGAAGAGTTTTACTATCATATATGTATATTTGTTTATTTATTTTTATTTCTGGAAAATTGAAATTTTTTTATAACTTTTAACTTAATTAAGTAGAGCTTTTAACAGAGCAGAATTAAATTTTTTTAAGGATAGTAAAGGTTCCATTCAATAAAATAAGTTTCACTTCTATAGCAGAGCTACTGTACAGGTCTTGTGGCCGCTGAAAATGAGCTTAAAGCTAGTCGAGGAGTGCATGACCTCTCTAACTCTAGCTTGAAGCTACTTCGATATTAAAATTGTCTAGGTGCGTGACCACAGCGGTATCGTTGAAAATTGTAAAGCCCAAAAGCTAGCAAGAAAAGTCACCGTCACCTATGTATATTCCAACAAAATGATAACGAGCAGAGGTTCACACATCTTCGAGCATTCATCGCTCGATTACGAATTGGGCTTGCGGAAACCTGCTGGACCAGAGTGGAAGGTAAACGGTCCATTGAACTGCTAGTTGTCTTTAGTGGCCAATGACTCATTGACCACCACGCGTTGCGGCTGACTATTTTGTAGGACACAATTTGTCAAAGTTGTAATGAGAAAGTTGTAGAAACATTCAAGCCGTTTTCCTCCATTGTACAGCTTTCGCCAGAATAAAGTTGAAGCGACCCGGCTGCCATACTTTCTACGAACCTCTCGAATTGGCAGAAATTGATATTAACGAGCTCACTAAGTTTGCGATAGGCGCTAAGTCGATCCATACTATTAATTCTGGGCATTACAACGGAAATGTCATGCTCGATTCGCTGGTCGCTAGTTTTGATCTTGCTCTCTTGTCAAAAATATACATGAAAGTTTTCCAGTTGAATTTACGACAAGAGTGTATGCGGTTACCACGTTGAGGTGACAAACTCCCCTGCTCTCTTGTCCCTATTGTGTCGTCTCATTGCATTTATATCAGTTGTTTGTTCGTTCCGCCAGTCACTTAGGTATGTTGCACACTTTGAGACCACAGCATCAAAAACGCACAAATCAAAGGTGTATAAATCTAAAGTATTTCTACTATTCTCCTCCATAGAATTTGGTATAGTTACTCGATCCGCGCTTGAGGAAAGGCAGGACCAAAAAATTCCCTGAGCAAAAGTCTGGAGACGTAATGAATAAGTGGTAAACGTAATTAAGAATTTAGACTTCAAGTTAAGATCCCGCTTCCGCTTGTTCGGAGCTTTTTATGAAGGAATCCTTAATATTTGATACACAGATATCCCAAGTGTTCAAAAGCGCTTAACATACATATGTATATCAGTATTAGTGCATTGGTAGACCACATTTTCTTCTTCTTTATTGACGTAGACGCGGCTTACGTGATTGTAGCCGAGTTTTATCTACCGAGGCTCTTTTGGTCTTTTCATTTGGTGTGTTTTCTTTAACATGGCGGGTGTCCCAAACCCAGCGCACAACTCAGAGGAGGAATCATTCGACTTCTAACTTTAGTTTGACTTCAAAGGGATGTTTTTTGGCTACTCAAAGGATACTTGGTCTAATACCCAAACCCAGCGCACAACTCAGAGGAGGAATCATTCGACTTCTCACTTTAGCTTGACTTCAAAGGGATGTTTTTTGGCTACTCCAAGGATACTCGGTCTAAAACCGGAAGTTGTGAACTGCTTGAGCCAAACATAAAATAATCAATTCCGACCGCTCCCAAGTGAATGGCACTCGGAGAACTTTCCTCACTTGCTTTAGCAATATCCATCCTGGTAAACCATCTATGTAGGTTATATCTCCTTTGGTGCTCGTTGGTAATTTGATATTCTTTGATTAACTCGCCGCTTAAACCGCCCATTAAAATTTTCTGTCGATAGCGTTTAAGTGCAATTGATTGGTTATTGTGTTGTTGTCCTTGCTGTCCGTTGCAATTTTAATTGTGCGCATAAAAATTAATTGAAACTCTCAATACGAACGGTTTTAATTTGGCGCTATCATGATGATGCCGCTGACAAAAGCTTTCGCTGCTCTTCTGGTATTGAATATTTAATTTCAAATTACAGTTATACGTTTTTCATTTGGAGGACACTAAAAGGTGAAGCTGTTAATTGAGGGCGCGGCAGGTGTACGAAAATGCGGTTTTTGGGTATTAAGCCGGGGGAATTAAAAACAATGAGTTGCAATAAATTACTGGTAATGGCGAAGATAGCGCGGTCAACTAATTTTTCAAGTGATAATTATTACCAGAGTGATTTTAAGTGGGTTTTTCGATAGTGCATGTTCGAATAAGTTTGTAATACCCAAAGAAAAACGACGGAGAACGTATAAAATATATTCGTATAGATAAATGATCAGTGTGACGAGCTGGGCGACTAAGCCAGGTCGAACTGGCTTTCAGTTGCATGCTAAGTACGCCCTCAAATTGTGACATAACGGTACGATATTTTGTATACGTATTTTTCTAACCAAGACACTGCTCATTTGTCAGAACCGTCGATATCGGACCACTTAGCATATAGCTGACCTACAAAAAGATCGATCGAAAGCAGATCCTTCTATGGGAAACTTTTTTATTTTGTAAGGTATCTTCACCAACTTTGGTGTGTATTATTCTTTAAGATGCCAATAAAATCTCACAAGAAATGGCTGATATTGGACTACTATAGCTTATAGCTGTCATACAAACTGTCCGTTCCAAATCAGATCCTTGTATGGGAAACTTCTTTATTTGTCAATATATCTTCATGAAACTTGGCATGAATTACTTTCTCAAGCAACGCTACAATTTTCGAAGAAACTTTTCAGATCGGACTATTATAGCGTATAGCTGCCATACAAACCGATCGTTGAAATCAAGCCCTTGTATGGAAAACTTTTTGATTTGACGAGCTATCTCGCTGAAGTTCGGCACAGTTTATTATCTAAGACAACGTTGCAATGTCCGAAGAAATTGTTCAGATCGGACGACTATAGCATATAGCTGCCATACAAAGTGACAAGATAATTATTTTTATACTCTTTTATACTATAAGAATTACACCAATGAAGGGTATTCAAGCAACGTCTGCTGTCAAAGTTTACTTTTTTCTTTCTTTCTCAAACATTTACACTCGAATTGTTACTCTAAAAACTATCTTTAATTAAGTTAATATTTGTAAAATCCCTATTCTCCTTAACTGACCTTCATTTTCTGCCACGAATTGAATGCCAATGCAACTAAGCTCAGCAGCTGTCCTTCTCCACCTCAACAGCATTCCATTCATTCACTTTCATTTACCTCTCAATCACTCGAGTACTCTACCAACCTCTTTACTAACCGCCGACTGACAACTTGTCAAAGCAGCAATTCCAATCATTTTAATTGCCTGAGCGCTCACACAATTCCTATCGCCGCAAAACAAGTCATAACTTGCCATTAATATTCGTACTTATGTAAGAGTATTCAATGAAATCTCACTAATTAGTGCTGCGCAGTGAAAAACCCAACTGACAACTTGGGAAGCCTTTAATGCCCACAAAGTCCACAAAGTCATAAAATATTATAATAACAAAACCAACATAAAAATGCTTAGTAAAAATAACAAAAATATGAATTTTTTATTCTCTGCAGCTGTTTGAGGCACTAATCGGATTAAAACCACTTAAATATTTAGAAACGATTTTTATAGAATTTTGTTGATTTTATAAACAATATTAAATGAAACTAATTAAAAATAGCGCTTGTTGTGTATGTTTGAGGCTTTTACTAACTAAATGGCCTAAGCTATATGTTTAACACATGTTTAAATTGTATACAAATAAAGGTGAAATCGATGTGTCATATATGTATATCGCAACATCACTTTTCATAAGTTTACTGGCGAAGGAAAAACGACGATCCATATTAAAGCGAAATTTGAGTTTTGGTTATAAAATGGTTATGATAAATGGTTATATACTAGTTATACATTCGTTAACGTACATTGGTTATATTTGAGAGCGAAAGCTTAAAATTTGATACTTACATATATGTAATATGATGTAGTGAATCGTAACCAATGAAAACTTAATTTCGATTGTTTTAGTGATACATTGTTTTGCATTTAACTGTGCCCAAAAAATAAGGTGACATTTGAATTTAAACTGCGCGCGTCGAGATTTTGGAGAATTGTTATTTTTTTAGGTTGGTAGTACCGTCAGTCACATTTATGTCAAATTTCATGTCAAAATATTAATTAGTGTTTGAGATACGTGTCGTTTTGTGAGCTGCTAAAAGTGAGTTTTTCGTTTTTTGTGATGTCGAAATTTGTTGAGCAAAGAATTTGCATTAAATTTTGTTTACGGAATCAATTTTCTGGTGCAGAAAGCCTTTGGTGATGAGGTTTTGTCTAAAAAAAAATGTTTACAAGTGGTATAGTGAGTTCCAAGCCGGCATGAACGTGTCGAAGACGAAAAGCGTCCAGTGCGACCATCAACCTCAACCGACGAAGCTCACTCAAAGATTTGGTATTGAAAAACCATCGATTAACAATTAGAGACCTTGCCGATAAAGTTGGCATATCGAAAGGCTCAGTCAATACCATTTTGAAGGATGTTTTGGGCCTCAAGCGCGTCAAATCTCGACTGGTACCGAAAGCATTGAATTTTTTGGAAAAAAGGCGTCGCGTTGAAGTGTGTGAAACAATGCTTTCCGGCTACCAGGGTGTCATGAAACGCATTATAACTGGCGACGAGATTTGCATCTATGCTTACGATCCCGAAACAACCGATCAATCGAGCGAATATCGTGCCAAAAGTGAGTCGAGACCAAAAAAATCGCGCCAAAGTCGCTCAAAAATCAAGGTCATGTTGACTGTTTTCTTCGATTATCGTGGTGTTGTGCATTATGAATTCCTTCCAACCGGTCAAACAGTCAACAAGGAATATTATTTGAACGTTAGGCGTCGTTTGCGTAACCCTATTCGCCTAAAAAGGCCGGAATTGTGGAAAGACAATTCTTGGTTTTTACACCACGATAATGCACCATCCTATACTGTCCTCGTAATTCGTGATCATTTCGCCAAAAACTCAACCCATATCGTTCCACAACCACCGTATTCACCTGATCTGGCGCCGTGCGACTTCTGGCTGTTCACCAAGCTCAAAAGACCGCTCCGGGAACACCGTTTTTATACGATAGAGGAGATTCAAGCCGCAGCGAAGACGGAACTGAAGGCAATCCCGGAAAGTGACTACAACCAGTGTTTCGAAGATTGGAAAATCCGTTGGCATAAGTGCATTGCATCGGGAGGGGATTACTTTGAAGGGCATGAAATTGATTTGGAAGAATAAATAAAGAATTTTCAAAGTAAATACAGTGTCACCTTATTTTTTGGGCACAGAGTATATTTCTTAAATATATATTTTATTAAATTCTCCACAGCATGGTATGAGAATATAATTACCTATGTACATTCAAGGGAAACCTTTCTTCAAAACACTATTATTTATTATCTTTTATAAGTACCAAATATCGATAATCATTGGCACCAATTTTCGCTGGTTTCTTTTTTACAAACGAGCACTCGAGACCTTACTTCGAGAACTTTTGATAACTGAGTGGTGGGATAATTATTCCTATAGATATTTCTTGAACTTTGTTGATCTTGAGGAATTTTTATAAATATTTTGATGAAACGAATTCATTAATTAAACTTTTTTGCACAAATGTCAGCCAGTTTAGTATATTTTCCTTTAAGCGAAAAACACTTTTTTGAACAAAATATATTTTATTATTCAATATATAGTAAGTATTATCGAGAGCAGCGCGGATGGATCTTGCCATCATAGCATGCATATAAGCTCTACTGAACTGCAGGAGGAACGCTAGGAACCAATCCACTGCTTGCATTAGAAAGGTGGCACAACCTACCACCAATCGACTTTGCAGTGAGTGATGAGCTGCATGATTGGCGGCGTTAAATAAAGTAAAGGTGAATTTCCCATTAATAACTTCGGGTATAGCTCAATAAGCAGGAGGTTGGTTGATAAAACAGACCACATACCATTAGACCAGGCCCGTCCAACATAATTTTGTGAAGGGCCAGGTTTAGCATTTTCATAACCGTAGCGGGCCAAAAAAAAAATAAAATGACCTTCAGTTTTGGTATATTTATTTATAATAAGCAACATCACATAAATCTTAATATATTATTATTAATGTTACTATGGCCTTAGCATATAAAGATATTCTTATTCTTAAAATCTAATTAATGAGATGTCTGAAATTTTTTCTGTTTGCACAGCGCATCTATGTGAGCTGGAGTTTTAGAAGTGGCTATGCGCAAAATGCCTTTAAGATAACTATCTAATAAAGATGATCTGGTTTTTGATTTGTTAAATTTCATGCGAAAAAACAGCTGCTCGCAAACATATGTACAACCAAATAAAGAAATATGTTGAATAGTTAGCTTAGTAAGGTTTAGGTATTGACTGGGTGTAATATACTTTTTGTAAAATTCAATTAAGTTTGGAGGACAATTATTATATGCTGTTTTTAGATGAGAGCTGCTTTGCAATTCTATTAACTCCAGCTGTAAACTCTGCGCAGCGCCTTCAATTTCAACATCAAATGGATTTTGAAATATGTACTTTCATGCAGGGAGTTTGTGATTTGAAGTCTGCGAATCTGTCGTCAAACACGTTCCTTAATCTTTGTAACATCAACACGTACTTGTCAAAATCCAGGGTATCTTGCTTTTTTGTAGATAAGGTCTCCCAATGAATCAACTGCTTTTGTTTAGTTATATCAACCAGGAAATCCAGATCAGCCAACCACTCCTCATCAGTAAGGAAAGTAATTTCTTGATCTTTGTTGCCAAGAAAAATCTTTAAGTCGTCCAGCAGGGAATAGAATCGTTTTAGTGTGGCTGCTCTGCTGAGCCAGCGAACGCGACTGAAATACACAATGTCTTCGTGATCTGAACCGACATCAGCCAGAAAAGCCTGGAACTGTCTGTGGTTAAGCCCTCTTGCGCGTATAAAATTAACTGTCTGCACTACTTTATCCATCACGTGTTTCAGGCCTATACAACTGGGATGCCCAAAGGCTATAAGAGATGGCGGGCCGGATGAAGGGCCTATGCGGGCCGTATGTTGGACAGGCCTGCATTAGACCTTATTTGGTAGAGAAGGTTTCAAGTCCTTTTAGTGTCCACCCTGGATGTCACAGAAGCATGCGACTCGCCAGCGGAGCTTACAACATATATTTAGACGGATCAAAAATTGGTAATGAAGATCTCAGGCGACTCTGCGGGAATACTACTGTATCTTACAGTATCCCCCTGCGGGTACGGGGGGACCCCTCCGGGTTCGAGGGGAAACCGAATATACCCGCGGTAAGGCATGCCTGTCGTAAGAGGCGACTAAGATCCTGGCCACCAGTCCAGGGCTGTATGGAGGCTCAACTGGTCGTAGTTTCGGCTACAAGGTCAATACCAAAGACTTTAACCTGGTACCACGGGGAGCAGTAGCCCCTGGAGTTCGCTCCAGTCTGCTCATTGGGTTTGGCCCTTTGTGGAGATTCGTGGTGGCTGTGGTTAAACCCAAATCGCGGGAAGAACTGACTTTGTCAGTCGAATGTGGAGTAGCATTGCAACCGGGTGCCGGACCCAAAGTACGGCAGAGGTTTTAGATGGGCCTCGAGCCCTACCAAGGTGGTTAGTGTGTCCTTACCGCACTGCCAATTGGTACTGAAAATCCTTACCCAATTTTCAGTTGTATCTTACAGTATTATATTCTTCAAATGGGTTTGCAATTATATAACAAATTCTAGAGTTTCAAGCGACAACAAAAATCATACAGTCGGGTTCTTAAGAATTCCTTGAAATTGGAAAGTAGCTTGGGCTACAGGTCACACCAAAGACTAAAACATGGTACCACGGGGAGCAGCCGTCCCTGAAGTTCACTTCAGTCTGCTCATTGGGTTTGGCCCTTTGGGGAGATTCGTGATGGCTGTGGTTTAAACCTAAATGCAGGAAGGACATTAGTCCAATGTGGAGTTGCATTGCAACCGGGTGCCGGACCCAAAGTACGGCAGAGGTTTTAGATGGGCCTCGAACCCGACCAAGGTGGAAAGGGTGCTTCCTTTGGTTTACACCCTACCAATTGGAACCAAAGTGTATGTGTGTGTGGCGTCACTCATGCCTTGGTTCTTCCAGAGGTTAGTGTGGGTGCACACACTTACGCTTTGGGGCGCTGATCAACGCATTGTTTTGATTTGTGTGTTTCTAGTACCTAATAGAAAACACCGTGGATTTGAGCCTCCTTAGGCAGATACCCACGTTAAACCACATTGGATTCTGTATCTTACAGGCGGAGCCTTTGCCAAAATCGTCATCCCTTCGGCTATCGAACCAGTGTAGAAAAAACGAAAATCACTAAAAACGATAAACAAAGAAATTTGCGAAAGAGCTTGTAAACGGATCAGGGCCATATGGAATTTTTTAAGCTCACCAAGGTCATGTAGAAGAGCCAATAAGAAAAACTCTCTTGCTTTTTACTCAAACGATCTCGAAAGAACTGGACGACGTCTGTTTGCTTAATGGCAGCTCACAACCTACCAGCTTCACCTACGATCCGGATGGGCATAAGTAATGACGGTACGTGTAGACATGAGCGAGACACTGAAACACTTCCTACGCCTTTATAAGAAAATTAGATACTAAATCTAAATTATAAAGTTCGCAAACAGTGTGGACGTCCTGTATGATGAATAATTCAGCTCAAATAAAACTGAGCCTCTATCTAGCATTCCTAAGGACCAGTTGGTATATGTATGGCTTGGCAGACGGCCTGCATAACCTAGTCTAATCTATCGAGTGCAATGATTATAGCGATCTGCCAATTTTTCGACAGCTCTTTTATAGTAAGATTTGCCTTTTATTCCAAAGCAGATCTCAATCTTAGCGACTTCTTTCTTTTGAGCTCCGAAAAAGTCATTGGAATCAGACTTCCACGTGATGTGAGCAATTTGAAGCACAATTTTGCCACCGTTTTTATTGATCGTGTCATATGTAT
Organism: Bactrocera tryoni; assembly: GCF_016617805.1. Taxonomy (NCBI): domain Eukaryota; kingdom Metazoa; phylum Arthropoda; class Insecta; order Diptera; family Tephritidae; genus Bactrocera; species Bactrocera tryoni. Next base: position 69,611,755 of record NC_052501.1, on the reverse strand, counting down.
ATGTTTTCCTTTGAAATGAGTTGGCTGATAATCATGAAGCACTTGTATTTTGAAGCTTGGACTTAATTAATTTTGTTTTGTCTTCTAGTATTTTTAAAAGAATGATGCTGTAGTTCACTACATGGTGAATTCGCAATTATTACTTATCTCATAAAAAGTTTGCACTATATTATCTGACTCGGCTGGTTACGAAATCCGTATCTTCTCTAGTTCAGTCTGTTAAAAGGTCACAGAAATGTGCTGAAAATTCTATGGAATACAATCTAGCTAGCATTATAGAGAGCTACCAGAAAGTATTACTATCGCTCAGGACAATAAACTGAGAGATAGTTCATGAGGATATCTTGTCAAATTAAGCTGTTTTCCATACAAGAACTTGACAGCTTTGTATATCCTGCAGTGATCCGATAACGGTACCGACAAAACAGAAGCTACTTGAGCAGAAAATAATTAAATAGCGAATAGGTATATAGACAGATGAAAGAACAACGCCCGGTATTTAATGTGGGTACCTGCTAACGACAGCCTTACTCCACGGCGCTCAAGAGCACATCGGTTCGAGGCCTATCTAAAACTCCTGCCGTGCTTTTGGTCCGGCATCCGGTTGCAATAAAACTCCACATACAACCGACAAAGAATCATTTCTTCCCGCATTCAAATTTAAAACACAACCACCACGATACTCCCCGAGGGGACCGCTGCAAAAGCAAGTTGGAGCGAACTCCAAGGACTCCTGCTCCCCGTGATACCAGAATTAAGTCTCCGGTCAGACCTCGTAGCCGAAACTACTACCAATAGAGCTTCCATACTGCTCTGGACTGATGACCAGGGGTTGGACCCCATACGCACATTACACGCACAAGAAGAAGCTAACCCTAATACCCAGTTAAACGCCTTTGCCACTTAAACAATTTACGCGCAGACGACTTTTCGGCATTCCAACTAGTAGAGTTCACACCGCTAACATCTAAGCCTCTATCAGTCCAGCTAATCCCCATACCACCCAGATCATCCCTAATGTCCGAGTACATCGGGCATTCTGCACCTATTCCGAGACCACAAAAAATAACTTATTTATCAGATAGAAGCCTCTAATGCAAAAATAAGTCCAATGCCTCGTAAGCAGAAAACCCAGACTCAGACAGGATCTGAAGTCTAGATTACTCTCAACTAACCTAATGTCCCGAATGTACTCGTAAGTCACTCATTGCCCCAACGGTCTAGCCACCTATATCTGATGCTATAACCTAGAAGCCTCCTGCTCTCTAGATATGCCTCCCTCTTCACATCATCATCGGAAATCCAATTATTACAGATAAAGGGAGAGACGGACATGGCTGGGTAACTAGGCCCATCACGCTGATCAATTATAGGGTGTACGAGGTTTCTTTCTAGGGAATCGGAGTAAAATTTATTATGTAGCCTATTCCTCTGCTTTCAACAAAATAAACTAAAAACTACTATTTACCACATTATTGAATACTAAGTGTCTCAAACATATCAACTCCACCTGAACCATCTCCTCAAAATGTCACAACGTAATTTCCGCAACCAAAATCACATAAACGAAAATAAATAAACAAACGTGACCATATTCTTTGAGTTGACGCCTGTCAGTTGCCTCACTGACAATCACTTCTTTTCGGTCGAGCAGTATTTCGGTGCCTGAGAGGAGATTATACACACACACATGAAAGAGCACGAATCTGCCTACTTAAGTAGCCTTGTAGACATATGTACATGCAGAATTACGTACTCATGAGAGCCTGTCACCACACTCGTACAATAATTTACGCATCAGGATCCGTATCACTTGCCAGCACTTGTCGCTTGAATTCGCTCTCTTTGTTGTGGCATAATTTTGCGTTTCTATCTACTGTGCCCAGCCACGCGAACCGACACAGTGGCCTTTGACATTCGTGGGAAGTGCGGCAAGTGGAAGTCGCAGAGACCACAACAACAGCACAATTACAAAACGAAGGCGGAAAAAAAAAAAAAAAAAATAAACAGAAAAAGCTTGCAAACAAACGAGCTGCCAAGGAGTACTCTGCTCTACGACTAACCGTCATGGCTTCCATCATTTCTGCTGCTTTTCGTAGGCATTGCCGTGCCATTGCTGTTGTTGTTGCCTGTTGTCTAGTACGCCCATTGTTGCTCATCATTTTCCGTTGGTCTAACCGTTAAGTGTTATTAATATGCAAATTATGCAAATTAAATTACATTGGCAACACTTTAATTTTATTCGACCACTTCTGTTACCGCATTTAGCCCTTCTTCTCGGTGGGGTAAATGGGTGGGTTTGTGTACATTTTATTATTTCGAATTTGCATATATATTTTGAACAAACATAAGCATCAGATCAGTCACAATTTTTGATAAGTTTCTAGGAATATGATAAATTTGCATACTAAAGTAAGGAAGTGTTTATTTTTGGTTTTTACTTGTGGACTTCATTGCATTCTGAATAGAAATATCTATTGGACTAAATAAGCATCACATTAAAATATGCACCACGAGAAATACTGACTTCAATATGGAAACAAATTTGAATATTTTTTTATACATTGTGACAAATATTCGATTCAATCTTGGCTCGATGCGATGGTGCATTGTCATCGCGCAAAATCCATGAATAATTCCAATTCTTCCACAAGTCAGGCCGTTTTCGACGGATGTTTTTACGGAAACTTCTCAATATGGCCAAATAGAACTCTTTATTGACGGTCTGTCTCTGCGGAACAAACTCATGATACACAGAACCAGGAATATCGGAAAAAATCAAAGAGCAACATCATGATTTTTGAGTGGCTTTATCGTGGCTTTTTCGATTTCGGCTAGTTTTTCGATGAATGTTTGCATATCAAACTCAGAAATCCATGTCTCTTCGGCAGTTATAATGCTCTCCATGAATGTGAGATCGGAATTCGCACGATCATGCAGAACCAAACACGGTTCACGGTACTCTTTAAAAACAAATCAGCTTAATTCGGACGAGTCTAGGAAGAAAGCGTTTCATACCCAAAATATCCACCAAAATGATTCAAACGGACTGCCGAGAGAGCAAGAGATGTCGAGATCTCTTACCATCTCTCTAACACTTACCTCACTATGTAGAATATTTAGTTTATTTCGACATATTGTTGAATCATAATTGTTAAAACGGTGGGAATCATTCTTAATAACTTAAAAAATAGTTTTTTTAAAAGCTGCAGACAAAGGAAATGTTCATACTCTCATTCTATAGTACATAAGTTATAGGCTCCCTGTCTCTCTCTCTCTCTCTCTCTCTCTCTCTCACTATCTGTCTCACTCTTTCTCTTTCTATATAATATAAACTGTATCTTTCTCCTTCAACCTATATGTCAAAAACAATTTCGAACTTCGAAGACAACAATTTTCGATTTTGGAGGCTAACTTTAAAAAACGGAGAAATTACTTTTTTAATTTCCTGAACCAGCTCATAACAAAAAAAATAATTTTGGGCTCTTAGGATTAGATCTCAGACGATTTGAAAAAGTCAGCCTCTCTAGCCTCTCTAAATGAATTGGAAGCAAATTTTAAATCATGTTCGTTAGGAACAATCAAGAGAGACCTTTATGGGGAATTTGAACAAATAGTTCAGAACAGAAGGGAATATATCCATAAGCAAATGCAAAGTAATGCAGTAGATTTGGGCTAAGTATGGAAAGACGAGATTCAAGAACTTATTAAATAGGTCCAGGAATAGTATATAGCATATCTGACATTAATAGAGCCCAGGGAGGCTGCACTCCGTATATAGCTCGATTTCTCAAAAAAAACTGGCTTCACCTCTAACTATGGCTCAATCTCTCCAAAAAAAAATGGTTTGGTCCCAACCAGTGTTGTACCCAGCCGAATGTTGTACAATATTATTCCAATCAAGAAACTTTTATAATCAACTATAGAGGAAAAAATCAAATTTTCCAAACCTATGAAGTCTCTCCTTAAAAGTTATCTAATGTCAATAATGAACTTGAGGCTCATTCCATATTAGAAAAAAGAAAACATCTGCAAAGTAATATCATTTTGCTACTGCGAAAGTCCTTTATGCATCTGCAGGCAATTCCAGAGTCAACATCTACGTAGACAGCCAAGCAGCAAACAAGGCAGTGTCTTGGGAAGAAGGGCAGCAGTGGAAAGTGTTGCCAGAAGCAAGCAACGTCACTTCTACTGGGTGCCAGATCACAAAGACACCGATGGCAATGAGAGAGTGGACGAGGTTTCCAAGAGTTATGTACGGCTAACACCTGAAAACTTGACCAACATTGGGTAACCCATGTATTGTCATACGACGATCTCCACAGAAGCATGATAAAGAAAAACAAAATCCGATGGAACGAGCTACCTAGGAGCAGACCTCAAAGGTCATGTGGAAAACGATAGATCGGGAGTACAAAAAATTCCTATTGGTTTTCGATATAAAAGACTCTAGGAACATGATAGGAATATTAACTGGTCACTGTCTGCTGGCGACAGACGCCCGCAGAATGGGGCTCACAGATCGAGAAGATTGCGAAAAATGTCTAGAGCAAGGCAGCAGGGAAACAATAGAGCATATTTTGTGCATTTGTCTCGCATTGGCAAGACTATGCTGTAAGCATCTGCGATTTCTACGGTATGACATACTGACAGAGGTATCGATAGTGCGGTCACAGAGTCTGTTAAAATTCGCGTGAAGCGCAGTCATCCTAAAGGTGTGATCACCATGGACCTAGTAACTGAACTTCAGCTGGTATCGCAAAGAACCAAAACTGGTCTATGTGTGGCTCATTGGCCTACCAGACTAACCTAACCTAAACTAATCTAATATCAGTGGCGTGGAGCAAATGAATTGCCACGTTTGCATAAATATATTTCCTAGAGAAAATTCGAGAGTGAATTAGTAGAAAATTTATTTGAACAGCAATTAAACTGCCCTGACATATTTATCGACTGCAAATCGCTGAAACTATTAAAACTTGCATTTAAACTAAAGTAAGATTTATTATTAAAAATCGCTTTGCACTCTATTTTAGCACGTAAATCTAGCAATTCAACACACTAAATTCTTTGACAAGCTATTTGCAAGCACTTTAGATGCTTGTGAGCGCATAGAACACATAGAAAGCATCGAACACACACACACACTCACCCACTAAATACTTGCGATTTATGTAGTGCAAGGCGGCAATTTTTTCTTGTTTCATTACAGTTGAACAATCATGTTCGCGCAACCACACACCTACACTCACACACCCACATATATATATATACATTCACATACACACACACACATATACATATATATACATACGTAGGCACTCAAGTGGCGAATAAGGACATTTTGCGATTACGCTCAAGTGCAGCGGCAGCGTCGCCACGAGTGGATTTGCCAAAATCAGCAAAAATTCAACTAACGACGAAGAATGAATGCCACAATGGCGGCAAATACCGAAAGTTAAGTGGCAGTGGCAAAGAATGGACGAAGAAGAATGCAGAAATTAAAAGGAAAATCACAAGTGAGAAAGCAGAAAGTGTCAAACACACATGTATATACATACATACATTTTTAAAAGTATATATATATATATATTTTTCAGGTATCCATATAGACCCAACTGTATGTGAATTTGTAGACTGTGCACTTATCGGGCACTTTTTATGCTTGGAAGTGTCTTAATAGGTTTTGTTTCGGCGTAGAATGATTGGTCCGCCTTAACTGCTGGGCGACACCATCTCTTACAGACATACTGTCTATTTAAAGAGCAACTAACATAGAACGCTGTGGATACATAATATTAGGTTATACAAGTGTTTGTACTAGGGTGCAGCGAAAAGTAAGTGAAATTGGAGGAAACAGCTTGCGAAAAATTATTAACATTAACAAAAAAATTTATTTAAAAAATATTCTTAATTTTGTAATGAGATTTTTTTATTAAATTAAATTTTTTTAATATTTATATAAAAACAATTTTAATAATAAATATAAAAACACATTTAGTAACAATAAAAAAATTTTATAAAAAATATATATTAAAAAAATTTTTATTTTGAAACTTCATTTTTATTAAATTAAAAATTTTATAAAAATATTACTTGACAAATTTTGTTAAATACAATATTAAGATCATGTTTATATTTGAAATTTAATTTTTTTATTAAATTAAAAATTTTCTTTAAAAAAATAGTTAACACTTTTATAAAAAAATTTTATAAATAAATTTGGTAAAAATAAAACATTTATTTATACAAAAAAAAATTTTAAAATATGTTATTTTTGAAATTTGATTTTTTATTGAATAAATTTTTTTTCTTAAATTAGTTAACAACTTTTTTAAAAAAAGATTAAAAACCATATTAGTAGTTATGAAATAATAAGATCGGAAGAGCACACGTTTTTATTAAATTAAATTTTTTTTAAATATTTATATAAAAACAGTTTTAATAAAAATATACAAAAACACATTTAGTAACAATAAACAATTTTATAAAAAATATATATTAAAATAATATTTATTTTTGAAATTTATTTTTTTATTAAAATAAAAATTTTCTAAAAATTATTTAACAACTTTTATTAAAAAAATATTAAGATCATGTTTATTTTTGAAATATATTTTTTATTAGCTTAAAAATGTTCTAAGAAATATTAATCAACAACTTTCATATAAAAAATATAAAAAACACATTTAGTAAAAATAAAACATTTATTTATACAAAAAAAAATTTAAATACATATTTATTTGTGAAATTTGATTTTTTATTGAATAAAAAATTTTCTTTAAAAAATTATTTAACACCTTTTATAAAAAAATATTAAAAACAAATTTAGTAATTATGAAATAATAATTCTTAGAAAATATTAATATAAAAACATATTTATTTTGAAATTTTACTTTTTATTAAATTAAAAATTTTCGAAAAATATGTAGAAAAAATATTAAAAACAAATTTAGAATATAAAAATAATAGTTTATAAAAAAATATATATTAAAATCAGGATTATTATTAAAATTTATTTTTTTATTAAAAAAAATATTAGTTTACAATTTTTATCAAAAAAGATATATATAAACAAATTTAGTAATTATGAAATAATAATTCATAGAAAATTATTATATATATAATTATATTAAAACATGTTTGTTTATGAATTTTAGTTTTTTTTTATAAAATTTTCTAAAAAAAATATTAAAAACAAATTTAGTAATAATAAAACAATAATAATTAATAATTCAGAGAAAAAATTATATTAAAAACATTAGTTTTTGAATTGAATTTTGTTTATTGAATTAAAATTTTTTTAAAAAATATAAATTAACGACATTTATAAAAAAATATTAAAAAATGTTTATACATAACAAAATAATAATTTCTAGAAAATAATTATTTTAAAAACATGTTTACTTTTGAAATTTGTTTTTTTGTTAAATTAGAAATTTATTAAAAAATATTATTTAACAATTTAAAAAATATTAAAAACAAATTTATTTTATATAATAATTTAAAAAAATTGCATTAAAAACATATTTACTTCGAAATTATAGTATGTTTATTAATTTAAAAATTTTCTAAAATATTTATATAAATAACAATTTTTATACAAAAAATATTAAAAAAATTAAGAAAACATTAAAAAAAATTTATTAAGTATAATAATTTATAAAAAAATTGTATTAAAAATATATTTATATCCGAAATTATATTATTTTTTATTAATTTAAAAATTTTTTAAAAAGGTATATAAATAACAATTTTTATACAAAAAACATTTTAAAACAGCTCTTTACCCGTAATAATAAGAAGATGTCTTTCCAAAATTTATTAGAAATAGCGCTTAGTACTTTTGCAGAAACCGAACAAACCGGCTATTTTACCGCCCTCTGCAAATTTTGGAAAAATTTTGGGAGAGAATTAATATGCGTACGTCTGGAGAAGCATCTGGAGCAAATATCCAGGACTCGCCGAAATTTGGTTTCAATTCACAACTATCGATGCGATCACAAAGTGACAAATGTGGCAAGCAAGGCCATCGAAGGAACGAGGTGGATGTATGGTACGAAAAGAATACTGTGCAGTCGTAACGTTTGACGTTAAAATGCGTATCAATTTATGCGTATTGGCCAAATAATAAGAAAAAAAAACACCGATTTATCTGTTGAGAATTATTAAATACCTTTCGAATTGCTACTCCTAATACCGATGAACCAAACAGTACAGGGTGACTACCAAAAGGCTATTTTTAAAACTTTATAAAAAAATATTAGAAACAAATTTAGAATAATAAAACAATAATTAATAAAAAAATAAATTCAAAACAGTTTCATTTGTGGATTTAAGTTTTTTTATTAAATTGAAAATTTCTAAAAAAAATATTACCAAAAAAAAAGTTCAAACACCGCTTACTTTCCAACACACCCTAGTATCTATGTATAGGTTTCGCCGCCAAGCATGCGGGTATGTTAATATGGCAGTAAGCATACACGCTTCGGCAAACGCGCTTAACAAAGCCGCGACAAAGACATGTTTTATCACATTTCTACTGCTATGCAAATGCAGCGACAATCCACCAATACATACATACGTATTTGTATATACACACAGTTTGTGTGAGTAATCACATGTGTGCAGCAACACATGTCAACTTTGTGGATTTTCAAGGATGCAGCGACAGCTCAAGTGGTTCATATAAGGCCGTCACTACCGTTAGGCGACGGTGACGTTCGTTGGCTTCCAATGAAAATCAGTGCAGGCGGGGAGCTATGATTGGTAGCCAGCCAGCAGCAGTTTTTGCATAATAATCATGCAACTTTCGCTTGTGTGTGTGTATATGCTTGACAAAGCGCCTGTGTGTGTGTTACTTGCGCAATCTTCATTGCAGCAAACTTGGATTATTGAGGCTGCATGCCAGCCAGTGGATTGTGCAGCTGCATGAGTAAACACATACATGAAAAATACATATATGTACAATATATATGTTATGCATATGTATATATACATGTGTATACAAGTATGTGTGTTGCCTTACGCAATCCAAACAATCGCATTTTGCATGAAGACTTCAAATCGAATTGCTAGACTGCTCTTGCCTATATCGTCATTTTAATGAGAGCACCAGCGCACGCGTTCGCAATTGTCAATGTGTTTGTGCTTCTATGCTTGGAACACAAGTGTCTCTAATTGTCCGCGTAATGCATTTACTGCACATGGATAGCTTCACACCATCTGCTTGTCTTATATGTGATATCCAAATGCAATTGGTGCGATCGTGAGCGATGCATGTTAGCTGGCTGTCATACTGCATTATTTACATATTTTCGTTTGAAAGCCCGCTTAATGGCGGTTTTGATCAAATTATGCGCGTTGTTAGTGTAGCAAAACAACAAAAGCTTCCGGTCGAGGAAGCTTATTCAGTTTGTGGAGTATTGTATTTAAGTTCTTGACCCTGTACTCTGTATACTTGAGTATTACTTGTATTACGACAGCAATATTAAGGGATTTCGTTTTAATTCGAGGAATTTTTTACGTGGCGGGTCCTAAACTCAGCGCACAATACTGAGGAAGAACGGTTCGACTTTTGACTTAAGCACGCCTTCAAACGGATGTTCTTTTGAACTAGGGGATACTTGGTCTAGAATCGGAAGTCGTGAGCTGCTTGAGCCATATGTAAAAGAATCATTTCTGGCCACCCTCAAGTGAATGGCGCTCAGAGAACTTTCCTCAATTGCGTGAACTTCTACATATGACTTCATTCTCCAGCCTCGAAATCCAACGCGGAATAACTCTTGCCAAAAGGTGCTACTTTGAACTGAATAGGCATTTGAGTAGTAAGGTCCTCTCTCGACAAACAAAGACCAAACTCTAAAAGTCACTTATTATTCCCGTCCAGTTATATGGTGCAGAGGCATGTTCCTTTACGGTTGGCCCACGGTGCATACCGCAGTCGGTAAAACAATGAGCTATGCGGATTACTTGATCATGCCGTCCGAAGGGCCGAAAACACTCCGGCTCTGCAAGTATTTGACGCAGTACCCGCCGGGGGAAGCAGAGGAAGAGGAAGAAATCCACTCCGTTGTAAACACCAAGTGTAGAAGAACCTGGCTTCACTTGGAATCTTTGGAATCCAATTGGCGCCAGACTTCGAAGAGGAAGATTGACTGGCTCGCTGTTGTAAACTCGGCTATAACCGCGTAAGCGGTATCTGTGCCAATATAGAAGAAGAAGAATATTAAGCACCTTACAATATATTTGAGGACCTGTTGCTGTTCGACTTGAATAGTCTCTAAGCAATTTATACGTCTTTAAAACAATTTTTACAATGTGATACTTTCTTTACTAGCCGTATAAGTTCTTAGAATCCTCTTAGCACGAACCAACGATCAACTGTTCCATGTTTTACTTCTACATGCATTCAAAAGTAAACTAAGAGTCCGATTCGACTGGAGAAGGTAGTAGGCGTCTCTGAAACTCTCTAAAAAAGAAGGAGGTACCGACATCGAGCACTTTACCTTTTACTTTATGATGAGCTTCGTAGAATAAATATTTATCAAGCAGTTCATTTACAATGCTGAGGGAAAATTGTTTCTTACATCTTCTGCTACTTCCTTGGAACTACAACGGAGGATAGGTCTGTACCGAAGCATGGGTGCCCTTGACCCCCCATTTGTCTTAAATCAAAGGTGCTTTTCACTGGAACATAGCCTTCAATGCGAATGACATGGCCTAACAATGTTTTATGCACTTACATAGTTAAATTCATGTCAACGAGGAGCACATCCAGTTCGTGGTTTCATTGCTTTTAGTACTCATCGCTCACGCGACACGCTCTAAAGACCTTGCTGTGAACTGTTCTGTGAAATGCTCCAAGAGCTTTATCATCTCTTTTCGTCATCGTGCATGGATTTTCAGCGCATAATAAGACGGGAGAAATGACTTATAAAGTGACGGATCTGTTTCTCAATCTTCTACAGATCCTAAAATAGCAGCTGTTTGTACGAGTTATTTTGCGCTTGATATCCAAGCTTAAAATGTTGGTGGAATTTATTCAGGTTTCATGATAGACAAAATCTTTCAGTTTTTTTTCCCAAGATGCGAGGAATCTTTTTGTGTGGCCTCTAGTTACTTTTTCTTGGCTTTGTTCACCACAAGACCAAACGCTTTTGCAACTTTTTCTAAGCTGCAAAAGGCTCCACTCTGTCTCGAAAATAAAATATGGTACCTACTTTGTGTAAAATTTTTGCTACCAGAAAAGGTAGCGATGGGTTTGTAGCGCCCGATACATTGATATAGGTTCGTCTTATGCTAAAGTCAATGAGGAAGGCTATAGAGACATGATTAATGACTTTTTATTCCTGAATTGGAATATGTGGTTGTGAATTTGGTTCCAACAAGACTGAGCTACCAACAAGACTGCGCTACCTCAAATAAAGCCAACGAAACTATTAATACTCGTATCTTGAAGGAAACATTTGGTGAGCGCACTATCTCGCATCTTGAGCCTGTGGCTTGGTTTCCAGGTCCGGTCGATTTAACATCGCTGGACTAATTTTTGTGCGGTTATGTCAAGTCGCTTGCCTACACAGATAATTCCGAGACGATTGAAGCTTTGGAAGAGAATATTCGCGTTATTGGCGAGATGCGGAGTCAGTTGCTTCAAAAATTGTTCGAAAATTGCAGCTCTCCTTTGTTATGCAAAAATTTCAAAATATACCGAATTTTTTTTCATTATTTTCACTAATTTTTGAACAGCTGTAACCAACTTCCCCGAATTTATTTTCTTTTTTGATAAATGAAGCTAAAAATCTCACTTTTCCAACACAATATGGTAATTCACAATGTGATTGGTAGCACGGGAGATATATATACGTCTGCAACCACATATATTGACAAAATACGAAACGACTTTTTCAACTACTCAATATTAAATTTTATTTACTTTATTTTTTCTTTAAAACAACGTGTAAAAAACAACACACGATATTTATGTATATATGTATGCTCCTTGCAAAAATTATATACCTCATGCAAACTTAATTTACTCTTGCTTGTGCTCACGTATGTATGTAGATGTGTGTTTGCTTTGATTTCGTATTCATATTGATTCGGCATTAAGTAGATTATCCGAAACGCAATGCTGCGGCTTCAGCTGGCCTTCGAAACCAGCAAAATTCCATTCAATGCAAATATATATACAAAATAATATATATACATATATATAAATAAATATACATATATATAAATATGTATATTAGGGTGTTAAAGTTACTCATCAACTTGCCTGAGCATTCACACAAGTGATTTACATACATATATGGTACATTCTGCGTTGCTCATACGACATGGTGTACCGTATGCATTCAGTACACTTGGCACCTGACTTTAACTGCGTATAGCTTTTAAAGGAACATTTTTATGAAAAAAATTGTTAATACCTTTTTTGTAAAGCGAACAATTTTGCATTCGAATATCAATTTTCCAAAGTTGTAAATTTATTTGCTTAGGAGGTAATGCCTCTATTGCAAAGGATCAAAAATTTGCATATGAAATATGTGGGGAAAAGTAAGATAACTTAGACACAGTTTAGTTTGAAAATAAAGGGCTTGTTTTATTAAGGTATCCTTTATGATACATGCCAAGGCACCCTAATGTCGATATACATACTTACATATACAAATACATAGTTATACATATTTAATCGAATTAAACTGGTTACAGACAACATAAAAATAAGTTGATTTAATGAACACGAAAATACCTGTTAATATTGCGTAAATATATTTGTATTTACTCACAGTTAAATTATAAATAATGAGTGAAGATGTGGGCATATCTGCAGCGCAAAAAATTAATTTACTGGCGCTGTTGCGTATAATTAAGGCAAAATGTATTTAAGTAACGCCAAAGTGATTTAAGTACCACGGCCATCGTTCAATTTTCAAACTGATTCCGATAAAGCCCTCTCATACCATTAAATTTAATGTCTCGGGCGGTTTTAGTTATTGATACCTTGATATAGTACCGTTATATGGGGAGGGAGCGGACTTATCGTCCGATTTCATCCATTTTCACACTGTCGATAGGAGTTCTTATAAGTTTTGCACACAGCAAATTTGGTTGTAGCTTAAGTGGTTTAGGAGATATGTGCATTAAACCTATCAGAGGGCGGGACACCGTCCACTTCTTCAAAAGATCTACCCACCGGTGCCCCTTCCCACTGCCAAATTACAGGTTTATATCTTAATTTAGTGCTTAATTATATGTACGTATCGTTAATACCGTTTTCTTATTTCAAGTTATTCAGAATGGCAAAACTATAATACATATTTTAATACACAATTATAATACACATTTCGTAAGTTTATTAACATACCGAAAAATTAAAAATTAACCATAGACAAAGCATCATCTCCACAGAATTTTTGCTTACCTGAAAAAGAAAAAATACCAAAAAATTTAGTTCAAAGTCGAAACGATATGTGAAAAATTAAGTACAACTTCAACAAGTAAGGAAGGGCTAAGTTCGGGTGTCACCGAACATTTTATACTCTCGCATGATAAAGTGATAATCAAGATTTCATTATCCGTGATTTACATATTTTTCAAATACCGTATTTTTGTAAAGTTTTATTCCGCTATCATCATTGGTTGTATACATATATTATACAGAGAAGGCATCAGATGGAATTCAAAATAGCGTTATATTGGAAGAAGGCGTGGTTGTGAACCGATTTCACCCATATTTCGTACATGTCATCAGGGTGTTAGTAAAATATTATATACCGAATTTCATTGAAATCAGTTGATTAGTTCCTGAGATATGGTTTTTGGTCCATAAGTTGGCGAGGCCACGCCCATTTTCAATTTTTAAAAAAGGCCTGGATGGCACTTGCTTCTGCCATTTCTTTTGTAAAATTTAGTGTTTCTGACGTTTTTTGTTAGTCGGTTAACGCACTTTTAGTGATTTTCAACATAACCTTTGTATGGGAGGTGGGCGTGGTTATTATCCGATTTCTTCCATTTTTGAACTGTATATGGAAATGCCTGAAGAAAACGACTCTGTAGAGTTTGGTTGACATAGCTATAGTAGTTTCCGAGATACGTACAAAAAACTTAGTAGGGGGCGGGGCCACGCCCACTTTTCCAAAAAAATTACGTCCAAATATGCCCCTCCCTAATGCGATCCTTTGTGCCAAAATTCAGTGGGCCGATATTGCCCATCTTCGAACTTAACCTTCTTATGGAACCAAGAAATACGTGTACCAAGTTTCATCATCACATCTCAATTTTTACTCAAGTTACAGCTTTCACGGACGGACAGACGGACGGACGGACAGACAGACATCCGGATTTCGACTCTACTCGTCACCCTGATCACTTTGGTATATATAACCCTATATCTGACTCTTTTAGTTTTAGGACTTACAAACAACCGTTATGTGAACAAAACTATAATACTCTCCTTAGCAACATTGTTGCGAGAGTATAAAAACTAGAAGACTTTTAAGACTAACTTGTTTTTTTACGAGATAACTTTGTATGTCAGATAAGGTATCTACATAAGTGCGAAAGGGATAAGGATTTAAGGAGCAGTATTCATCAGAAAGCTGTAATTAAGAACAGCTTTTCTTTTTGTCGGCTTCATTTTCAAAAAAATAAATACCAAAAAATGTTCTTTCGAATGGCAATAAACATTCGCCATTAAATTTGAAGAATTTTTGCTTTTTCATTACAAAATTAAGAAACTCGAAAATGGAACACCCTTTAAAAACCTGCACAGATACCGCTATGTAGTGCAAGTAAACCAATTCCATTGAAAGTCAAAGACCAAAGCAAACTCGTACGCAAGCAAACTGATTAGGTTAATTGAATTAAGCCAAGTTGCATTGCCTTTTGTCATCGCACATTGTGTCTACTAGGAATGCTTGCAATCTCCTTAAATTCATGGCATTTCTTTGTTATATATTTAGCATTCAATTCTTGTTTTCCACTTTTTTTATATGCATTCCAATTTTGTATATATTCCTATTCAATCATTTGTAGTATGGGCATTTTAAGTGACTTGCAACCTTGAGTCACCACTCATTAGCCAAGAATCTTAATGACGTTCGTAAAATCAAATCTTCAAGAGAAAAAGTGTTAATTGAATTTACGCTCATTGAGAGGTGTTCGTGTGCAATTACAATTTATGACTTTTATATGGAATTCGAACCTTGAGCTTCGTGAGAGAGGCTCACTAGAGACGCTCACAGCCTACAAACTTACGAAATATTAATGAACTGACTTATGACACATTAAAGGCAAAGAAATTTTGTTGGTAACCTGAAAAAAGTCTAAGCTGAAGCGAAAGCATTTAAGAAAATCAAAATAAGCAAATTCATCGCCCTTTCGAAAAGTCACGAAACAACAAAAAACGTGTATCTAAAACACCTTCGCCACAAAGTGAGAAAGTGCGAGGAAATAGCAAAGATTGCGCAACGCAAAACTTTTCACCATAAAACAGCAAAACTTTTGCATATCAGCGAATCGAACACGCACTTACAAACACACTTATGCGCTCGCTAACACACACGCACACGCTGCCATTCATCGCTGGTCTACACGCACACAAATAAAATGGCGCATAAATTGCTGTGGAAATAGCTACATCATTGGCACTTATTGGCATTTATTGGTTTGTTGGCTGCTCGTTCGTCTGTTCAACTGTTCGTTGGGCTGCTTGACTCGCTGTCTGAATGGTTGCTACTCCAGCGGTTAGTTTGCACAAATTTTACTGCGTGAAATTGCAATTCTCTGAAATTTCTGGGAAATATGTAGCAGAAGTCATTTTTGTTTTATTATCTTCGAGAAGTAATTACTAAGGACCAGTTTATGCTGCGGAAATTCTAAACGAAACTAGTAGGTGGTGTAAGAGATATGTCTCCTCGGAAAATTTTTGGAAAAATTATAGTCCCGTTGCAACTATTAAATAGAAATTTTAATGAACAGACTTGGAGGCAACTTTATTTTATGCGTCTGAAATCTGATGTTAGGTCAGGTTAGGTTAGGTTTGGTTAGGCTAGGTTAGCTCAAATTTGCAGGCTAAGGCGCCACGCATAGACCAGTTTTGGTTCTTTGCGGTATCAAATGGAGTGCCGTTATAAAATTCATGAGGAATGCCTGCTTTTGAAGCAAATTTCAACAGACTCTGTGCGTCTCACTAACGATACCATTTCTATCTATGAATCTGGTCTCACGGTAGACATTAGCCAATTTTTAATCCTCAGCATGAGTGACCTCAAATATTTTTGAACTGGAATACCATAGCGAGTTGGAAAGGCTTCGGCGAAACTGTTAAGCGATATAGAGATTATTCCCAAGACGTGGTTTGACGTAGCTGGAATGCATCTGGATTTATATAAACTTTGATTGACTTTCTGCTATTTATGCTATAGTGTAGGACTACTGAATACTGATTGAGTCTGAATAATTTTTTGGAAACTGTAGAAGATATCACGTCAAAAAAAATTGTTCCATACAAAAACTTGATTTCAATCGTTCAGTTTGTATGGCAGCTATATGCTGCAGTGATCCAATCTGCATAATTTTTGAAAATATTAAAGCGTTGCTTTGAAAAATAATCCATGCTAAATTTCATGAAGATAACTTGTCAAATAAAAAAGTTTTTCATACAAGAACTTAATTTTTATCGGTTAGTTTGTATGGCAGCTATAAGCTGTAGTTGTCCGATCTAAACTATTTCTTTGGAGATTGTAGAAATACTTGAGGTAAAATGCTGGCCCAAATTTCATAAAGATATCTCTTTAAATAAAATAGTTTTCCATACAAGGACTTGACTTTGATCGTTCAGTTTATATGACAGCTATACGATGTAGTAGTCCGATTTGAATATGTTTTGCCGGTATTATAACGTAGGCTTGAAAAATATTGTATGACAAATTTCGTGAAAATATCTCATAAAATAAAAAAGTTTTCCATATAAGCTTTTAAATTTTTATCGGTTAGTTTGTATGGCAGCTATATGCTATAGCTGCCCGATCTGAATAAGTTTAGCTGAGATTGTAGTCTTGCTCTGAAAAATAATTTGTGCCAAATTTTCTGAAGATATCTTCTCAAATAAATAAGTTTTCCCTACAAGGACTGGACTTTGAACGTTGAATTTGTATGGCAGCTAAATGCTATAGTCAGCCGATATCGTTGCTACCGACAAGTAAGCAGTTTCTTGGTAAGAAATTAACGTGTGCAAAATTTCAGATCGATATCTCAAAAACTGAGGAACTAGTATATGCAAATTACATATAATAGTTACTATACAGACAGTCGGAGAGATGGGCAAACAAAGGGACGAGTACGTACATATGTATATACAAATATTTTACATGGTTTCCGACGTTTCCTGCTAGCAGCATTGAAAACAAGTTGTGTACAGTTATTGCAAGAATAGCTCAGTAGAGTCTCCCATAATTTCCATAAGCCAAGCAATATCCTTAAGTCACTGTCAATTCAAACGTATCAAAACATATTAACCTTGAGTTGGCTGGATTGCTCAAATATGCGCCAGTCATACAAATTGACATGCATACATACGCAAATGCATAACAAATGGAAGACAATAAATAGCTACATAGACGAAAAATCGATAATTGATGAGCCATTTACTCTGATGGACTCAATGCGACTATTACAGCTATTACTTGATATTACTTGATATTAAGTAACCAATTCCTTTGGTCATCGTTAGCTAAATGACTGGCTTTTGATAAAGTGGAACTAACAAATGACTAGTAATTGCGACTTTGTTTGGTGTTTTGTAGTTTTTCAGACAAATGTATGTGGTCGAAACAAGTACACGACCATTTGTACGCATTAACTAACGGTAGTATTTGTAACAAATATAACAAATAAGTCAGCGACTAATAGCTGTAAGGTATGTAGTGGCCTTAAATACCTAGACACAGTGCGTTTTTTATAAAATTTTTGCTTGTTCATTAAGGTGGTTCTTAAAAAGTGAGACTACTATATTAAATTTCACCAATCGAGAACAAATTATTTATGAGATTTCTTTAACTATAGTTTGAGAGAATGGATTAAGATAGATTGGGTTAGGTTGTGAGGTCGAACATAAAAGCTACATCACTTGGACAGCTTATAAAGCCGGTCCGTTGTGTTATTTAAAACTCTATTATATCGCAAGGCACTTACAAATCGACCAAACGCTTTAAGTTTCAGACAAATCGATTGAAAAATGAAAACTAAAATAATTTTTGATATTTTGAGAAAGCTGAACTTTAATTTTCCTACTTTAAAAAATTTCGAAAATTTCAAAAAATTTCAGAATTTTTGTGCATTATATTTGACTCTATCAGTATCAATATCTTAAGTTAACATTTTTTAATAACTTTCCCTAATTTGCATATAGCTACACATATGTATGTGTATGTACATACATACCCTACTTCTATACAACCAGAACGCTCGTTCATTAAAATGATTGGCAATTTTTTGTGCTTTCTTCTAGCACATATAAAAACCGTTATACGCAAACGCATACACACAAAGTCCTTCGAACTTCCTTACATATGTATAGTTCGTATGTATGCCCATACAGCTACAGCAAAATGTCGCTCATACGCCCTGGCCAACAGCGTGTGGAAGTCATCGCAAGTCTCATGTATGTATGCGCATGTTTACGTGTGCACAACAAAATTAATTTGACATGTTACGGTATCCTCTACTGCATGCTTACTCCAGCATGTACATATATATTTGTAGACGCACCTGCCGAATTGCAGTTAATAAATCTTAAATTACCAATTTCGGCCAAACAACGGCAACGAAGAAATCAAATATTCGATCTAACGATGCCCCATCCCACTTTTATGTACATATTAAATATAGATACATATACATAGTATAATGGACACCCTACATTTGTTCCCAGATTGATTTTTTCTTTGTCACCGTCCTCCAAAGTTTCAGTTTTCGGAATCACTTCCTTGCATAGAAAACTCTTTTCTTTTCAAAGGTATCTGCACAAAATTTGACACAGAGTACTCCCTAAGGCAGTCCTACGATCTCCGAAGAAATAGTTCAGATCGGATAACTATAGCACATAGCTGTCATACAAATTGCCCGATTAAAATCATGTATTTATATGAAAAACTTTTTTATTTGACAATTTATCTTGACGAAATTTTCTATAAATTATTATGTTAGATATTTCTGCGATCTCCGAAAATTTTATTTAAATCAGAGTACTCTAGCATATAGCTGCCTTGCAAACTCATTGGTCAAAACCAAGTCTTTGTATGGAAAACTTTTTTGTTTGACAAGTTATCTTCACGGAATTTTGTACAGACATTTATCTTAAATATATCTGTAATCTCCAAAAAAATTGTTTAGATCGGACAACTATAGCATATAGCTGCCATACAAATTGATCGATTAAAATCGAATATTTGTATGAAAAACTTTTTTGTTTAAGAAGTTATCTTCACGAAATTTAGCATAAATTTTTATTTTAAGTATATCTAGAACATCTGAAGAAATTGTTAGGATCGGACAACTATAGCATATAGCTGCCATACAAATTGATCGATTAAAATTTAGTTTTTGTATGGAAAACTTTTTTATTTGACAAGTTATCTTCACCAAATTTGGAACACATTACTATTTTAGTTGTTGCTACAATCTACGTAAATATTTTTTAGATCGGACTACTATAGCATAAAGCTGCCATGTAAACTGACTGTTCGAAATCAAGATAAATATTATTTTCTACCCTTTAGCGTTATAAAATACACCTGTTGAGGCTATTATAGCTTTGGTGCAAACAAAGTTAACGTTTTTTCTTGTTCTTGTTGTAATTACCACGAAAGTTAGACAGTTAGTTTTGTTAACGTCGAGCGTGTCACTATCTTGTATACTATAATTTTCTAAATACTGAGAGATGTCGATATGCCATCTACCCTTACTTCATATAAAATGCTAAATTGAAGGTGTTTTTATATAAAACACATTCAACGAGTCATAAAAAGTGCGGAAATGGACTTCTCATAGCCTAATCAAATCAATTTCTAATCAGAAAGACCCCTATTATCCAGCATATACACGCATTTACTTGTACTGTTATTGTTTATCAACCATTCTGTACTTGATTCGTTGTAATCGCCATTACCGGCGACGCATAAAGTCATTCCAGCGAACATAAAATCCAACAAATTTGTCAATCATGGCAATTCATTTATGACTTAAGGCACTGGTAACGATGTAATATATAAACAACTAAAAATATATACATACATATGCACTATATATACATATATAAAGTACTATTGCTGTATGGATATATATGTTTGCGTACTCATATGCGGTATGGCACGAGACCACTCAGCCTATATCCATTAAATCTTACATATATACTTATGTGTTTATATAGTATATGTACATATATAACTAAATATACATACATAGCATCGTAACATGACATTCTGTGTAATCGACACACATACCTCGGGCATTAGTATGTCATTTGAAATGTGTTTATTGTTATTGCCTGCGGTTTAGACATTATTTGTATTTGATTAAGGCACAAACATGCACCTTAAACCACAGGCAAGCGTAAAGTCACAGCTGTAAAGTCGTGTAATAAATTGCCAATTATATAGTAATTATGGATTTCCCTTAGATTGCAGTTGTAATAAAATGTCAAAAAGATTTGGCCACATATTTTAGGGTGTGTGAGCTTGAATTTTCCTTTAACGAAGATAGGTTAAGGAATTGTCTCATTTCTGAAAGAAAAGTCGGCATAAAAGTAGTACTGGTTCTACAAAGTAGCACATAAGGTATTCCATTTCTCGACCATTGAACCACCTATCGGAAACTCAGCCGGTTTGTTGAGAGATGGTGCCTTTCCCGGTATTTTTCAATATTTTTTGCCACTAAAATATGTCGAACTTTATATCTGAAAGGGGCTTTTCACGATTAGTTCAACTTCGTTACATTAATTAGGAAAAAGACTAAGCGCCTCTGCCATTACTCAATGGAAACTGCTGCCATACACAAGAAGAACTCGCAGAGTTTTTGAAAGAACATTCTTTGGCATTTATTTTTTAGAAGATTATCTCTCTCGTTCGAACCTCTCAACTGGTAACTAGCGAGTAACATGCGCGATGTTTTGCTCAAAGTTCTAAATCGAAGCGGGATTGTGCGCAAACACTTTACATTTTACATATCCGCACTCTCCAAAATCCAACGGTGTAATATCACACGATCTTGACCGGCTCAAAACGCGAAATTATCTGATCATTGAAGTGATCTCTCAATAAATCGGATGATTGATGCGACAAAGCTGAATTTCCATGACGGAAAGGTTATGCTTTGTACTTGCTGGTATCAGAATGACGTACTGTATTATGAGTTTGGAAAACCGGGTGACACCGTTAATGGGGAACGCAATCGACTACCTAAAGATTAGCGACGCTATGTGAATTCTTCACAAGATCCTTGTAGCATAACTCGATATGCAAGAGGTCGATGGAGAAAATATACCACATAACCTCTTGATTTATTTGAAAGAAAAAGTTTCAAGTCATGCGGAAAGAGGATGGAAAGCCCGCGATCCAGCAGAAGAACTTTCAACATCTCCACCGACGAATCAAAAATGGCTGATTGAGTAGGCGCCGGAATTTAATACGCGAAGCTAGATCTCAGATGACTTTTTCAGCTGGCGAAATACTGCAGTGTCTTCCAGACGGTATCTTCCAGACTGTTGTTGGTTTAGTAACAGAAAGTGCCGGAATTAGTCATGCGAGAGACTCTAAAAAACCTTTTCTACTACTTTTGGGTCTTATCGATCTGCTCTAACCTAACAACTGAGTAGTAAGTCCTCGAATAACCTATTTTAAATGTTTAGCTGTGGATTCTAAGAGTTCTATCAGTCAAAGCTGAACAATTTTCTCCCTCTCTTAGGTAGATCATTTCAATTTTTGCATTTTCTATAATTTTAGATGCCAAGCGATGATTTTTCTACAACAAGTCTACTTCTTTCAGGCAAGCTTACTACATATTTAGCTAAGAGGTGAATATATAACTCCAGAAATTTTTATCGGCATACAAGACTCAGGTGTCTTTTCGTACCTTGAAAGGGACCCTCTACAGTATAAGTATGTATATCGTCACCTAAAATGCAAAATAACGTAACATCACCTTTCAGAATATCGCTTTGTGAAGAAAAGCGATATGATAGAAACATGAGTGAATTTATTGAAATAAGATATGAATTTTGGCACAATGTGATTGGTAGCGCTGGAGATATACGACTGCAATATACATATTTGCAAAATACGAAAAGACTTTTTCGACTACCCAATATATCGGTTATTTCTGACAGCGGAGGTTTACAAGTTTATCACGCATATATGTAAGCAATAAAACCTCTATTTCGTATCTTTTGATGATACGTTGTTTTGCATTTTAAGTGACGATATATACTTTTTTTCGATTTAAACGATCATTTCCTCCGGACTACGGAGAAGCCATGCGCACTAGCACTCAAATAAACTCATTTAGTCAACACATTACTACTATGTGATTACTTATTATGTAATAAAATCGAATAACCTAACTTAAATAGCCTTTTTATTGCCCACACAAAGGCCATCAGTTAGCACAAGCGCACTAAAGGAACTTCCAGGTGTAATTTTAATCATTCTCAGTCAGCCGCTCTGCCTCTCTGCTGCCTACTGATTTCATTTTTTGTGCGGTGGAAAACGACTTCCGAACATAACTGTATTTGTAAGCTATTTGTTGCTGAAAAATAAAAATGCTGATATATACTGACCATAAAAGTTAAGACGGAAGCCTTAGGCCTCAAAGAAATATGTGCGCATGTGCCTTCCCGTATTTATACACAAACAATGGAGCATGAAATGCGTAAATTCAATAAAAAATCAAAGAAAATATCAGCAGTTCCATACTGACTAGGCATCAATAGCAATAATAATGCCAGCTTTTAGGCGCATTAACTGCGCAACAAACAAAACATGCCCAACCGCTGAACGCAAGCCAAGAAATAAATGGTAATTTGTAGCTTTAGTTCGCGGCCGAGCCACAAATCAAAGTCACTGTCAATAAATTGGAAGAATACACGCGCGTGTGGGAAGGAGGTCTGCTGTGCGGCGCTGTGCGTTGCGGCGTGGCATGGCATGGTATAGAGCATGCGCGGAGTGTGTGTGGCAACCACAAAGGTGAGTTTGCTTTCTCTCGGTGAGTTAATGGCAATGACGTGGTAGCCAACGTTGAGTGCTAACGGCCGCTTCTTCTTGCTTCTTCAGCACTTATTTGCTGACTTTTTTAACGTCTGTCTTTTGTGTTGCACGCGCGAGCACACCTATTATACGCCCACATTCAACTTATTTGCATTCTGTTTTTATTCATAACATCAACGCCGGACATGTACGGTCAGTAGTAGCGCGCTTGACCGCCTGACCGCTGCTTGATGCCTGCTGCCTGCTTGCTGCCTCGCGGTTTTCAGGTCGACAATGTGGCAATGTGCTTTCGTTTATCACCGTGCCATATTTCTACGTGCCACACTCCACTCATTTGCGACATGACGCGCTCAACACGCTGGCGGCCCATCGCTCAGCCACTCACTCGCCGTGCGCTCGCCAGTTATCTGTGCAACGAGGTCAAGCTATGCGCTATTAGAGCTGCAGCTTTTGAAAAATGTAGTGATGGCAACATTTTGTTGCACACACATACATATTTTCGTTAAATTTTTGCATGCACACATACAGTCAAATGAATTCTTGCAGAAAACGCTTCACTTGCTTCGGCTGCCACTTTCACACACACACACACTTACAAAGCTCGTATCATTTGCCGTTCTATTTTGGGGCAACTTTCCTGCATTGTTGTGGCAAGTGCTCCTGTGTCGGCCGCTGCCTTTCCTTCCATCTACACATATTAATAACAACCCCTGACATTCATGTAGAGAATATATAAGTTGCTATATGTGTGTAGGTGTTTGTGTGTTGGCCACAAAATAATAAATTCTAGCGTGTGGCCTGTTGGTGTGTCGGGGGCGGCGGGGATGTTGTGAGTTCGAAATTGCATAACAGGCATTTTTTATTACACAATCGTACATGCATAAATCAATTATGAAATTTTTGCCATAAATAGGCATGCTTTTGATGCCCTAACCTCAATTTTATTTTTGCTTCTTTTTGCTTCAGGAATGTGCTTCTCAACATTAAAAATGTATTTGCGGAGAGAAAATAGCGCAAGGACAACTGAAATTTATTACGAACATTTATTATGGTTTCGACAATCGAATCAGCAGCAATAAATATTCTATACAAGAAGAAATCGAACCATATCAAACAACGCTGCTGAGATATAAGCCAGTATGACGAAAATTGATATCCAGGCAGACGGAATCGCGCGAATATACTACTAATCAGATACATCTACCGCAGCAAAAAGATAGGAGAGAATCAAAAGCATCACAATGTGGCAGCAACATTGGCAAACTTCATACAACGGACGGTGGACCAACAGACTGATTCCGGACATACATACATACATGGGTGCTTTATAAGTTCTTCTTCTTCTTAATTGGCGTAGACACCGCTTACGCGATTATAGCCGAGTTAACAACAGCGCGCCAGTCGTTTCTTCTTTTCGCTGCGTGGCGCCAATTGGATATTCCAAGCGAAGCCAGGTCCTTCTCCACTTGGTCCTTCCAACGGAGTGGAGGTCCTCCTCTTCCTCTGCTTCCCCCGGCGGGTACTGCGTCGAATACTTTCAGAGCTGGAGTGTTTTCATCCATCCGGACAACATGACCTAGCCAGCGTAGCCGCTGTCTTTTAATTCGCTGAACTATGTCAATGTCGTCATATATCTCGTACAGCTCATCGTTCCATCGGATGCGATATTCGCCGTGGCCAATGCGCAAAGGACCATAAATCTTTCGCAGAATTTTTCTCTCGAAAACTCGTAACGTCGACTCATCGGTTGCTGTCATCGCCCAAGCCTCTGCACCATATAGCAGGACGGGAATTATGAGCGACTTATAGAGTTTAGCTTTTGTTCGTCGAGAGAGGACTTTATAAGGCTTTATAAGTTACCTATACAAATATCCTCTTGACTTTAGTTCATATTGTCCGACGTGTACAGAGTGTATAGAAGACTCTGAATATGTACTATATCATTGCTCTCGGTTTTCATGTAAAGTATAGGAGGAAAAGCTGAGAAACACACTTGGAGGTAGTCTCACGATGGAAATTTTTACTGAACTTATGTGCGAGTCCTCTGTAATATGGAAAGCTGTCAGCGAAGCGGCAGCTCTAATTATGACAAGATTGAGACATTTACAACAGATTAGGCGTCAGTCAGTCCGTACAACAGAGGAGACTTCTTCTCTACCATGACGTCATAATTTGACCAGTGGTCCCGTGGAAGAGACATGAAATGGGAGAAGGTTAAGTTTAGTGGAATAAAGTCCCGAACTCCGGCTTTCGATGAAAATGAATAAATCGATATAGGGTCTCTGACGTTTCCTTATGGGTGTTCTAAACTTTGTAGCAAAGTGATATATATATAACTTGTTCACGGCATAAAATTCTATTGGAAGAAATTTCGAGCATGAACTCAGAAGGCATCATTTTCTGAAAACTGTCCAAAAATGGCATTTTGATTTTTTCACATTATATTACTAAAAACTCTATTTTTAGATCATTGGTATCATCAAAAATCAAACATGATGCTTTTTAAGGAGAAAAAGGACCTACGAGTTATCTCGTAGTTGGCGTCTGGGAAAGAACGCTACGAATTATTTCGTAGTAGGTAGGTCCTTTTTTTCCTAAAAAAAACATCATTTTTGCTTTCTATAGTATTTTGTTTTATAGTTATTATTATTTATTAAAATTATCATAATTTTATTATTATTCTCTTTCTTTTTGGATTTATAAACAATCTCTAAAATTACTGTTATAATTATCAAGAAACCAATATGGATAGGAAAAGGTCACTGAATCAAAGTGAATTTGAGTACAACGCAAATCTAAGTGATTCAGAAGATGATTGCAGCGATGGTAGTAACGACATTTATGAACCTTCTGAGAATACAAGTGATAGTGAAGATGAAGTCATCTCCGGACCTGAAGACGTCCCCGAATCTGATAATGATTTTCAAGCAACAACGTCAAATGAGAATGATGATTTGTGGACAGAAGTTCAACACAATCCTGAATTATTTTCTTCAAATTTTACAGTACAAACGAAAAAAATAAAAAACACAAATATAGTGTCAAACTATATGAACTATATGAGTCCGACAGTCTTGTAATAGAAATAAAAATTTACAGCGGAAATCTGAGGGAACTACCCATAATGTAGGTCACACTGCTGACGTTGTTTTACATTTACTTGAGGACTATCTCGATAAAGGCTACGAGCTTTACATGGATAATTTTTATAATTCAGTTAGTCTTACAAAACTGTTATATACACGAAAAACTTATGTGTGTGGAACCCTACCAAGTAACAGAAAAGGAAACCCCAAAGATGTGGTAAATCGTAAACTAAAAAGCGGGGAGCGTTTTTGGCAGACAAATGGTCTTGTTACTGTATGCAAATGGAAAGACAAACGAGAAGTCCTTTCCATTTCAAACATGCATGCTATTGAAATGGTAGAGGTGCCCAATCGCAATGGAACAATTTCTATGAAACCGAATATAATTCGAGATTACAATAATGGAATGCCTCGCATTGACCGATCAGATCAAATGATTTCGTACTACTCATCTCTAAGAAAGACTATTAGATGGCACAAAAAGGTTTCACTTCATATTATAGAGATATATATACAAAATGCTCACAGAATTTACCAAAAAGTAACTTCATCTAAAATAAAACTGATAAAGTTCAGAGAAGAACTCGTCTTGGCGTTGATTGGCGATTTTCAACCACTTTTTAAAAAAAATAGATCTAAAGAGCTCCATTATTTACAGTGTTTACCACCAACGGAAAAAAACAGCGTCCGACAAAGCCATGTCGTGTGTGTACCCAAGAAAAAAA
This sequence comes from Bactrocera tryoni, assembly GCF_016617805.1. Classification (NCBI taxonomy): domain Eukaryota; kingdom Metazoa; phylum Arthropoda; class Insecta; order Diptera; family Tephritidae; genus Bactrocera; species Bactrocera tryoni. The sequence goes on along the minus strand of NC_052501.1, from coordinate 69,584,680 downwards.
AACGCCGAGAAACGCGTTACTTCTGTCCAGCCTGTCCAGAGAAGTCAGCCCTTTGTGTGGAAAATTGTTTTAAAAACTACCACAGACAATAATATATTGCTTTATTTATTGTATTTGAGTTAATTCTTCCATTTTATTGAATGAATTTTTCTATAAATTTTTTTTTTTAATAAAAAAAATAGCTCACGGAAGCCAAACCCAAATTTTTTTTATTTTCCCAGAAGCCATTTATCGATACTAACACTATTATAATACGGTTTTACTCGTAGCTACACAAAAAGTGGTAGTTTTAGGTAGTACGAGATAACTCGACATCTTAGACATATCGTTCAAAAATATTTGTCTTTGTGAAAGCTCAGACTAAGTGGCTGCCTTGTGAGCCCACGTCTACCAAATTCAACAAGGAATTGATGACTCAGAGCTATACGATCGAAATTATTTCGACCTTTGGATCAATATGGGATGATGAAACATGACAAATGATAAAACATAGCTCTGACATTTCACGCCAGAGTTCACCCGCTAATCATTCGCGTGGTCTTTACGCGATGTACTGAAACCAAAGCGCATAAAGGCGTAAAAGTCAGCGGGCAAAGTTATCAAGTTAATATTTTGAGATGCGCATAGACAAAAAGAAAGAACCTATAACAGATACTTATTACATTGTTATACATTATGGAAAAATGCAAAATTGCAAAAACACGTTCACTTTTTAAGTTGCTGAAAGTTTGCTTATTAAATCTTATCTTTGAATTTTATCGATAAACAGGATTAGATCGTCGAAATAACAGCTCTTGGCCGGATAAAATTGGGTCAATTCGGCTATCGTACGAGCGTTGCCTTTATATTAACAATCGAAAATCCCTTATTTTTTTCAAAATATTCACCACTAATCACTTTTGCATGCGTTTGAAGCAATTGTCGAAGCACTTTTGCCACTCTGAATGAGATATCACTAAAGCTTGCGTTCCAAACGTATCTACCACCTCTTCAGCTGTGGAAAAACATTGTCCTCGTAGTTTATTTTTTTATGAACGGAAATGAAAGTCAGAACTATTTATACTATAGCTCAACAAATCGATGCTTTGAGTGCTCAAATATTCAGTTGTTTCAGTCGATGTGTGAGAGCTAGCATTGTTGTGGTGGAGAGTGATCCCTCATTTTTGGTTGATGTTTCTAATTTCTGGAAAAACAATTGGCAAACAAATGATTGTGTACCACTTAATCTTCGTTATTCTAGAGGTACGGTTGCAACGTATGCAGTTTTTCTAAAAAACGCTCAACTATTTGCTTTGGAAGTGTTTTGTTCACAAACAATTTTGTCTTTCATCTTCTTTAAACACCCATACAGTTGACTGCTGTTTATTTTCGAACTTCAGACGCGTAAATCCACGATTCATCACCTGCTTCGATATAATAGACTATAGCTATTTTTTAATATTTTTCTCGACCAATCGACAAGATCTATTTTTGAGCCATCGACAAATTGTGTGGGTTCCAAAGTGCAAGCCAAATGTCCACCTAAAAATGGAAGGTATGCTGGTCCTAATATAGAATATAGTTCTCTCTATCTCACGATGGGTCACATGACGATATGGAAATATTAGTTTGCGCACAGCCTCAATCCTTTCTGGTACAACAATCGATTTTTCACGAAATTCACCTTGGAATAATTAACGACCTTGATTCAATTTACCATGCCATCGATAATCACGGGTGGTCTTTAATGGAGCTTCAGCGCTAAAAATTACATTAAATTGATCTATACATTCTTGTTGAGTTAATCCACGACGAGGTGAATATTTGAAGTTACTGTAAACAATACAAATAGCGCTCATATGTCAAAATATTCTTAGTAAGTATACATCAAAAATGTTTTACGATACAGTTGTGAGTTGCCCGATTACAACACAAGGATCTCCAAATCCTGTAACATAAAAAGCAGCCTACGTAGAGGCTACTGTGTATTTTCCCTCGTGTTTTAAGGTCAAAAACCTTTTGAAACAAACTTCAAAAAGCATAAGAAAACTATTAATGAAAGGAATTCATTTTGCTAACTATTCCAACAATGTGAGCAATAGTAAATGCCGTTACTTGCGTGCCATTCCTTTGAGAAGTGAATAGGCAAAGCTGTTCGTGATTTGGAATGACTTCTACTAACAAAACAGGCCATAACAGCCAAATTCATTAATTATCCCGCTCCCATTCGCTATTCTTGACCAATTATTTGGTATTTTAATTACGCTCATGTAATTGTGGCAACTTTGGCTCAAAACTTAATAAAGTGGCGGAAAGAATGTGGCACGTGTCAAGTAATGCCTCTGCCATGTCATTAATAAGCAAAGTGTGAAATGAAGTTAAAGGCTCGAGACGTGCTAACCTAACCGGATATTGGTGGTAGCCTCCACGTGCTTAGGATAAGCAGGGTTAAGCGAGAAATTCTTGCTAACAGTAAGACTAACAGAAAAAAAGAAAAGTGTTGTAGGCGTAAAGAAGGAAGCGGCCACCGCAGCGTGACTCAGCAGGAAGCTTTCGAGGTGCAAAATTTGCGCCCAGAAATTGGTAAAAGTACAACCGTTTGTATATATTTGAAAAATACGCGCAGCACACTTTACAGCAACTTCAACGCCACCCACCGCGCCGCCGGCGCTCAATTGTATTATCACCTGCTAACTGTATTTCTCTTCCTATCTTTGTTTCTATGCCTTTTTTCTCATAAAAGTGTGCAAATTTAATTTATTCTTCAATAAACTTCCCGACATTCTGCCAACTTCACACGCGTTTCTTCGAAAATGAAATGTAACTGCAGCGCAGACATTTCGTAAGACTTCAAAGCGCCAGCTAAAGTGAGTGTAAGCCTCTACATTTTAAGTTGGTGTTAGTCTTGTACCACCGCTGGTCGTGCCCAACCCGACGGCCTACTTGAAACCTGGCAAAGCTTTCATAGCGCGCTCTGCTCAGAAGCTGTCAGCGGCTCAGACGCTCCACAAAAACTGAGTTGCCACCTGCCCAACCCATTTTGCACGCCTAACAGAACACGATTTCTTCCTTCCATCCCGCGCAGGGTAGCTCATGCGTATGATTCTAATTCAATTTACGCTTTAAGCGAAAATAAACGCTTTTATTTCATTTTCCACTTTTTTCTTCAGCTTACATTGTCTTACTTCAGCGGCGCGCACATCGGCGTGGCTCAGCGTGTTGTCTTTACCAATGTACTTAGCGTTTTCGCAGCGACTTTCGCTCGCTTGTTGCCTAGAAAGTTGATCGCGGCTGTTTGCGCTGGCGGCGAAGGCCGCAGTAATTTCACGTGAAACTTTGTGTAACTGAAGTCTTGACAGACGCCCACGCCGAGCTCTTCCGTACCACAAAGTGCTCATACTCACGTACGTACGCGCACTTTTACAGTTATCTTGCGAAGCATATGCGTGAGCGCGTCCACTGCACATCGGCAAAGTCGGCGCCTCCAGCAGCGCGACAGTGCTTACTCTTACACTCACTTGCATTAATATTTGTACGCAAATGAAATATTTCAATTATTGCAAATGAGGCGCGGGGAGCGTGGTCGCTTCAGTTCGGTGTTTGCGAAGTCATTCCCAGAAATGGAATTATTTCGTAATCAGAGGACTAATGCGGTATTTCAAATTTGTGCTGCGCGATAAGCCATGGTGTTAATTGTTAATTAAACCGCGTTGCCACACGCTTTTATGTGGAAAACTAATTAGAATCATGTATCATACATGGGGATTTTCATAGATTATATGTATGTATATGCTTTTGCGAGGTCTCATTACACAATACAGCATTGAAATTATAAGCAATAAAAACACTCTACGGCAAAATCGAATTTCGAAATTCAAAGCCAAATAATTCGTATATGCAAAAAATCTTCGAAAAATTAAGGATTTATTTTTTTTATTTTCGACAAAATCGAGTTTCGTTATGCAGATTAACTTCGAAAAACGAAGGAACTATTTTCGGCAAAATCGAATTTCGAAATTCGAAGGCAAATATTTCGTTATGCAGATTAACTTCGAAAAACGAGGGAATTATTTTTATTATTTTCGGCAAAATCGAATTTCGAAATTCGAAGATAAATATTTATTTTATGCAGAATAACTTCGAAAAATGGAGGAATTATTTTTATTATTTTCGGCAAAATCGAATTTCGAAATTCGAAGGCAAATATTTCGTTATGCAGATTAACTTCGAAAAACGAGGGAATTATTTTTATTATTTTCGGCAAAATCGAATTTTAATTTCGAAAAACCAAGGTATTATTTTCGGCAAAATCGAATTTCGAAATTCGAAGGCAAATATTTCGTTTATGAAAATAACTTCGAAAAACGGAGGAATAATTTTTGTTATTTTCGGCAAAATCGAATTTCGAAATTCGAAGATAAATATTTTTATTATGCAGAATAACTTCGAAAAATGGAGGAATTATTTCTATTATTTTCGGCAAAATTGAATTTCGAAATTCGAAGTCAAATATTTCATTTATGCAAAATAACTTCGAAAAACGGAGGAATTATTTTTAGTATTTTCGGCAGAGTCGAATTTTGAAATTCGAAGACAAATATTTATTTTATGCAGAATAACTTCGAAAAACGGAGGAATTATTTTTATTAGGTATGCAACTAAGTTATTTGCTGAAGCCGATCGACTTCGCCGGGATCCGAAATATGGTTATCTGTAGTACCAGATTCCAGTTTAAGAAAATTCATCAACAAATCTGGCTCTCTCCGGATCGAAAAGTAACTAACCAGATCGATTACCTTGTGAGAGACGGAAGACGGAAGACTCCAGTGTTTTAGACGTGTGCACGCTTCGAAGTTCTACCACAGACTCGGACCACTAACTGGTTGCAGCCAAGATACGCCGCTCTGCAGCGAAAACCGCATGTCAACAAACAGAAAAAAGTTCTACGGCAAAAAGCTGCAATCACAACGGACAGCCAACTCCACACTATATATTTTCCATTTTAATTATTGCCAGCTAATCTGGCACATCACATTACATATTCATACAGAGTAAACTGTAGAAGCAGGTGCACTTCCACCCATGCATAATTATGAAGCCAAAACATCTGGAATACAACAACAAGAATGTTTCTTGGAAAACGGTGTGTATAAGTGACAATTGTATTAGTCAATGTCAGTGCAGACAACACACAATCCACACAGCTGACTTGTGCTGCATTGATAATCAACAACAGGTAACAACACTAGCAAAAAAAAACTAATAACAGCAACTACAAACGTACATACATATGAGCAAGTAGTATGGCTTTGCATACATATACATGTATACATGTATGTATGTATGTATGTATGTATGTATGTATGTATGTATGTATGTATGTATGTATGTATGTACCTAGGTAAGTATGCATATGAGTTTACATGGAGCTGAAATTGAAGTCGAAGCGAACAGCAGTGGCATTGAAGCGGAACTTTCCGAATGGAACACACACACCCACAAGCAATTGTAACTGGTTTGGGCATTTGGGATTGGGCATCCATACTATATGTGTATGCCAATGCAAATGTGATTAGAACTAACGGTAAAATTGGCAAATGCCAAAGACAATCAATCGTCTGACATTGTCAACTGTGACTTTTCTCTTCAAATACAATTGCCACATTGTTGTTGGATTTGTGGTGTGACAAATGATTGGAGTCAAGTAGTGAAATATGGGTTAGTGGCAGTGGTGATTTCAATACTTTTTCTTTGCATTTTTCTTGCCCAAAAATATGTCGGAAACTGGGTGGTAACAACACATAGTTGATAGCATCATGGTATCTAAGACATAGGTGCAAGCATGCATTCAGGCGGATATATCCATACATACATATATACATATGTATGTACATAATGTTTTCGATTTTTGACCACTTGCAGCCCACACTCACTCCTTCGGCTAATACGTGGCTTTAATGGTACAAATTATTGCTTGCTTTTGTTCACTGCTGAGTGTTGGAAGAGTGAAAAATCAGCAGCCAACCCACACATTGGTACTAACAACCGTTAGAGATATGGTCATTGCTTGTTTGCTGTTAAGTAACATTTATCAGCAAATTTACCAGGACAATTGATGAATGGCTACAGACGGTAATGGACGGCAAAGTTGACAGTTACCGATGTCTGGAGGCGGTTAAGTGTGTGTATACGCCTTTGCGATAGAAAGTCAACTGTCGTGCTTGAATTGATTAGTCAACGTCTAATTTTGTGCATGGTTTGGGTTAGGCAGGGAGTGAAGGAAACTCGAATGTACTTTTCTACAGATATACAAATGGAGACCCGTTATTAAAGTGACCCCTTCAAAGAAGAACAGCTGCCTGCTGATGAGACTATTCGTCGTTCGAGATCTACTATTGTGGACCATGGCATTGTGAGCGTTCTTTAACATGCAGTCCATCAATGATTAAGACGTCGCAAGTAATTAATTAAATATGTCAGAGAGCGTCCTGAGACCACAGTATGGTCGTTGCATCTCATCTTAAGCATTCAATCCAGAGCTTCGAGAATTTCCTACCTTCTTTTCTCCACATACCTTTCCTCCAATTAATGTTAAATGAGCTGGCAATGGATCTCATTAGATGACGTCGATGATAACATCTAATTTCTCACAGCGTTACTACAGTAAAATGAGCAGAACCACATGTGAAGTCTATACGTATTGACCACACCCACGCCAGTCTGGTCTCAGTAACCCGAATGAAACCGGATTTTTATCTGGTCAAGGACTGTTAACTCGACACCATTCCTCGTAATTACTTCAGGTATGCTTTTTGCCGCTAAAACAACTACAAAAACTATAGACATATTGAATAAGTAGAAAGAGAGTTCAAGCAATTGCAGCGTAAATCTTCTAAACCACCACACTAGTGCCTCTTTGGAACTTCCAACGAAAAACAACAACAAGTGAAACTTTTAGTCCGCTTCTTTTTTAATTCCCCAAAGAATCTGGACACCGAAAGATCGGACCAACTTTGATCTACACATATGTGCCTCGAACTCGAGAGAGCCCAAAAACTTCAGTTATAAATCCATCAGAATCCAATATATTCAAGAAACCGGCTCCGCCACATTACACATGTCACCGCCATTATCTTCTAACTAATTGCCTCGATTAAACGTCACCGATCTCCATCACTACAAGCTAACAACTGATACAACTCCGTTCGGCAGCAGAAAAGCCTTAATAGCATCAGCATTATTTTCCTCAACGATGTTCCTAGTTGAACTTCGCTAGAAAGCAGTACAAGTGGATGGCAGCATATTTTAGACACTTTACTATTCACCCTTCAGTATATTTCCGTATTCTTCGTAAGCAAAAGAAAAAATTGTCACGAGTGGCCATGAATCACTATTTCAGCTATGCCATTAACAGATTTGACTTTGATGAATTCACTTTTCCGTTGTTCTCCCCATTTACAGCTCGAAACGAGTGGCAGCGAAGCAAACTCATAAGTATTCACACCTTGACTCGTACATAATGACAGCGCTGAGATGACAGCTGAAATGGTCGTTAGTACCCGCACAACTACAACACCAAAAACTCTTTAAGAAAAGTGTCAAATCCTTCTGCTTGAAGTTGCCAGTCATTTGGCCGGCTGTTCGGTAAGGTTGGCTGCGACACAATGCGTTTTAGGCCATTTGCAAAAACTGAGCTGCGTCTTTTAGAAAATCTGCTTCAATTTAGCTTTAGGCTTGCGCCAGCTTTTGGCTCGGGGTTTACAACCGGCATATTGACATTCTCAGCAGGTGTCAAGCAAATCTATGCGAGTGCGTTCATTTTACGCGGCAGCGATGAGTTCTAGGCATGTCAATGAGTTTCTATGCGTGAAATGGTTCCTTGATTGCCAATCCGTTGGGAATATAAGGAGAAAAACATGTGATTCAGTAGGAACAAACTTCTAAAGTCTTTTTAGTAAAAATGGCAGGTTTAATAAGGATCCCTCTTTATTATAGGTACCTGATTACAGTGATAGTTTTAAAGTGAACGAATGAATCTTGAAAGCTTTGCTAAAAATCTCAACCTCGTATCCGCTGAAAACTAAAATACGAGAACAATGTCCCCAACAGATTAATTAAATAAACTTAATGTAGTATAATGCCAGATTAAGCAAAGATACTTATACATACCAGCTATAATAAGTTTGAACTATTTATATAAGGCTGGATACCAAAAGTAACTCGTTGTCTGGGATCCACACGCGCTAAAGAAACCCGGTGAACTTCATGGTTCGAATTTCCAACGAGAAATCGATGCCAAAACACATCAAAATCGATACATTTCTGAATCAGGGAATTACAGGTAGTAAAAAAATGGGTTACTTAAGACAATGTCCATGGAACATGAACGTGGTTGAAACGCGCACAGCCGTCGCACACTGTACCAAGTCAGGACTGATGGTCTTACTTTGATTTTACTTTGTGATTGCTGGAACTGGCAATGGACCATCGGCAACCAGACTCTTAATTCGAACCTTGACATAAAAGAACTGTTCCGTAAGGAGGAGTGAGTGAGCAGCGAAGGTATTGGCAACAACTCACAGGAATGTGCCAGACAAAGTTGCAAATGGGAGGTTTTAAAGTGTAATCAAACTTCCGAGGGACTACTGCCGGCTACAGTTTGCATTTTATGCAGCGCACTGTAGGCACAAGTATCAGTTATCTCAGTAAAATTGAGGCATTGATCTATTGTGTCATCAAGCATCTATCTAACAAGTGTATAGCTTCTTGTGCTAACTGCCGGTACCGCGACATGGAGCCGAAGACTCCCGTGCACCTGTTGCTAGACTGCCCAGCGGGCTGTAGACGCAAGATAAACGTTCTTGGATCTATGGTATATATCTGAATATAAGTAGGGAACACATCTCCTCAATAGCAGCCAGGATTCTGAGGTTTAGCAGGGTCTCTAAAACAGGACAGAAATTTTGTTCCATTAGGACAACGCCAAACCAAAGACATCGACAGTGCAGCCCCAAAATCTTCGGAAGCTCGGTTGAAAGTTCTTATGCATCCATCTTATGGTACGTATCTGGCACCAAGTGATTTCTATCTGTTATGGTCTATTGCGAATGACTTTGCTGGTGAAAAATTTGCCTCAAAGGAACCTCGTGAAAGTTGCCTACCTAATTTGTTTGCCAAAATGGGCGAGATTTTTCATGAGGGTAACAAGTTATCGAAAAACTGGTGGACATTTGACCTAAAACGGTTCATTCTAACAATAATTGGCCTTCATTTTAATGCTAAAATAATAGTTTTCCTTACATTTGACCTTGTACTAGCTGATCAAATTTGACCCGGACTGGTCCAAACTTTTTTTTTTCGTTAAAATGTGTGTTCTTTTGTCACTCTGGGTCAAATCTGAAGCTGATGAACAAATTTGTTAAAAGACAGAATAACTTTGACAAAAGTTACCAAATTGGTAGCGCTCTGGCACATAAAAATCGTGGTCCGTCAATACTTCTTTTCGGTATTCAGTGCACATTGCTCAGTTGTATCAAAACATGCCTACCACATTACAATGATATGCGCATTAATGTATTCATTTTTGGAATTCCAAATATTTACCCAACCTCATCAATCATGGACACTTTGATTTGCACACACGTGCCTTCCATTACGAATGTGCTCACGCAAAGGGAGATGAAATATAACAACAAACAAAATGTGAAATGAAATTTAACAAAAACAAAAATAATGACAGATGAGATTTAAGGCCAACAACAACAATGGCTGATGAATTTTAAAGGCCACAACAATAATGACAGATGAAATTTAGACAATAACAGAAAAAATATAAGCAACAAATAAATCAGTTGGAGCGCAATCACTCAAACAGAAACGCGAAAATTTGACAATTCAAAATCAAATCTTTACTTCAGACAAACAGAATAGGTTTTAGATGAGCTTAAATCCCCAAAATAACAGATCGAAAGTCCTGTTACCAATTACAAGTCTTGCAAAAAGTTTTGCTTTTATTTAGCAATTTGCATAAATATTCAAATATGAATATTAAAAGTGCAAGTGAAAGGGACAAGAAGCATTAACTCTACATTGTTGCAAATAAGAGTCCCTTCGTCGCATTGCTGTATTTTCAAAATGTGCTTTAACAGACACACAATCACACCTGCATACAGACAAGTTGGTGTAGTCCACCATTTATCATTTGTTAAGTTAACAAGTAAGGAAGGGCTAAGTTCGGGTGTCACCGAACATTTTATACTCTCGCATGATAAAGTGATAATCGAGATTTCATTATCCGTCATTTACATATTCTTCAAATACCGTATTTGTGTAAAGTTTTATTCCGCTATCATCATTGGTTCCTAATGTACTATATATTATACAGAGAAGGCATCAGATGGAATTCAAAACAGCGTTATATTGGAAGAAGGCGTGGTTGTGAACCGATTTCACCTATATTTTGTACATGTCATCAGGGTGTTAAGAAAATATTATATACCGAATTTAATTGAAATCGGTCTAGTAGTTCCCGAGATATGGTTTTTGGTTCATAAGTGGGCGAGGCCACGCCCATTTTCAATTTTTAAAAAAAGCCTGGGTGCAGCTTCCTTCTGCAATTTTTTCCGTAAAATTTAGTGTTTCTGACGTTTTTTGTTAGTCGGTTAACGCACTTTTAGTGATTTTCAACATAACCTTTGTATGGGAGGTGGGCGTGGTTATTATCCGATTTCTTCCATTTTTGAACTGTATATGGAAATGCCTGAAGAAAACGACTGTGTAGAGTTTGGTGGACATAGCTATAGTAGTTTCTGAGATATGTACAAAAAACTTAGTAGGGGGCGGGGCCACGCCCACTTTTCCAAAAAAATTGCAACCAAATATGCCCCTCCCTAATGCGATCCTTTGTGCCAAATTTCACTTTAATATCTTTATTTATGGTTTAGTTATGACACTTTAAAGGTTTTCGGTTTCCGCCATTTTGTGGGCGTGGAAGTGGGCCGATTTTGCCCATCTTCGAACTTATCCTTCTTATGGAGCCAATAAACACGTGTACCAAGTTTCATCACGATATCTCAATTTTTACTCAAGTTACAGCTTGCACGGACGGACGGACAGACGGACGGACATCCGGATTTCAACTCTACTCGTCACCCTGATCACTTTGGTATACATAACCCTATATCTGACTCTTTTAGTTTTAGGACTTACAAACAACCGTTATGTGAACAAAACTATAATACTCTCTTTGGCAACTTTGTTGCGAGAGTATAAAAACACACGTGATTTCATACCCGTCCATTTGCCAACGCTGCGTGATAATGATGTAAGTCAAGGGAATTACCTTTAGGCCCAGTTGATGGCTAAATTGATGAACTTTTCACTTTTCTAGGCGCGTTTCTGCTGTGCTTTGTTATGCCATGCTATGCTGTGCTCTATGCCCTTCTAGTTCGCAACAATGATAAATGATTTGTTGGATTGCAGTGTGTACTCATTTGACAGTTTATTGTTGGAAATTGGCAAAGTTTTGCTATAAAATGTTTGCGCAAGTATTTTTCATTAACAAAATTCATTTGGAAAAGCTTTCGCTTTGTTGAAGCATAAATTAACGTAACGAAAGCTTGAATAAATGATGTTTAATTATTTAAAATTTTGTATTCAGCCGAAAGTTAAGGGTTCAAGCAACATACTGCAATCTTTCGGACATTATGGCTAATATCTTATAAACGATGATCCATTTCGAGGTTTTCTACTTTTTTAAAGAAAAGACCTCAAATTTAATGGGAAATGTTTATCATCATTCGAAAGACCAATCTTTGGCATTTATTTTTTGAAGATTATCTCTTTCAAATGTTGTCCGCGGCATTCCACTGCCTGAATAATCCCGCTTCCATTCCGCATAGACTTTAAGACTTTACATTTTCCCACAGGAAAAAGTCTAACGATGTGGTATCACACGATCTTGGTGTCCAATCGACAGGCCGAAGTGTTCTCTCAATTATAATCCATTGACTCAAGTGAATTGTGGAAAGTGGTGCCGTTTTGTTGAAACCAAATGTCGTCGAGCTCTCGAGCTTCAATTTCAGGCATCAAATAGTCGGTTATCATGGCGCGATAACGGACGCCATTGACAGTTACGTACTCACCGGCATCATTTTTGACGAAATAGACCGATGATTCTACCGACCCAGAAACTAACATAAGGATACATCAATGTAGGCTGGACGAAAAGAAGCAGCTTAGATGTCATTTCAAATAAAACTAAACTAGTTTACGGTGGAGTCTCTCACTAAAAGTTGTGCTTTGGCATCAATGGTGTACGACGTACAACAAAAACGATGACACTTAAGGCCATTCTACATATAGCATCCGTGAACATAGCCGACAGATGCATTGCTGCGAAGGTTGCTATCAGACTGCGGGAAACTGGACACATTCGAGATTACATAAGGCACATTCCGAAATCCTTTCTCAATTCGACTGCGTCCCTGATAACTTGGTGTACTGTGCCGCGGAAAGTACTCCCAGCGGCAACTTCTTGCGCTGTGAGTTTTTCACAAATGAATTGAAGCAAGGGAATGTTAAAGGGGGATAGTCTCTATCAGGAGCTCTCAGTCAACTCTTGTTTCAAACTACCAGATCACAAGTGCGCATTCTTCGTGCATTCGGCCGCTAGGTCTGTGAGCTTGGCGCGAGCTTAGCAAGCGTTAACCAGCAAGCAGAACTTGTGCAGTTGCGAAACCGTTCTGACGCAGAGTTGAACATAAAAGTTTCGTTGAACTGCTGGCTCATAGAAAGGAGCACATCGCCGCAATAGTTGGTGTCTAATTGACCAAAGATTCTGGTGGAGTCAGTTTGTCAAAGTTTCAAGGAATCACAAGCATCTAGGAATATAGTATACGGGACTCAAGTTTCTAAAAACATTGTATGAAGGAAATGTAGAATTCATATATCACCAAAAAAAAAGTTAGTCTAACACGCTTAACCTGATGATGCGATTTCGCTAAGAACACACCTTCCAGAGAGCTTTGCTTTATAACCCAATTTTATATTTTTTTTTTTTACAAATCAATATAGAAATAATTATTTGTAAAGGTCTGTAAAATATTTTTCTGATCATAAGTATTCAGTACTAAGTACTACATAAGTTCCTAAGAAGACGATTTAATCACGAAAGTGACGACCATTTAAAGGTTTATAATACACTTTATAGCACTCTGATGATAAAACCTTAGAATATAAATACTTTTCTTCACATATTTTTAGCAGAGTTGCCACCTTTTTAAATATTTGAATTCAATGAAATTTATGAGTTGAGAAAATACTCAAATTCCAACCAAATTGACTAAAAAATACTTATTACTGAAAATAATTTGGAAATGTTGCCGGCTTTTTTAGCTTTTTTTAATTCATATTCAACTAAATTGATAAAATGAATTAAATGCCAATATTTTTTATGAAAAATTCTTAGACAACGTATGTTTTTATTATATATTATTTAGCATGGTTGCCATCTATTTATAACTGTAAGTCAATAAAAATCTCTTTGCGAAGAGTTGCCAACTGTTTAAATTTTTTTATTAATTTAATTTATTTTAAATTAAAAGCTACAAAGGTTTGCATTAGGAAAAAAGTATGTTAGCGAAGAGTTGCCAACTTTTCACAATTTTGATTTTTTTAATAAAAATTACATTTATTTATCTAGAAAGGTTGAAATTATAAATATGTTTGTGAAGAGTTGCCAATTGTTAAACATTTTATTTTTTTTCATATTGAAGAAATTTATTTTGACATATACATATGTATGTACATATTTGCGAAGAGTTGCCAACTGTGCAAAATTTTTTTAAATTAATATTATTTTAACGGCAATGGAACATTTTAAATTAAGAGCTACAAAGGTTTACATTAGAAGAAAAATCTGTTAGCGAAGAGTTGCCAATTGTCGAAAATTTAAATTTTTTAATAATAATTAAATTTCTCTAGAAAAGTTTAAATTTTATGTATGTTTGTAAGGAGTTCCAAACTGCTAAAAATTTTGCATTTTTTAATTGAAATAAATTTTGCTTGCGAAGAGTTGCCAAATGTTCAAAATTTATTTTTCTTAATATTGATGGAAAATCATAATAAGTGATTAAATTTGAGGTACTTGTAGAAGCTTGAAGGCTTTAAATAATAAATAATTTTAATTATTTTTGAAGGGTTGCCATGTCTTAATAATATAACTTAAGAAACTTCACCAATTAAAATTGATTTGTATGGTTACAGTAAGACTTCAATAAGCGCTAAAACTGCTTAAATTAGAAATTTGTTTTTTTAAAAAGGTTGCCATGTGATAAAAAATTTAACTTAGGAAATTTTTCAAAATAAAAAATTGTTTTGTATGGTTACAGTGAGACTACACTAAGCGGTCAGCCTGATTAAATTAGATATATATTTAGCAAGGGTTGCCATATAATTTGGATTTTAAATAGTCATCAACTAACACAAGCAAGTATGTATTTGCTTCAGAATTTAAGTCTGAAAATCTTTGCAAAACCAACAAAAAATTATCGCAAGCAAGAAAAGTGCAAAACGCCAAAGTAAATGGAGCGTGATTTATGAACCGCTGAGACAACGCACACACACACAAAGTTGTTAAGCAATTTGTTAGGAGAAAAACGACAGCCAGCATTCGCAATACACATGTGTGCGTATGTGTTTGCAAGTGAGTGTATACAAACGAGCATTTGTAAGTGTTAGCGCTGGTGATAACAGGCATGCGGCGCAGCGCCTACAATTATGCTACTAACAAGCAAACAGAAGTCAAAAAATAGCAACAAGAACAGTATTTACACACAAACACACAGGTATTTACATATTGTGTGTATGTGTGTATGCATATAGTCTAAACAATACGGTTATCTATGCAAACGGATTGGCTTCAACGGCTTGTGCGCCTATAAATATGTTGCTGCCTGCTGTTAATGCCACTGCACTCGCCTGCAGATAAATTTTACTTCGAATGGCTGTATTTGTGTGTGTAGGTGGCTGTGTTTGCGAGGCGCTACAGTGGGCACAAAGTTAACGAAGTAGTGTGGCAACAACGGGAAAATCGATGTGCCGTTACATGTGAGTGTTTATTTATACGCAAATACATTGTAACGGTATAACTGTACACATTTCGGTGACAAAGCCTGAACAACATTTTTTCTTTTGTAGAAGTGAGCCTGTGGGACTATGTGCGCACCGCTGTGAGGCATCGAAGTAGCAACAATATTGCTTTTCACTTTGTTTTTTTCATGGTATTTGCTTATCTAACGGTGTTACGGCTGTAGCCATATTTTTCTCCATGGCTGTTCGTAACTGTAACAGTTGTTGGCACAAAAACTACAATATGCTTTGGCATATTTGAAAGCGAAACGAGAGTGAAAGGAATTTAAAGTGGAAAATTTTCATGAATGACAAATTTCAGCTTTTTCACAGTTTTCAACACAAGAACTAGAAAACTTTAGAAGAAATTGAAATTTTTTTGGTAATCTAGTGTAAATTCTCATGATTTTTATTATTTTTTGAAGTTATGACCACTGTTTAAAATGAAATTTTTCATTTATAAATTTGCAATTTTTATGTGAATTTGATCTTTTTTGTGTTTGTATGACAGCTACATATGTATGTACTATATTACTCCGATCTTAACAATTTCTTAGGAGATGAAATTCGTGTGTTGGAGAATAATTCATGTCAAATTTCATGAAGATATCTCGACAATTAAAAAGGTTTTCCATAGAAAGACTCGATTTTGATTGGTCAGTTTGTATGGCAGCTATATGCTATATTGGTCCGATCGGAAAAATTTCTTCAGATATAGTAGCATGGGTATTAATATTAATTCACACTAAATTTTGTGACGATATCACAACTAATAAAAAAGTTTTCCATACAAGGACTTGATTTTGATCGATCAGTTTGTATGGCAGCTATATGCTATATTAGTCCGATCTGAAAAATTTCTTCAAATATGGTAGTATAGCTATGAAAAATAATCCATACAAAATTTTGTAAAGATATCTCTACAAATAAAAATGTTTTCCATAGAAAGACTCGATTTTGAACAGTGAGTTTATATGGCAGCTATAAGCTATATTTATCCGATCTTAACAATTTCTTGTGAGATTACATTGGTATCTTGGGTAATTATCTATGTCAAATTTCATGAAGATATCTCGTCAAATAAAAAAGTTTTCCATACAAGGACTTGATTTTGATCAATCAGTTTGTATGGCAGCTATATGATATAGTGGTCTGATATTGGCAGTTCTGACAAATATATATTATTTTCGAGAGGAAAGAACATGTGGAAAGTTTCAGCTCTCTATCTCAAAAACTAAGGGACTTACGCTTTATAAAATTTTTTGAAAAAAAGCGTTTCTGGAAATCAGTTCTAACCCAGCTGAGTGCCTTAAAACCTAATATGACTTCTACAATGCCGAAGTGAACATCCCAATATTATATTATCTATTCTTTATTATATACCATAAGTGTGGAAGTACCTTGCGACTGTGCAGTTCAACGCAGCCAAATAAAGTAGTAAGCAATATATGGCACTTGCATACCTTTCTTCTACCCCTTAGCACATCAAATAGTCATGCCAGATTGACAGCTTGTCTGTAACGCTGATTTTCACAGTTAACATACCGTGAGACAGCCGAATATTTATATATGCATACATACACTGCTATCATCAGCGTATTTTCCCCGTCTTTCAGTGGCACTCTGAACTAATTTTAGCCGTGAAAAGCAAATAAATCGATTTTTAATCAACGTGCTTACGCTTGATTAGTTTGATTCAAAGCAAAATCGCACAACGACACTTAAATGCTCGTATACAAGTATAAACGAACACACAAATTCATATAATTGTACAGCAGTTAGTTCTGTGGTGAAATACTCGCCTGCATGGGTTCGGGTATTTTTAAGCACACAAATCAATTTTCCCTCAAATGTGTGGCAAGCAAAAAACTTTGCGGCCGGGCGGGCCGTGCGCGACCGCAGTGATACATTAAACTTTCACTCCAACTGGGCTGTCGGCATTTTGCTCAATTTAACGCTGCATTTTATGGCAAGCCATTAATTTTTTGCCAGTTGTGTTCGAGTGCTTTTTCCTTTTTTTGGTGTGAATTGTTAATGTTTTCGTGAATTAATAATTTTCGGGTACAACACATTTCGCAGGTTGACGCTTTTTCGATTTTTTTATTTTTTAAACATACCATCACAAAAACAGGGTGGTAGCAACAGGAGTTTTCTTTTACTTGAAGCTTAAAAACGTGTATCTAACGAAAATTTTCGATAATTCGCGAAATATTTTCTCCATTAGTAATATGTTAAAAATATTTCGCTGAAAGCTAAAGACCTCTGAGCTTTCACATCCGCCTTTAAGCTTTTTATTTGCAATTTTCATGAAAGCTTTTGCTTTCTAAAAGAATACTATTGATACAGTTTTTTGTCAAAATCTGTAGTACTAGATTCCAGCACAAGAAAATACTTCAAGCTATCTGGCTGTCCCCGGATCGAAAAACCAGATCGATCATGTTGTGATAGATGGAAGACACGTCACCAGTGTTTTAGATGTGCGTGCGCTCCGAGGTCCTAACATCGACTCGGACCACTATCGTGTTGCAGCCAAGATTCGCACCTGACTCTGTGCAACAAAAAACGTACGCCAACAAACATAAGGAAAGTTCGACGTCGAGAAGCTGCAATCACAACAAATAGCCGAACGATTTTCTACTCAACTTGCACTTTTGCTCTCTGAGAGCACTCGTCAACAACTCGGTATAAGGGAACTGTGGGACGGCATTTCAAGCTCCTTATGTACAATCGCAACTGAAACCATTGGTTTTCGGAAAAAGAAAAAGAATAGCTGGTACGACGAGGAGTGCCGCGTTGCAGCGAAGAGAAAACAGGCTGCCTACCTCGCAACGTTACGATCGACCCCAACACGTGCGGGATTGGATAAATACCGAGAGTTGAAGAGGGAAGCGAGACGCATTTGCAGACAGAAAAAGAAAGAGGCCGAAATGTGTGAGTATGAAGACCTTGACAAATTGGCCGACAGGGGTAATGCTCGAAAATTTTACGAAAAAATGCGGCGGCGAACAGAAGATTTCAAGACCGGAGCATACCTTTGCAGAACCCCTAAAGGTGCGCCAAACCTTGGAAAAGACCTGTACAAGAAGAATCGACACACACCACCTCTTCGTCGATTTCAAAGCTGCTTTCGACAGCACGAAAAGGAGCTGCCTTTATGGCTCTGTAAACTGACGTTGAGCAACACCAAAAGCTCCGTCATGATCGGGAAGAACTTCTCCGAGCCGTTCGATTCCAAACGAGGTTTCAGACAAGGCGACGCCCTATCGTGAGTCTCTTTCAATCTGCTGCTGGAGAAAATAATTCGAGTTGCAGAACTTAATCGAGCAGGTGCAATCTTTTACAAGAGTGTACAGCTGCTGGCATATCAGTTCTGCCTTCTCCTGACTGGACAAGGAAGCAAAACAAATGGCTTTAGTGGTGAACGAGGGCAAGACGATATCTCCTGTCATCAAACAAACAATCGTCGCACTCGTGACTTGGCTGTCACGTCACTGTTGACAGTCATAACTTTGAAGTCGTAGATAATTTCGTCTATCTTGGAACCAGTGTAAACACCATTAACAATGTCAGCCTCAGGTGCTACTTCGGACTGAGTAGACAATTGAGAACTAAAGTCCTTTCTCGACGAACAAAAACCGAACTCTATAAGTCACTCATAATTCCCGTCCTACACTATGGTGCAGAGGCCTGGACGATGACAACAACTGATGAGTCGACGTTGCGAGCTTTCGAGAGAAAGGTTCTACGAAAGATTTATGGCCCTTTGCGCATTGGCCACGGCAAATATCGCATTCGATGGAACGATGAGCTGTACGAGATATACGACGACATTGACATAGTTCAGCGAATTAAAAGACAGCGGCTACGCTGGCTAGGTCATGTTGTCCGAATGGACGAAAACACTCCAGCTCTGAAAGTATTCGACGCAGTACCCGCCGCGGGAAGCAGAGGAAGAGGAAGACCTCTACTCCGTTGGAAAGACCAAGTGTAGAAGGACCTGGCTACGCTTGGAATATCCAATTGGCGCCACGTAGCGAAAAGAAGAAACGACTGGCGCGCTGTTGTCTACGCCAGTAAAGAAAAAGAAGATGGGCTGTACTTACATAGATCTAATCTCATTTGGATCGGTAAGTTTTAGATTTTAAATTTTCCAATATGGCAATTCATGGTCGTACGAAATGAATTCTAGTTGTGTGATTTTATATTATCAGGCATGCTTAGAAAACACTTCGGTGTCTTAATAAATACTGTTTGCCATTTTAGCAGATTTACTCCCAAGCTTCTGTGAATTTTCGTCATCGTACATGTTTCAGAGCTTTTCATACAGGAACTAGCCTTCACACTCTCTATTTTCAACTATTAGTTTTACATTGCAAAAAATATGTCAGTCATTTTAGGCGGCATTCAAGCGGAAATGCAACTTTTACTTTATTTTATTCCGTTAGTTTTACGGCAGCAGCAAAACCTGTGACTGGCATTGTTTACTAAATATTTTATTAGTACGTTTTTAAGCTAACAATAGAACTCTTACAGTAAATCGCACTCTATTCACTCGTTATTCTCTCAACTCAATTTTATCATCTCTTTTTTTTATTTTTTTTTTTAGTAGAAATATTTCAAAACGCTAAATGGCAATTGAAAATCGATGCTGAGCATAAGCAGAAAAACAAGTAATATTGAGAGGAGCGTGTATTTTTAAATCAACCTATGATAGGGTGGGGCATACGAAAATCTACCTATCGGAAATCAATGGAAATGGTTCAGAGAATCGATGGGGCTGTACATAACAAGAAAAAATATAATAACCAGTCCACTAGCGGCTCTTGATCTAGTGCTAAAATTGCCTCATAAAGACCGCTTCGCTCAAAACTGCGCAACAAAATCGGCGGGTCGTCGTGGAGGTCTTTGATATTGCGACAGTCACGGAGCTAGGCTCTAATGCAACGGCAGGCAACTGCAGAATGAACATCTACGTAGACAGCCAACCAACAAACCAACCAACCAAATCACAAAGACCAGATTGCCAAGAACGGTGTACAGCTGTCATCCGATAACGTGACCGACCCATGCATTGTCTATAAGACGATCTGGACAAGAGCATGCCAAGGAATGTTAAAATTCGATAGAAAGATCTATTAGAAAACAAAACTGCGAAGATCATGCGCTCGTTCCTGCTCTTGATAGAAGAGACTGTATGTATATGATTGGAATACTCACTGATCAAAGTCTGTTGGTAGCGAGCGTCTGCAGAATGCGCTCCGAGATCGACTACATCTACTACTACAGGAATTTTCGAGAGGAAGACAGCAGGAAGACAATGGGGCATCTATTGTGCGCTTGTACCGCACATTTGAGCGCCGCAGGGTAGGAAACACTGGAAGAAGTATTGATAGTGGGCCGCAGAACCTATTCAAATTCACGGCACACTAAAGCTTCACTACTTTTCATGAAATGCGTAACAGCAATCCATTTTGCATGATCCGGAACCAAAACTAGTTTATGCCTGACTGAAGAGCCTACCAGACTAACTTCACCAAACTAATGGGTGATCCAAGTAAAGGTACTTTTTTCAATAGCCTTATTTTGGCAGATTACGCGCCAGTCGTGTCAGGCTGTCATGTTAGTCTTGTTCCGTATTGTTTAGCATTTCATCGTGGAAAGACTTACGCCTAAAGAACGTTTACAAATCGTTGAACTTCATCAAGAAAATTCATGTTCTGTACAGAGTGTGTTTCGCTCAACTTATGGTCTACATAATTGGCCTACTGAGCGTACTATACGTAACACCACCACCCATCTTGAGACCCATCATTCATTATTGAATAATATTCGACCGAATAGACCATGTCCAGCACGCAGTGAAGAAAATATAGCAGCCGTAGCTGAGACTGAACACGACGACTAGTGAGACTCGATTCAGCGCAGTTCTTAGCAACTCGGACAGACTTGGCGCATTTTACGTTTTCGAGCCAAGTTTTGCTCAGCGATGAGATCCATTTCTGGCTCAATAGGCATGAAAACAAGCAAATTGCCGAGTTTCAGACGAAAACCAATCTGAAGAGATTCAGTAACTGCCATTTTATCTAGAGACAACAACGGTTTGGTGTGGTTTGTGAGCCGGTGGTATCATCGTTCCATATTTCTTGAAAAATGACGGCGGTAAGAACGTAACTGTCAATGGTGACCGCCAACGCAACATGATAACCGACTATTTGATGCCTGAAATTGAAGCTCTTGATCTCAGCGACATTTGGTATCAACAAGATGGCGTCACTACCCACACATCGCATCAATCAATAGATTTATTGGAAGAACACTTCGGTGAGCAGATAATTTCACAATTTGGGCTCTTCGATTGGCCATCAAGATCATGTGAAATCACACCATTAGACCTTTCCATATGTGAAGTCTAAAGTCTATGTGGACAATCACGCTTCGATTCATACCTTGGAGCGAAACATGACGTGTGTTCTTCGCCAGTTACTAGTCGAAATGCTCGAACAAGTCATCTAAAATTAGACTCAATGGATGGATCGTCTGAGACGTAGCCGTAGCCAACATTTGGAAGAGGTAATCTTCAAAAAATACAGAGTCCGGCACACGAAATGTAACCACTTAAAAAATCCATAAATTCGGTTTGGAAAATTATTTATATTTATTTTAGAGCACAAAATGTATGAAAATAATCATAAATTCAGGACCAATTCACTTTTGCTCGATATGACCACCTTTTGCCTTAACTATGGCCTTGAGACGGTCGAAAAACGAATTGCAAGCTGCTCGAATGTGACTTGCCGGTATTTTGGCCCACTCACGAATAATGGCTTTCTTCAGCATCTCGAGACTGGTGTATTTTTTACTTCGGATCGTGCTCTCCAAAATGTTCAAGAGAGAATAATCCATTGGATTCGCATCTGGTGAATTCGAGAGCCATTGTGTGGTCGTAATGAAGTTCGGAACGTTGTTTTTCAGCCATTCTTGGTTCATTCGCGCTTTGTGAGACGGTGCTGAGTCTTGTTGAAACGTCCATGGTTTGCGACCGAAATGTTTGTTTGCCCACGGCTTCAAAGCCGGAACCCGTAAACACTCGTTCTTTGTTCTTTCGACTGATAATAAATATTCCCTATTAAATTTGAAATTTCTGTGTTTTTTATTTAAAAAAGTAGAGATCCTGAAATGGATCACCTTATATAAGTGAAAAGACATAGATTTTTTCAAAAAGTAGCTACTGAGAAAATAAAATAATAAAGAACATGACAAAATAAGAAACTGAAATGCTTTGGACTTTCCTATTAA
The DNA here is from genome assembly GCF_016617805.1 of Bactrocera tryoni. Lineage (NCBI taxonomy): Eukaryota > Metazoa > Arthropoda > Insecta > Diptera > Tephritidae > Bactrocera > Bactrocera tryoni. The sequence goes on along the minus strand of NC_052501.1, from coordinate 69,562,276 downwards.
ATTTAAGAGCTTATACTTGGCGATAACTTTTTTGACGGCCTATCAATAATTATTTTAGAGTACATATCGTCACCTAAAATGCAAAATAACGTATCATCAAAAAAAATAAATTTCTTTTTTTATTGCTTAAGATTTTTTTGTCTACACTAACCAAATATATTTTGTACATGTTTGGGTCATAAAAATTGTTAGTGTTGTTGTATGAAAAACTGCAACAGTTTCGCTTAAATAAACTGTATTTAAAATGCTTTTGCTTTAAACACACATATGTCTTCAATAACATACTGCATGTTGTTCAATATTTTTTCAGGCTTATAGTGCCGCTTAAAAAAATTTAAAAAAAATTATTTCGATTGCTGGCATATACAGCATGGATTTCCTGTTGGCAAGTTTAATTGCGAAATAATATGTTGAGCAATAAATTTAATTTACAGGCAAATAAATAACAGTAACAGCTGCGCCAGCACACAAATATAACTATTTACTTGCATAAATATGCATGTTAAGAATTTATTTTTATTAAATAATACATATTTACACACATGCAACCACTTACACACACATACATGCATATATATAAATATTATTTTTTACAAATATTTTTTTAACTGCCATGAAATGTGTGGCCCAAATACTTTTGCTACCACGCATTAATATTTAAGCCTGAACAAATATGTCTGTGTGTGGCGGTAATAACAGTTTCACTGTGATTTATCGTAGCTACTTCGCAAATAAATACAATAAATAACAATAGTCAGTTAAAGACATGTGAATATGTTTATCATTGTGCCATCAATTTCGCATTCCAACGTTAATGACAAGTTTGATTTTATTATGAAATGGAAATGGCATTCAATTGTCATAAATACCAGGGGACTGAGTGTGTGCTGCCAGTTGAGACTTATGTGGATATGCATATATTTGAATATACTTACATACATACACACGTGTGTGTCAGTAATTGAAAATGAATTTCAGCAAAATAATCCAAGCAGCAAATATGCTTCGGAAATAATGCTGCCGTATGAACATAAATGGGAGTTAACAACAAAAACAATAACAAATAATTGTCAATGGGCTTAGTAGGCACAGTTTACTTATTTGATTACGATAGTTTTTGGTTATAAATACAGGAACTTTTTGCAATTTTTTATGCCCTCAATTAAAAATATTAAATTTGCCACGAACTTTGCAACAACCATATGAAAGCGTCGTAGACTCTATAAAATATATACTGCAAAAAAATGTATATCTAGAATACCCTTCTTAAATAAAGAAGTTTCCAAACAAAAACTTGATTTGGTCGTTCATTTTAAATGATACGATTGTACGATCTGGAAAATTTCTACAAATATTTTAGCGTTGTCTTAGAAAATGATCGCCCGTGAAGAAATCTTGTCAAATCAAAAAGTTTTTCATACAAGAACATAATTTTGATCGGATAGTTTGGATGGCAGCTGCCTTCTATAGTTGTCTGATATTGGCGGTACCGCCAATTGGGTAGAAAAGTATATGTGAAAAACTTCAGACCGACATCTCAAAAACTGATGGAATATTTTGTGTATATCCAGACGGAATCAGCCTTTGTGGCTATAACCAAACTAACCTAACCAAATTCTAGCTAAAATGTACATTCAAAATAACCTTTTCAACGCATAATATTGTACACATCATCGACAGTAAGCTAAACATTTGAACACTGCGTTTAGAGTAAATAACTGAAAAAGGTCCCTAACTTGAACTGCTCTTACGAGAGCCATGATACAAATTTTTATCAACTCAACGATTGTTTTTAAGATCTGAAATTGATCTTGAGAATCTATCAAAATGATCAGAGCGACGAGAGGAATTGATATCCATAATATGGACTCCATATACCTGACCTTTTGTCTGTTATTTTGTTGGTTCGTCCGTGTTAATATGTACAAAACAGTTGGATAATCTAAATGGTTACCTTCATTTTTAACAGAAATTTCAAGTATCTTAAGATTCCTGAACGTACAACCTCGAGTATTTTCGATATTGTCATCCAACACTAATAAAAATGGAATTCAACACTCCATATTTCGCAAATTGTGCTTTGATACCAAAATTGACTTATTAGAATAGAAATATTTTGGTTTTATACTACTTTTGAACTTCTGTTAGACTCTAAGCCTTAGCTTGGAAGAGTATTATGGGACAAATTTTGTAAGCAATGTGATTTGATACCGAAAAAGGTTGACATTAAATCTAGCCCACCGACATCCAATAAAATTAAAATCTTGTTTGAGATTTACTTTGTACCGTGCATATCGGTTAGATACAAGTTATAAGTTAGGTAGTTTGAGTTGCTGTCTGACGACACTTTTAAGAGACCCATTTTATTGCCGGGACTAATCACTCACTCTATTGTCTTTTCACTGAACCACCCCTTGCTTCTGATAAAGTACATGACTGCAAAAAGTCAGGAAACCCTCGACCGATAGTTGCGATTCTTTTTCTATATAGAGCCCTGCAATCGCATAGACAAAGTTTTACAGTCGCCAGTTCTTCTAACTCCTGATAGCTTCTGCAATAGACCATCAATGTTTGGTGTACCCAGTCTGCTGTCATGTCTACCAATAAGTCCTTGAACTGTTCGCACTCGTACTAGAGTTCTTTTGTCAAGACTTTTGAATTGAATAGTCGTCATATGCGGTCAAGTTCTATTCGGGACTCGTACAAGTATGTAAATTGTTGAACAAGTTAGAGATTGACTCCGACGAGACTCAACTAGTTTTATAACATTTTTTTTCGATTAAATATCTACAAGTCATCACGGGACTATAACCGCTTAAGCGGTGTCTACGATAACAAAGTAGAAGAATGTCATGTTTACCAATACGTCCGTGAACTGTTCGCACTCCTACTAGAGCTCTTTTGTTATGACTTTTGAATTTTAATAGACTGCATGTGCGGTCCATGTTTTATTCATGCCATGACTCCTTCGAGACTCAGATAAATTTATAACATTATCGTCGATTAAATATCTAAAAATAGTCACAGGAAATTAAATTTACTTTTTGGGCATCCAATTGCTTGGCTTCCATCAAATTCTAAAGATCTGGCCCACAACTACTATTTCCTGTTTTCAGGTTTCGAAAGAAGGTTTTCTGGGAAGAAATTTTCGTTTACCTACTTGTTGAAAAAGTCAGGCATTGACTACTTCGATACCCAACTAAATTTATAACATTTTCGTCGATTAAATATCTACAAGTAGCCAGAGGCATATAAATTTCTGCTTTATCGGAATCTAATTGTAGGCTGGTGCCTGCTCGGGATTGCTCATCTGCTTTGCAGTTACTAGGAATGTTACTATGAACTAATTATAAGTTTATCGTGGCATAGGACATTAGATCCACTAAGATATCAAGTCATCCCGTCAAATTTTTTGTGACGAAATCCTAAGAAGCTTTAGTGATTTTAAAGCCGCAATTCATATATATAAATATAGTTCTTGTTGCGATCAGACCTCTTGTCAGAACAAAAAGATTTTCTTTGATTGTGTAATATCAGCTTGGAATACACTGTAGTGGCCTGGTAAACGGAAAGAGATTTTGTTATCAAGTTTTGCCGAAAACACGCCATTTTCCACTCGATTATTCAGTTTGAGGACTGGCGTATAGATGCTTATCTTTGCGACCCTGTCCACCTCGTCAACTCTTCTTTGAAAAGGAAGGCAATATTGGGGACCTAATTCAAATTCAGTTCTATAAGATCACGAAAGATCGTAGAAATAGGAACTTACTAAGTATCTTAGAATGCCTCTTATTACAGGCGACTAATAGAAAGAATTCCTTTAGTCTACAACTCACTTCGCTGCCAGTTGCTTACAGAATAAGTCTTGGACTTTCTTTAATTACAGTAATCTCCGCTTGGAAAACACTACAGTGGTCTGTTAGACGGAAGGTGATTTTGGTATTTAATTTTGCTGAAAAGATGCTACCTTCCACTTGATTATCTAGTCTGGATCCATTCGTATAGATGTTAATCCCTGCGTCTCTGTCCATTTCGGCTTTTTCCACTCCTCTCTGGAAGGAAAGCCAATATTGGAGACGGAATTTAGTTAGAAAACGTAGAATGCCTCTTATTACAGGTGACTAAAAGATTCCCACAGTATTAGGGACTTTGCTGTCAGTTGCTTACTGAATGTAAACTGACGTTTCGTGCCTGCCTAAACGAAACAATTTCGAATATTTTTCAGGTCCCAATGTTCCATCCAAGAACTATTGGAAAATATTGTATGTAAGCATTTCGAATGGCGTAAATGGGTAGATGAGTGTCAATTGTGAAGTATTGATTCACAGCGGCTCCCCATATGATGAATACTATTTCAATTGATTTTCAAAATTTAATCGATTTATTTCGAATTATGGCTGAAGACTATCTCTAAGTTCAAGCTTAAAAGAATGGATCATTCTATCTCTTCCTTACAATTTAACTACATACCTCTTAATCACCTCTTCAAAGTTGTAGACTTGGCTCAGTATACACCGTTATCACTTGAACTGCAGTTCTTAAAGCTCACGAATAAATTTAAAGCCGCGTGCTAACCGTTAAACTTCTGTGCTTATCAAACACAAAAACGAGTGTTTTTAGCGCGCAATGTGCGATAGAACCCCTCACTAGTTACAACACCGAAATGACGAACGAAAACAACACACAGTTAAGAGGTATATTATGTATGTGTGAGATACAATTACCAATATTTTTAAACACGATATTGTGGTAAACTTCACCAAAATTTTAAGGTGAGTCTTGAATTGACGCGCGAACTCAAACACCAGAGAACCTTTCGATTTGAACGCTTCGGTCGATTTGTAACACTGGCTGATTGGGCTGCTGCTGCCAAGGTACGCTTGTTGTGCGCTGCTTGCGGTTCTGTTTTGAATTGGTTTCGGGCTTTGTGTCCTGGACGAAACGTAAGCAAACGGACAAAGGCACGAAGCGATAATTGAGCGATTTCGCTTAGCAGTGGAACGAAATTGTAATGAAACACTCGCGCGTGGTAAGAGCGAGCTTCTCAGGCACGTTATATTCGTAAGCGCTGAGTAAGCTCCACAGTCAGCTGAGCGCTGTTACGCGGTTGGGAGCGTATTTATAAATAGTACGGTAACGACATAGCGGTAAACACTCAAATCAGCTGACGCAGTAGGAATTTGTGGAAATGGAATTGAGTAAGTCAGCAAATGGTTCACGGTTGACGGGCTTATGTGTCGCCCATAACCTACCAACCTAGAAAACGCATTGTTCGTTTTAACTCGTATTAACTATGTATTGGGGCATTACGTGCAGCGTCATTTCTATAATATCAACATGTACATATACCGTTATACAGGTGCTTAAAAAGCTCCATTGAAGGAGTGTTTCAATTTCACGGTTATGTTGACACTCACAATTGAAAGCAAAAAATTAATGAGGAACCCCATAAAATGTATATCTGAACTGAAAGCTCAGAAAAACAGTTACAATTTAAAATGGATGAAACTTTTGAAAAAAAATATAATAATTAATGGAAAAATTCCGGGCTGACACGTAGGTGGCGCTACTAGAATTAGGTTTATACTTTTAGTTAGCCCTAACCTGCGAAAGGCAAGAGCATAATATGACAGCTGTCGGATCAATAGTTTGTGAATTATATCATTTTGAGTAAAGCTATCTTTGTTATTTTCAAAAAATGGATGTGTTGATAAAAAATTGCTTTCTGAAGGGGAAAATACAGTTGAAGCAAAAATTTGACTTGAAGACAAGTTTCCGGACACAGCCTCGGTAAAATCAAGCATCAAAAATTGGTATGCTAGGTTTAGACGTGGTAAAATGACCACCGAAGTCGTAGAACACAGTGAACGCCCAACAGAGGTTGTTACCGATAAAAAACATCAAATAAGACCACAAAATAATTTTGGATGACCATAAAGTGAAGTTGTTCGATATAGCAGGTACTCTAGAGATATCAACTGAACGTATACATTATATCTTTTACGAATATTTAGGTATAGAAAGCTTTATGCAAGAGGGTGCCGGGCGAGCTCACTTTCGAGCAGAGGTATCCGGAGTTTATGATGCGAAGCAGTGTTTGAAGATAGTTAAGCGTAATAAACCCGAGGATTTGCGTCGATATGTAACAATGAATGAAACAGGGCTCAATCGTTTCACTCCGAAATCCAATCGACTGTCATCCAAGTGGACTTCATTCGATGAACTCATTCCAGAGCGTAGAATTATTTTTATTGACTACCTACAAGAAGGAATGGCCATTAACAGCGACTATCACATAGCATTATTGGACCATTTGAAGGAAAAACTCTCCCAAAAACGGCCGCAGTTGAAGAAAGTGAAAGGGCTATTCGCCGTGCCACATGTCAGTGAAACCAATGGCAAAAACCCAAAAATTGGACTTGGAATTGGTTCCACGACGACTATTTTCGACTATTCCTGTTTTCAGATCTCAAAAGAATACTCGCTGGGAAGAAATTTTCGCCGATTTAAAAGGTATGGCCTCTTTTGAAGCAAGGGACCAATCGTACTACAAAAATGGTATCGAAAAGTTAGAGTGTCGCTCTACTCAGTGTATCACCCTTGGAAGGAACTATCTTAATAAAAAAAAAAATCCGTTTTACCGTGACTGTACTTCAGAATGTGCGCGCACCGACCGAACGAGTGGCTGGTCAGCTGTCTCCGAGCACCTGGAGAATCAGGACAAACATTTTCGAGCGACGTGTTTCTGTGAGTGGTCTTTTTTGACATCAAAGTCATCGCCCACAATGAATTTGTCTTTTTGGACAAACCGTCAACGCCAAGTTTTATGTGGAAGTCCTCAAGAGACTCAAACGAAGGGTCATTCTGGTTCGACAAGACATCACAGTCGATTGGAAGTTGCACCACGACAACGCCACGGCTCACACCGCCTTTCTTGTAAACAGTTACCTAACCAAGGTCGGCTTCCCAACGCTCCCGCAGCTGCCCTACAGCTCAGTTGTGGCCCCCGGACTTTTTTTTGTTTCCACGTCTGAAAAGGCCGATGAAAGGCAAGCATTTGAGACGACAGAGGGGATCCAAACAGCATGCACCTCGGCTCTCATGGCTATTCCGGAGAATGCCTTCCGTGACGCCTTCAATGCTTGCCTAGCAACGCTGCATCGACGCAGAAAGAGCTTATTTTGAAAGTTTTTAAAGAATTGAAACGGTTCAACCATTTTTTAAATCGACTCCGCCCTATTACTTTCCGTACAAACCCTGTATATAGATACTGGCAAAAACTAACGATTGTTTTGTGGGTAAAATGTTGGTTGTCTTCGATAAATACTCGCTAAAACAAGGCAAATAGAACAAACCACTTGTTAAGTCATTTTCAGTAGCTTGGAAAGGCGAGGTCTACATATTGACACCGACTGCTTTGTGGGTAAAATCAGTCTGGCATTTTTAAAACATAAACACATAAACTTATAAAAGTTTTAAACACAAGTAGCGTATTTATATAAAACATTTAAAATATAGTATGTCAGACTCTCTAAAAAGCTCATTATACTTAGCGGCCTGTGAAGCTTTTTAGGTAATCTAGCTTTTTAGGTAATTTGCTTCTAGTTTGATATGCAGAAATGTTATTGTTACAGTACAGAGCTTTCAGAGTTTACAGTGCGCTCAAAATAACGGCTATTGCAATTAACATACCTGTTTAAATATTAAGTTTGAAAAAAGTCCAAATGTGTGGTTATATTTACCTGCAAGAAACGGTTTTCAAATAAAAAATATATATTAGAAAATTGTGATTTATAATTTGATATTTATATGGGAATGTTATGTATTTCGATGCGGTAAAATTTTTCGGTAGTAACATGAATTGATTGCTGCTTTAAGGTCGTGCTGGCACAATATGCGACTTGTACTGTAAAATTAAGCTGTTTTTAGTACTTTTACCACCGTTATTTTATTTTAAGTTTCGCTAAATAAGATATGGATTTCAAAGAAACTTAAATAAAATATATCGATGTCAAAATCAAGCCATTTTCATACCAAAAAATTATAGCGAATCGAAATTCAGAACTTGTCGGTTAATTTGTTGAACTAATCTATGAAAAATAGTAACACAAATGGTACAACTTTTACATAGAGAAAAATTCAATACTTAAATTGTATGATTTGTTAGGAAAATCGGAAAATAATGAATATATATGGATATAATGTAAATACTAAAACACCAAACGTAACCTTCAAAATGACACAAAGAGAGTAAGAGCGAAAAGCACATGTCATGTTATATTTTCATGTCAGTGAGAGGAAAGTTGAGAGTGACTAACATAGTGTGAGTGAAACATAAGCTGTTAACAACATTAACATAACAGCTAATTAGAAATAGAGGCAGCTTTCAGTAGCAGCTTTTACAGTACCGTTATAAAGAGATGAAGAAATGAACTAGACAAATTGAATGAGGAATAATTGAAAACATGTGCTATATGTATGTATATAGATATAAAGGCCAATTAGGTTACATACATGCAAATAGTTTTGGAAAAATATATATTCAAAAACGTGCACACTATATAGCAGAGTATAAATTCCCACAATTCATATAAGAAACGCTAAAACGCACAACAAAACACTAGAAACAACACCCAAAGAGTACAAAGTATGAGTTTGGCAAATCGAACAAACACATGTCTTCGATTGTATGTATGAATGTATGGAATGTGAGCAAGAAACATGCTACGGTAACTCTTCAACAGAATTTGATCTAAAATTTTTTTGTTTAATATTTTTTTTTTTTATAAAAGAGTCAAAGCAAGGCTAGTACACAGAAACAAACGCCAAAAATATTCCTTTATAACTTTAAGAAAGTATTTCACGAAAATTTTCAACTCTCACCACACACACCGATTTGTGTAGTTGTTTTTGTGGTAGGTGGTGGCTAAAACGAATTAACATCGAATTTAAAGTCGAGATCCAGATTTCTTAACGGATTACGTTGTATCTTCTTGCTGCCATGATGATGATGGCCCGGTGGGATGCGTATCGTTACCTCGATATCTTCTGTGGCGTCGAGAAGTCAGTTTATTTGTTAACAAATATTTAGACGCACACATGCATACATACACGTAGATATTTAACGAGTACGTAAGTATTGTCACATAGCAGTTGTTGGTGTTGTTGTGCACATATACATATAAGGAACGAAAGGTTAGCAAAGAAATTATCACTATTAATTAATTTCATTTTTGGTGAGGCATAAATCAGAAATACTGAGGAAATAAATATAAATAAACAAATGAATATTGAAAATCAAACATTAAAGGAAAGCTTACGCAGAGAGCTTTTATCAGCTGTTAATATAACAATGAGCGGTCGGACGGTACAGTAGCACGTAAACGCGCAATCCAGAGCTAAAATATTAAAATTATAATATCACTGCAAAAAAGTGTGAGAATACTCTTTAAAGAGACCTTTAAAGATCTTTAAAGAACCGGATATACAAGGTCTGTTCCAAAAGAAACAGAACTTTTTATATATAACTGTTTCTTGTGGCGCCACCTATTGGTTTAAAAAAGTTTGATCTCTTGTTGACATTTCGTAAAAATTTTAAGACAATTGGATAACTACAATCGATGTTATCGATCAAAAAGTGACAGCAGCTTTTGGTCATCGGTCGTAAAATGCAAAGAGCAAATATTAAATTTTGTTTTAAACTTGGAAAAACGTTTACTGAAACATTTCAAATGATGAAAAAAGTTTATGGTGATCAGTGCCTATTTCGTAGTAATGTGCATGAGTGGTTTAAGCGGTTCCAAGAAGGTCATGAGGACCTCTGTGACGATCAGAAGTCGGTCGTCTTCAGAAGTCAAAAATAAAGACAATGCTGATTTGTTTTTACGATTCCGAGGGTATTGTACACCGAGAGTTCGTCCCACCTGGCCAAACGATTAATGCTGTGTTTTACCTTGGTGTTATGAAGCGTCTTTTGTCACACATTCGTCGTGCTCGACCACAATACCGTGAGGCAGGGTCCTGGCGTCTGTTGCACGATAATGCGCCGTGTCATCGGTCGACGCTTGTCACTGATTTTTTGACAAAAAACTCCATATTAACCATTAATCACTCAACCTACTCACCTGATCTGATACCTTGTGATTTTTACCTATTTGGAAAACTTCATTTGCCCATGAAAGGACACTGGTTTCAGTACATTTCAGCTATCCAAAAGGCGAGGACCGATATTCTCAAGAGCATCCCGAAAAATTACCTTAAACACTCATTTGAAGTGCCAATTGACCATGCTAAACGCTGTATCGAAGCACAAGGAAACTCCTTTGAATAAAAAAATATAACTTTTGAAAAATATTAATTTTTGTTGGTTTTTTAACAGTCCTGTTTCTTTTGCGACAGTCCTTGTATAGGGTGCAATTGGTAATGAATTAATAAAGTAAACATATAGGGTCTATCAACAAGAACAATACCTTTCTCTGCCTACTCCGTCTTCCTTACGGAACATAAAGGAGCTCCTTTCAGGACCTGTCATGTTGGTGAAGGCTGCAATTAATGATTTGAACAATTTGTCGGCTAAATAACCACCACAGCTCCGTTTGCACATCTCCACCCGTTTATGCCATTGACATAGTTCAGCGTATTAAGAGACAGCGGCTACACTGGCTAGGTCATGTCGTCCGATGGATGAAAACACTATAGCTCGGAGAGTATTCGACAAGTACCCGCCGGGGTAAGCAGAAGGAGAGGAAGACCTCGGCTCCGTTGGAACGACCAGGTGGAAAAGGATATGGCTACATTTTGAATCTGCAATTCTGCTCTTTTAAAGTTATTAATAATTAAAATGTTAATTTCAATCCCCTGAAAGCATTTCGCAAAAGTTTTTTAATCATCATCTTTATCTTTAACTCCAAGCCAAGAATTATATGTTCTAAGCATTCGATGTCCTAAATCTTATTTAAGTCGAAGAATTTTTCTCATTCCTGAATGGTTAATTAAGTTATTTCTCAAGGACAGTGACTTTGATACCCCGTGTGCGAGTCCACGAAAGTTATGACCACATTTTAAGTTTCAATACGATGGCTAAACCTAACAATGGGGATAACACTTAGACTATTATGTATAGTCCTTTCTGAAGCCATAAAAATGGAACTACTATATCCGATCTTAAGAGCCGGCAAAGCGCCTTGTGACCAATACACATTCACTTAAACGTTTAATTACTGTTCGCATCAGCTCGGTGGGCCGGTATAACTAAGAAGGAAATGTTGAGATGGTTCCACGTCGGCATCTTCGATACAGCTTCGGCAGCTGGCATGCGATAAGATTCTCAACCTTACTGCGTGGACTGCGTATAGTGTTAGTATTTTCACAATTAGGATGAGACTAGCTTTACTGAGACCAAAGAGCTCACTGGATCTCCTGCGAACGATCTTAGGCCAAAAATATCTAGCGACAGCACAAAAACCGATGGTGGTTCAGTGCTAGCCAAGATTCCGTGGCTTCCATGCAGATGTACAACGCATGACGGAGCACTAAACCGTCCCCCGTACTGACAGTAGGGATGGCGTGCTTATCCTTGCTTACATGTGATATCGGTATGGCCCGGCAAACATACTTTGTCTTATCACTAAGTGACTCAATGCGTTTGATAATGAGACTAGGCATTTCTTATTGACCCTTGAGTGCACGGTTCATGAGCACGAGGCTAGAAAAAATTTTAAACAGCGATTTAGTTCGAGTTAGAGCGCTGTCACTGCTTTTATAGGAGACTTGGGACTTTCATGCTTGCCTTTGCAAGTTGTTGAAGAACTTAAGTGTAGCTGCATTATAAAAATTACAGTAATAATAAATCAGCAGATTCTCAACCCACAAGCATATGTACTAACTGAAAGCAATATGTAAGCATTTCCAAATCGCACATGGAATCATATCGATTCCATTAAAATTCCACTTGAAATTGGCAAAAAAGAACAGTTGGTGCAACTTGTCAACGCAATAACTGAAAAACTTTTACGTATCAACAAGTTAAAAGATAAATACAAAGAATTTTAATGTCTCACAAAATACATACAAACACACGCACATACAAAGCGCTTTGCTTTGTCGAAAACGACGAAATTTCATGCGAAACACAAAAGGAACGGTCGCCCCGAGGGTATTTGCAAGAGTGATTTCTGCGCTGCCGCTGCCACTGCATAAATTTGTATTTGTGTTTTTTCTGCAAACACGGCTGTTTACTTTTGTGCGTCAGTGTACGAGAAAGGCAACTGCAAACAAACAAGCTAGCCTACATTCAGGCGCACAACAAATGTATCGCAAACATTTGACTGCTTACGCTGTCCGAAATTGTGTAAGCAACTCAACAAACAAGCAGCGGTAGCGTAACACTTTTATCCGCTCGCCTTTGAGCGCCAAAAGCCGCCGGGTGTATGTGTCCAGTTACAAGGGATAACATATAAATGGTTAAATTACAAAAACAAGATGAGGAAGTACGACAATATAAAGTCATAAAACAGTGAATTACTCTCACAAATATTTAGAACATAAAAGAATTCAATTGCACACCCACAATCGGTGACAGCAAGACTGAAGCTAACTTTTCTAAATTTCTCTCCCGAATATTTATATTTTATGGAAACTTAAGAAAAAAATACACTTAAAACTATAAATAAGCAAACTATTTTTACTTTTTTAAGTCTACATACTTGGTTCTTAATCCGATCGGAACCTTACCAACTCTTTGAATACATTGGTAACCACGGAAGCATTTCCGGCTTTAGCAATTTACTTTACAAATTTCTTAAAACAAATTTAAGCACCACCCTAATGCAATATTTGTACATAAATATAAAGTTAGTAGCTTCCAAAAATATTTAAATATTTATTTTAGTATCAGAAAGAGTAAACAAATTGGAGCGAAACATTTTAATTGCCGCTCCGGAGTGATGGTCGAAACTCTCGTTACCAAGATCGAACTGGTAGGCACACAGAGCTAATAAATCGTGTAAATCTTCTTAACAATAGTTTTATTTACGATTTATTTAAGTGAAGGCATGCTCGCAAAGGCTACAATTGCTAGGAAGCTTCAACGATCTTTAAGAGCGACTCTCACCAACATCTCCAGTACAACGTCCGGTGTGTTTTACGTGGGCACCTGCTGACGACAGCCTTACTCCACGGCGCTCAAAAGCACAGCGGATCAAATCAATGCGTTGATCAGCGCCCTGAGAATGCTAAGCAATTTCAGTACCAATTGGCAGTGTGGAATGGACACACTAACCACCTTGGTAGGGTTCGAGGCCCATCTAAAAGCTTTGCCGTGCTTTGGGTCCGGCACCCGGTTGCAATGCAACTCCATATTCAACTGACAAAGTCAGTTCTTCCCGCATTTGGGTTTTAACCACAACCACCACGATACTCCCCAAAGGGGCCAGTCCGCATGAGCAGGTTGGAGATGCCTCCAAGGGCTGCTACTCCCCGTGGTACCAGAATTAAGTCTCCGGTCAGACCTCGTAGCCGAAACTACTACCAGTTGAGCTTCCATACGGCTCTGGACTGGTGGCAGGGGTTGGACCCCATACATACATCACATACACACACCAAACAAACAAAAACGTAACCCTAATTCCCAGCTAACCGCTTTCGCCGCTTAAACAATTCACGCGCAAACGACCCTAACTGTTCGGTATTCCGACTAGTGGAGATCACACCACTAATATCTAATCGTCCATCAGTCCAGCTAATCTCCATAACACCCAGATCCCTAATGTCCGAGTACATCGGGCACTCCGCAATTAAATGCGACCAATTTTCTGACCCCGCCCCACAAAAACATCCCGAGGTATCTGATAGGTGCCTCTGATGCAAAAATCCATTCAGAGTCCCATGCCCCGTAAGCAGGAAACCCAGACTCAGACAAAATCTGAAGTCTGGGTTATCTTCGACGAACCCAACGTCCCGAATGTACTCGTACGTCACTCGGCCGTTAGGACTATTGTCCCATCGTTCTTGCCACCTACACCTAACCCTATAATCTAGAAGTCTCTTGCTCTCTAGACATCATCGTCAGAAATCCAGTCATTCCGCAGCAATGACACACTCAAGCCCCTTCTTAACCTGAATGCAACAGCACGCTGTATGACAATCAGGTCAAGAGGGGGTGCACCTAACAAGACCTGCATCGCATCCGTTGAGACGGTGCGGCATACAGGCAAACAAGCAAGCACTATGCAACGCTGTATTAAGAGGTACATTGCGGACTACACATTCTTCATTTGATCCATCTCCATCTGATCTCTACTGCACTGTGGAGGTCTTCCTCATCCTCTACTTCTACCCCGAGTACTGAATCGAAAACTTTCAAAACTGGCGTGAGTGCTCTCTTCCATCCGAAACACGCGACCTAGCCAGCGCAGCCGCTGTCTCTTGATTCGCTCAACTACATATGACAATATCGTCGTATATCTTCTACAGCTTATCGTTCCATCATAGTCACAAGGACCTACTCGTCTCCTTCGTCCTGTCCATCGCATTTCTAGGACGGTGGTGATGGCAGCTTTTAGTTTTACGAGGACATCAATCAGCCTACCACCGCCACTTCCGCTATTAACATTCCACGTGAATGCCGTCAAATCATAGTCCTTGTTACATTTGCTGTAGTCCTCATCAAAAGTTGCATCTTTCATCTGAGGCTGTTGTTTACTTTTCATAGGGAGTGGCTTTTACGTAGCGGACCAGAAATCTAGCGCACAGCCTCGCTTTACGAGTAGTACAAGTATAAAGCTTTATACTTTATAAGCGAGACGCTTGTTTCAAGACTCGCAGCCGCATCTCTGGTGAACAGGCGCTGCGATTACGCTTCAATAAACCTTTAAACCGAATATGTCGGAAAGGCTCCGCTGAACCTTCCTCTCTTTTAGCATTGACCCCAGGCTCCACACGGGTTGGCTACCGCATCTTACGCAAGAGTTACTCACGCAAGAGTAGGAATTGGGTATCGTCCTACAACTGTAACTGCTTACCCAGAAACAAACTATACCCCATTACACCCCAGGAGGTTTGACACTTCCTTCAATTGCATTCCTGAAAACTTGTTCCACTACGTTACAGATGATGCTACTTCTGACTTTTCACCGCTCACATACCCCACGGGGAATTTGTAGACTAAGAGAAGTCGCTGAAGAAGAGACGCAGTAAGTTTTTTCACGGTTGGGTCTAAGCTATGAGGGGATTTTTCAGTAAGAACCTCGCCGTCAATGTTAGCTATTAGGTCACCGGATCACTGCAGTATATTTCAAGCAGAAGTGGCGGTCACAATAGACGTAGTGCTACGAAGTGCAGCCTCTTTCAAGGTGGTGAGCATTCATTCGGCAGTACCAACACCGAGATCGCAAGATGTGCGTTCAAACTAGTCAAGGAGTGTCGGTCCGCACAACAAGTAGCTTCAAGGCACCTCATCATCGGACTCGTTTGAGTGTTTAGTCATAGCAGAATCGCTGGTAAGTGCAAAGCTGATGACCTTGCCAGAGGCAGCACGCTTACCCCAATCACATCGGAATGGGACCGAATTTGATCTCCATAGACGTCTTGCACTCTAGCACTGGACCAACGGAACTCGCGTGCATTTGGCAGAGCTGGTCGGCATCTTGCTTCTGTGCGACTGCAAGATCCTTTTGGCATTGAATAGTACGCAGGAAATCTATTGAAATACTTGCCCTTAGCCAAGTTCATTTTACCGCAATTGCAGGGGTTCTTACTAGACCTTGGTTTATAGGAATTTATGATGTGATCTTATCGCAGCAAGTCGTCACAGTTACATGCAGGAGAGTAAGGTGAAACAGCCAGACACTTTCTCCTTCATTGTCCAGCCTTTGCAAGACTGAAATTGAAACGTCTTGGCAGTCTTAGCTTTCCGGCCAATTTTTTTTAAGATCTATAATACTACAGAAGTTTTAGGTACCACAATTGACCGGCATTCTAAGCTGTCGCTGTTCCAGTGAGCTTACTGTTTGGGTCGATCTCATAGCCTAACTTCACATATCACGTGCAATTTACAGTCAGATATCTTACTGGCATCTTTGGGATATCGCAAATACCAGTAAAAAGCATAATGAAAGATTATTTAGTCCTAAGAAAAGTGAAATCACGACCTACTTGTCACTAAATTTTTTCGAAAAACAGCGTCGCATTAACGTCTGTGAAACAATGCTTTTTGAAACGTGTTATTACTGGCGTAAAGTCTTGGATCTATGCTTACAACCCGGAAACAGAGGATCAATGTCCCGAATATCACGGCAAAGGTGTGCCGAAGCCTAAAAACACGTCAAATCAATTAAAAAATAAAGGTTCTTCGATTGTCGAGGTGTGGTGGACTCCGAGTTCGTTTCGACCTGCCAAACTGTCTATTATACTCAGTGTTATGCGTCGTTTGCGTGAAGCTTTTTTGTATTTTGACCGGAGTTATGGGCCGACAACTCTTGGTTTTTGCACCACAATATTGGACTGTCGCATACTGGATTGATTCTACGTGAGTTATTCGTCAAATTGTCAACCAATATTGTGCTTGAACTGCCGTATCCTAGTGACTTTTGGCTATTCAGCAAACTCAAACTCGGCCGTTCCGGGGATCGTTTTGAGTCAACTGAAGACTTTAAACGTGACTCGCTACTCACATTGAACCTATACTTGAAATTGACTTTAACAACTGTTTCAAGGATTGAAAAAATCTTTGACACAAGCGTATTGGAGCCGAGGGGGATTACTTTGAGGGGTACGACATAGATTTAAAAAATAAATAAAGATTTTTAAAATTATGAACAAAGTCTTACTATTTCTTGCCCATAGTGTATGTATGACACGACTAATCTACTTCTACCTCATTTGGTCCATCAAGTTTTTCTAAAAGCTTTTCCGCCATATAACAAAGATTTAGATTCATTTCAAATTCGGAACGGGTTTCAACGTAACCTCATTGAGATTTTATAACGGCAATGTATTAATGCAATCAGGGAAAAATGGAGTGTAAACATAAGGAGTGTGTTGGTGTGAGTGTATAAAATGTACATCGCAACGCTTTGTTACAAAAACATCAACAACAACAACTACAAATGAACGGAGAATTCCACAGCGGAAATGTGTACAATAACGGTAATAATAACAAATAGTCGCCACCCACACAACCCTGCAACAGTGCGAAGAATTATTACAAAACACTGAAACGGTAAACTAATAACAACAACCCCTACACACACCAACAACAAAGCAATAAACAACTTGCTGTTGTTGTTGTTGCGCTTTGACGTTGCGCACGACAGTCGTTTTGTGTCGAACCCATTATATATTGGCATTTGTGTGGCCACCGAGTTCGCGTAGTCGATAGCGTGAGGCACGTTGCAAACCAGAGCAAAAAGTATAAAAAATTACGGTAAAGTACCATGTGACAACAACAACAAAAGCACAATGCGCACCGAAGCTGAATTGTCCTACAGCGTTGGAATGGCAACCGCAACAACAATATGTACGAAACGCAATTTTAAGGTTTACAGAAATGAAAAATTCTTTACACTTTATAACCATAAACAAAGATAGAAGCTACAACGTTTTAACGGAACCGCACTTTCACATAATATTTTACAGATGAGCACAGCATATACATATTTGCGGTACTATTCTTCATTCGTCTATATGTCTCTGTATAGATACTAGTTTATCCAACGTGGACAGCTAGAAGCGACTGACCGTTGATGTGATACCCAGAACTCTTAAAAGGATCAAAAAGACCGCCTGTCGATCAACCTAGTGTAAGCCATAACTTTAGACCTTGAATAATCCCACTTGAACCGCTGGAGACGAATGACTGTTGTAATGACTAGAACTATTAATTCTAAACTAAAAACATCGTTGGCCGACCAACCTAGATCAAGCCACTACTTTAATGAGACCTCGAATAATCCCACTTGTATAGCTAGAGACGACTATCCGTTATGATGCTCAGAACTTCTAAATATGGATCAAAAAGTTCTTCATTCGAGCGACCTCGAGCAAGCCATAACTTTATTGAGACCTTGAATAATCCCACTTGAACCGCTGGAGACGCCTGACTGTTGTAATGACTAGAACTATTAATTCTAAACTAAAAAGATCGTTGGCCGACCAACCTAGAGCAAGCCAAAACTTTCTTAAGGCCTCGAATAATCCCACTTGGATAGCTAGAGACGACTATCCGTTATAATGCTCAGAACTCCCAAATATGGACCAAAAAGTCCTTCGTTCGAGCGACCTCGTGCAATCCACAACTATATTGAGGCCTCGAATAATTCCACTTGGACCGCTGGAGACGCTTGACTGTTGTAATAGCTAGAACTACTAAGTATAAACTAAAAAGGTCGTTGACCGACCAACCTAGAGCAAGCCAAAACTTTCTTAAGGCCTCGAATAAACCCACTTGGCTAGCTAGGGACGACTATGCGTTATGATGCTCAGAACTCCTAAATATGGACCAAAAAGTACTTCGTTCGAGCGACCTAGAGCAAGCCACAACTATATTGAGGCCTCGAATAATTCCACTTGGCACAGCTAGGCACACATGTTCGTTGTAATGCCCAGAACTCGTAAGTACGAACCAAAATGATGCTCGGCCGACCAACATAGAGCAAGTCCCTGTTCTACTGAGCCGACTAACATCTACTCCAGCCAATTCGCCGGGTCCATAACAAATATGGCAACCATGACGATTCGTCCTATCTTGGGAAGACTCGACAGTGATATATCCACCTCATCTTCCTCCCTGCAACTTTGATAAGTTGTGTCCTTCAAAACCATCAGCCTCAACGCTTGAGTACCAATGCAACAGTCTCTATCTATCATGGCGGCCATGTGCACTTTGCTTAGAGCTGAGTAGTAGCATGGACTTTTTATGTTCCACACTATGCCAGAAGACTTTTGGAAACCCAGAAGTTTTGGTTGCTGACCAACACTTACTAAGCTCATACGCGGCCTATAGAACCAGTGCCCGAATACACGAAGACAGTTGATACTATTTACCATACTGATGGAACTTGAGTAAGATTGACCTTTCTTGCGGGCTCAGCAAGTTGAGGTTCTATCTCCATTACTCTGACTCTTAGTGATAAATGACCTATTGAAATAGCTCGAGGGATGAGGCTGTGTGATGATATCTAAATTAATGAAGCTTCTTTAATGGTTAAAGGAAATTTCCTAGATACCGTTTATGGGGCACAAGCTAGCTGGGTGGAGAGAAACGGCCTAGCTGTCAATCCAAATAAAACTGAAGTGGTTTTGTTTATGAAGTGTACAAAATCCCAGATGTATTTCTTCCTTCATTTGGGGGATCTCAGCTTTACTCTGATGAAAAGATGATATACTTGGGCCACATCCCTGATGAAAAAATGATGTACTTGGGCCTCATCCTTGATAGAAAATAACCGCTTTCGACCTCACATTGCTCAATGCTCCCGCAACTTCGAAAAATGTCTCCTCCGCGTATTATTTTTGCGTAGGTGCTCCCTTTAGTCATCGCACAATGGCAAGCACAGCCGTGTCTACCGACCTGCTTTTGCTGTAGGCATGCTGAACCCCTAATATCATGTCTATCGGTATACTGCCACCGATGTGCGAATTTATAAGTTAAAACACCTTCAACAAAAAAACGTGGAGAGGTTGATAGGCCTGAAAGCTTTAACATTAAA
This sequence comes from Bactrocera tryoni, assembly GCF_016617805.1. Taxonomy (NCBI): domain Eukaryota; kingdom Metazoa; phylum Arthropoda; class Insecta; order Diptera; family Tephritidae; genus Bactrocera; species Bactrocera tryoni. The sequence continues at coordinate 69,542,570 of NC_052501.1, read as the reverse complement.
TTTTCTTCTTTCCGGTCTTGAAGATGAACGCCACCCTTAGCTGCCTCCAAGATTCGATAGACTGGACTCAGATGGTGCATCTGAGACGTAGCCGCGGGCAACATTTGAAAGCGATAATCTTCAAAAACGAAATGCCAAAGAATGTTCTTTCGAATGATATTAAACATCCACCATTAATTTTGCAGTTTCTGTATTTTTTTCTTTAATAAAAAAGTAGAGAGCCTCGAAATGGATCACCCTTTAGTTGATCAAGCAACTGACCAAAAACAAAGCGTATCGATATTTGATGGAAAAGGTTCGAACATTACTATCGATGCTATAACTGGCCAAATCTTGAGCACCAAGCCTCAGATCGAAAGGGTAAAAAACTATTTCGTCATTTGCCATCAGACTAATGCATCATTGGTTAGAATAAACCTCACGACGCTGCCATACAGTTTTCTTAGTTTTTCTCACTAGCTTCTCTAATGGCTTCTGCCCTTTACAGTCGTCCAGGATGATAGAAATGACGACGAAACTTTGATTGATTTGCCTAAAAAGTTCATTTCAAATTCGCTTTGCTTCCTTCCACGAACATCCACTTATTTGTAGAAGTTTGGCTCAAATGACATTCTAGTTAAAATTTAATGTTTTGCACAAATGCAAATATATGCATTTCGATGTACACTTTCATGTGACCTTTTGGATGCTTACGCATACATAGAAATCTGTAATCGGCACAAGTATGTGTCACGTAAATAACTTTACTCAAACTATTCTCGTTCTCCGCTCGCTTTCGGCACATCCTGTCCAATCATGGTGACTAAGTATAAATATAGATTCTTGGAAAAGCACATACATACTTACACGCCACATAAAAGCGTGTTTGTGTTTGTGCGCTTGTGCGCGCGACACAGACAAAATGGCAGTAAAGCTGGCGCCAGCAGTCGCGTCACGCATTCTAGCACGTTTCATTGTCTTCGATTCGATTTTAGCCGCCAACATTCCGAATAGAAGCGGTTCTCTATGAGAATTGTGAGATTTGCTTTGAATATTTGTGCGGACTAAAGTCTTGTTATTCGAATTGAAGTATATAAAGGTTTTAAATAGTTTTTGAAAGGTATATTCAAGCAACTATTTTAATTTTTTTAGAAAGTCAAATCCGACTTTTAACTCCTCTCAGCTTGGTAATAAATAAAAATATTTGTGCTAAACTTTTATACTATTTTTCCAACGAATTCACACTCTTGTTATTAGCAAGCTTCGAATAAAAGTTGGTTTTCATAGAACCAACGTCTTGAGACTAAAATGCCGGTTTTCACGCAGAGTAGCGTATTTCTTCATCTTGCTGCAACAAATTACAACTGAGGCCATTGATATTAATAGTCCTCTTCGCTTTCTTGCTCTTCAGACGGATAATTGCTATTCAAACTCATTCATGGTCGTGCAATGAAACGTCTCGTCATCGATTGGGGAATCGGTTTCGCCTTCTCCTAGTGTTGTGCGTTCACTGCCATTCAGCAGGCTGGAGAAGTGTTCCCTCCATAATTTCAGTATACTCTGGACATCAGTCACTGTATCACCTCTGGGGTTCTACAAGTGTATGATGCAGCCTTAAACCCTTTTGTTAGTCGCCGCATCTTTTCGTAGAAATTTGAGCATTACCCTGTCGGCCAGCTTAACAAGCTCTTCATATTCACGCACTTCGGCCTCTCTTTCTTTTTTGTCTACAAATGCGTCTCGCTTCTCTCTTCAACTCTGGGTATCTATTCCACACCGCACGTGTTGTGGTCGATTTTAATGTTACCGGGAAGGTAGTCTGTTTTCTCTCAACTGCGACACGGCACTACTCATCGTACCAGCTATTCTTTTGCATTCTCCGAAAAGCAATGGTTTTGTTAGCAGCTATACGTAAGGAGCTTGAAATACCGTCTCACAGTTCCCTTATACCGAGTTGTTGACTTGTGCTCTCAGAGAGCAGGAGTGCAAGCCGAGTAGCAAATCGTTCGGCTATCTGTTGTGATTGCAGCTTCTCGACGTCGAACCTTCCTTGTGTTTGTTGACGTGCGCTTTTTGCTGCACAGAGGCGGGTGCGAATCTTGGCTGCAACAAGATAGTGGTCTGAGTCGATGTTAGGACCCCGGAGCGCACGCATATCTAAAACACTGGAGACGTGTCTTCCGTCTATCACAACATGATCGATCTGGTTGGTAGTTTTTCGATCCGGAGACAGCCAGGTAGCTTGATGACTTTTTCTATGCTGGAATATAGTACTACAGATAATCATATTTCGGGCCCCGGCGAAGTCAATCAACCTCAACCTATTTGGGGATGTTTCATTATGGAGGCTAAATTTACCGACCGTTGTGCCAAAGCTACTTTCTTTGTCCAACCTGTTGTTAAAGTCGCAAAGCACGATTTTAGCGGGGTCAGCTCTCATATGAGCCCTCTAAGCATTCATAGAAGACATCTTTAGTCACATTATCCTTCTCTTCCGTCTGGGCGTGGGCGCAAATCAGCGATGTCTTGAAGAACTTCGTTCTGATGCGGGATGTGGCTAGACGTTCATATATCGGGGCCAATGCCAGGACTAGGCGACGGAATCTTTGTTCCATCACAAATGCCACACCTCTCAGCTTTTACTCTAACGAGAACATAAGCGGCACCTTCCCAATTAAGGAACCGGACATTCCATGCACCTGGCCTTCTCACTTTAGCTCGATTTCAAACGGATATTTTTGACTACCCAGAGGATACTGAACGGAAGTCGTAAGCTGCTTGAGCCATATGTAAAAGAATCCTTTCTGGCCATTTCCAAATGAATGACGCTCAGAGAACTTTCAACATCTGCGTGAACTTCTGCACATGACTCCAACCTCTGATATTGATAGTATTTGCCAAAAAATCATCAACCACCAGTAGCACCATTGACGGTAACGTTACGTTCAGTCCAATAAAATTTGAACGAATAGTAATGCCTCCAGCATTTATGTGAGGATATGTTAGGTAAATAAGCTTACTTTTCCTAAAGCCATGCATAATCCCTCTTGAACAGCTAGAGACGCCTAATCTTTACGATTCTCAGAACTTCCAAATATGGATAAAAAAAGACCGTCGCATATCTTCAAAGCGTTCAGAGCCAGCCCCAAATTTTATGATCCGGCTTATATCCACTCCAGCCGATTCACCGGGTTCCTAGAAAGTATGGCAACCCAGATCCTTCAGCCTTAGTCTGGCGAAAGAGACAGAGAAAGGGTCTAGATGTCTTCAAACCATCTTCCTCTCTGCAACTTTGACTAGTTGCGTCCTCCAAATCTTTAACCACACCGCATGAGTGCCAATGGAACAAAGTGCAGTTGGAACACCTATTATTGCGGCCATGTGAACGTTGCTAAGACCTAGTAGTTCTATGAACCTTTATGTGGACCTCCAGTTGTTATAAGAAATTCCGGAGGACCTCTGCAGGAACGTTCAAACATACAAATTTTGTTAATTTAGGTACTCATAATGCCGGCACAATTTTCCTCTGGATTTCTAGCCCTGAATATACGGACCTTACGTGAGCTTCGTAAACGCTCGTCAACAACCAGCATAAGGGTAGCTGCGAGCTCCTTCTTTCTCAAAGTGGATCCGACGAGGTTCACTGAACTCTGTCCTTAACAAAGTTCATATTTGCACAATTTGAAGAAATCTTACTGGACACTGCGTGAGACTCGCAATCTTGTTGAATGTAAATTTCCAAAGCTTGTTGAAGGAAGATGTTGTGTAAACAACTATTCTCTTTCTTCTTCTTTCATAGTTGAGGTTGATTGAAACATCTTGCTAGTCCAGCTCAAAGTACTTCGTCGATATATGAGGTTCTTTATAATCTAGACTACGCAAAGGACTGTAGTTTTTTCATTCTAAGTGGTATACTTGGGAACCCTTATTCCATCGTCAGTCTCCGCAATACTCAAGTAGGAACTTATAGAAATTTTAGAAACACCAAAAGAGTAAAAGGAATTTGAATCTGGGTTTTACCAACTTTATTGTTGATAATCGTACTCACAGCGACTTGGTTGATAATCAATATGACATTCAAAGCATAAGTGGAAAGAACTCCAACATTGTACACATACAAACCCTTTCCTATTCAAACTTGTACTTGTAAACTGCAGCAAAGTAAGTTTTCTGCAAGCTAATCTAAAGTTGTTTACAATTCTTAGAAGAGACCGTTCTTACCGTCTCTTACTTTCCAACTATACACCGACACTATCAAACAACAAGCCAAACTGCTTTTTAGTTTTTGTTATTTTCATTGTTTTTCTCACTTTGTTAGCAGCTTTGGTGTTGTTGTTATAATTCCCATAATTACTCATACTGCCAGTTTAACATCCTTACGCAATTACCGTTTTATTAAATTAGTGAGCGCACCAAGTTATGGCAGACACAAAACAGCACCAGGGTGCGAGTAAATGCCGCTGATGACAGACGCAGCTCAGTGAATTGAGTGCTTAACTGGCGTGCAGTAGTTCGCGTGTTCGAAATGTGGGCGCGAATATATGGAAAAGGGTGATCCATTTCCAGATTCACCACTTTTTTAAAGAGAAAACACAGAATCCTCAAATTTAATGGGGAACCTTTATTATCATTCGAAAGAACACTTTTTGATATTTATTTTTTGAAGATTATCTTTTTCAAATATTGACCACGGCCACGTCTCAGATGGTCTATTCATTGAGTCCAATTTCCGCTGACTCTTTCGAACATTTCGATTGGTAACTGGCGAATGACACCCGTGAGGTTTTGCTCCATGGCCAGAATCGAAGCTGGATTTTAGACTTTAGACGTTACATGTTCCCACAGGATAAAGTCTAACACTGTGATATCACACGATCTTGGGTGTCAATCGTCCGGCTAAAAACGTGAAATTATCTGCTCACTGAAGTATTCTCACAATAATTTCATTGATTGATGCGATGTGTGGGTAGTGGTGGCGTCTTGTTGAAACCAAATGTCGTCGAGATCAATTTCAGGCATCAAATAGTCGGTTATCATGGTGCGATAGCGGTCACCATTGACGGTTACGTTCTCACCAGCATCATTTTGAAAGAAATATGAACCGATGTTTTTCCCGACCCACAAACCACATCAAGCAGTTGTTTTTTCTGGATGAAAAGGCTGCTCTGGAATCTCTTAAGGTTGTTCCTTATTCCAAATGCGGAAATGTTCCTTGTTTATATATCCATTGAGCCAGAAATGGGCCTCATCGCTGAACAAAATTTGGCTCGAAAACGTCAAAACCTTCTTGAAACTTTTCAAGAGACCATAGAGTGATGCGATATCGCTTGAGATGGTTTAAGGGCTTCAGTTCCTACATTTCACTTTAAGATCTAGACGTAAATTACGCAAGGCATTCCATTTTCAGTCCAGTCAGTTACTGCGAATAACTCTGAATTGACTTTCTGGGGTCTTCATATATTCTCTCAGCTTCGGCTGCTATATTTTCTTCACTGCGTAGTGAACGTGGTCTTTTCGGTCGAATATTATAATATTCTCTGAGCATATTTCTGATGATCAAAATCTAGGCTTCTATTACTTTGAACTAATACGCTCAAATATCAGGAAGCACGGCCAAACACCTGCTGTAGCTCATGAATAGAACTTGTATCTCTCTCCGTTAGTTATAACTATTTCTGCGCTTTTTATAATAAATGAATATACACAAAAAAACTTTCGAATTCACGTGCTTGTTCGTGTACGTTGTTTGTGTTTGCCATTTTGGTGCTCATTTGTGTCGCATTACCGCCGGAGAGAGTTGCGGTGGTTGTGCTGTTTGTTGCTGCTTAATGTAATTGCACTTTGAGGTTATGTCGCATGCCAGCGGTTGATTAAAGTTTGTCACTTTACGAAAGTGTCGAAAGGGAATGTTTGTGTGCCACCGACTGGTGGGTGCTTGCGCCATTTCGTTGCATGTCGGTAGATGGAAGCAGAGTAGGCAAAAATAAAATAACATACCTGTAATTGAGGTTGTACTTTCGTTGGAGAAATGTGTTGTGCAAGGAATATTCGACTTGTTGGTACAAATGGAAAAGGCTGGGAGTTGTAGACTTCAGAGTTTTTACGATTGTTTCAAATAGAAAAGTAGTTTGCGAATTTTGTCATAATTATAGATTGTTTAATTGATTGATGCTTAAAAAAAAATTAACTGTATACTATTTAATTGAAATTTTGCATGATAAAATCTCTAATGAAGCGCTTTTATTATACCTTGAATTGGGTATATTATCAGCATGATGGGCTGAGCTGCTCACCTTTCAGTCTGAAATTATGCAGACATCTCTTTCTTTTCAAGAAATTTCTCATTTGTCTGAATCGAGGTTATCGGAAAAGTGCTTGTATGGAAAACTTTTTCATTCTGAAAGATATCTGCATGAAACTTGACTGTAGTGTGATTCACAGAAACGCTGTAATTTTTGGAGAAATTGTTTAGATCGGACCACTATAGCATATAGCTGCCATAAAAACTGAACGATCAAAATTAAGATTTTTGAAAAACTTTTTTATTTTACAAGTTATCTTCACGAATCTTGACGTGAGTTTTTGTCGAAAACATCAAAAAACATCTCCGAGCACATTGCTCAGATCGGCCTACTTTACCCTTACAAACTGCCGATCCACTTTTCACTTTGTACGTAGATCGGCCTTTATATTTCGGGATATGGCAACACTAGTGTAGCAATCTGGAAACTTGAAACTTTATCGTAAAGGTTGACATTTTTGATTTTATACATACTCAGAACGTTTTAACGTACGAGCGGCATTTGTGTTGTTTATAGTAACTTGAAATATTCCGCTCGAGAGCAAAATGTATTTAAGAGCCAACACTTCGTGCGATAACAACAGTGCATCGATTAACTTAATTCAATTTTTGTTAATGAAACTCCATCAATGACCAGTGTTTATCGATGGTTTGATGAATACAATTGAGGTCGCAGATCACTTGAGGATGAATATCGTTGAGGTCGTCTAAAACGGCAAACTAATATTGCAAGATTATCATTTGACATATCGTGAGATTGAGACAACTAGGGGTATTAGTACATGAATTCAACATTTGATGAACATTTTCCTGTAAAAAAATTGTTGACGTTGGGTCCACATAATTTTTCGATCGCTCAAAACTACTGTTATTGTTGCAACGGCTATGTAATCCCCGTTAGGATGGTAAGAATTAGATTAGTTGTCATTGAGGTCATCCAACGATTGGCCCAGCTGCAAACACCTAATCTCAAAAAAGACTGTCGCTTGGTCGAGAGAAAAGTTAAAAAATAGGATAACGCTACTTGGAAACATATATACGGCAATATGACAGATGATGAATCATGGAGCCCGAAAGTAAAAAGCAGTCGACTGTATGGCTGTGTTTTAAGATGAGTCGAATGCAACGAAAGTTGTTCGCGCACCTAACACAACAAATGGTTGCCTGTTTCTTTTGAAAAAATTTAATATGTGGCAATCATATCACTAGAAAAAAAATAAACAGTAAATGCGGAGTGGCACACAACCATTTGTTTGCCAGTTGTCTTTCAAGAAATCAGGAAAACCAACCGCCGAAGATAGATGCCTTCTCACCATGACAAAGCAAGTTCGCAGAAATCTCGGAAACAACTGCATTTTTGAAGACTGAAATCATAGACTTGATAGGCTATCCTGCCTATAGTCCTGACTTGTTATCTAATGTCTTCCTTTTATTCCCGTGCGTAAAAAATAAACAAAGAGGTCAACGTTTTTCGACAGCTGAAGATGTAGTTGATGCGTTCAAAAGGCATGTTTTGCAGATATCTCAATCATAGTGGCAAAAGTGCCTCGACAATTGGTTCAAACGCAATTAAAGGTGTAGATCTTAAGGGGTTACGTGGGTTTACGGGTTTCAAAAAATCGATTTTTTTTATTGTCTTGTCAAATTCTAGAACACTTCTAGAATATTTATTTAAATTTTCAAGTTGATCAGAGTAATAGCTTCGGAGATAGAGCTTTGAGAACTTATGCGCTCGAGGCTAGCCAGATTAAGCTCGCCGTCTGTAAACGCGCTTTTTTCGAAACTATGTTTTTGAAGTTGGTTGGCAATAATGCTCGAGAACTACTCAACCGATCTTCATGAATTTTACACAGATCTTTTAAATACAATTTTAAAATCTTTGGACGAAGGATTTATTTTCGATTACAACTATTTGAAAAAAAAAAAAATTGCAAAATTTTAATTTTTTTGTTTGTAAAAATGTCTGCTGAAAATCCAATTCTCAGTTTTTTTTCCTTCGTCGAAGTTAAGGTTTTAACTAAAACACGTTTTTTTACTTTAGATGATCCTGATGAGTTATCCTGCCAACGCGGGCGCATCTGTTTTCCGTGGGGTCACCGGAAAGGGCGACGCAATGGCTGAGTTTAAAATGTATCTTTTCAAAAATTTAAAATTTCTTTGTTAATATTGTATGTTTGTAACAATAAAAAATCTAATAAAATATTTCATTATTTATATGAGCAAAAATTGTCGAAAAAAAAAAAAATTTTTTACACGACGAAACCCAGGTAACGCCTTAATGGAGAATATTTTGAAAAGCAATAGAGCAACTTTGATTTCTTAATGTTTTTTTTTTTTTTTTTCAATACCGAAATATTAAAGATAACCAATAGCAGAGTAGCACACAATTTGTTTTAAGCAGTATGCAAGCAGTGCTTAATTCATGCGTCTTCTTTGGTATCGCTTATAATCAAAAGTGTGTTAGAATTTGCCCCCAGTTTTATTTAATTTTGAAAATTTATATTTTTTTCTAGCTTAATTACTTTACTTTTATACATTTTCATTATTTTGCTACAATTTGTGGCCGAAATAGTCAATGTCTGGCCTGTGCACATCAAAGTAAGTTTTGTGAGGACATGGCGTATACGTAACTTTTAATTGAGTTATCAACGTCATTGACTGCCAGCTAAGTAAAGCTGAGCACCGCGACACTCACAATAATAAAACTTAATAATTTGCATGAAATAAACTTTAAGGAGACTATGTACTATTCTAACAGACCAATAAATAAAAGAAAGAGTGAAGTGTCTATAAAATCAATATGGATGAGCTCACTGAGCAATTTGAGTGGAATTGTGATTCATGTTTGGGGGACTTTACTTGTTAGCTACGAAGTACGCTTGATATTTTATTTACTTAAAATATAAGTATGTTTCCCTCAATAATATATACGTAACTGTACATATATATACATATATACCTTTATATGTACTGTAAGGAAATTTTCTTTGAAAAATTAAAAGCAAAAGACTCCAAAAAGTTTAAAATAATAACGTCACTTTTCTTTGAAAGTAGTGAATGTTTTCTTTTTCAACCAAAAGCAAGATTAAAAAAACAGCTAAAAGAAGTAGAATGAATGGCAAAAACAACAAACTGAAATGTAACACGATAAAAAGGACACCTTTTTTACCAAACAGTGGAAAAACTAAGCGCAAAAGCGAGTGAAATTGAGCTGAAGGCTTCAGATAACAGCAAAACAATTATGACAGATGACGCCATGAAGTGAGAATAATAAAGGCAAATGTCTTGAAAAAGTGAGTTGCGTGAGATAAAGTGGTGCAAATATATAACTTTGTAAATACATTATGAAGAAAAAGTGCTGCTTTTCTAAAAAAGAAAATATGAAAAGCAGCTACTAACCTTACTTTAAAATGATGTGGACAATACTTGTAAGTGCAGAAATATACGAATATGTTGAAAATAAATAAGGAATATAATATGGAATATGTACAATAAAAACAAAGAAATTTAGTTACATCGCAGCTAGAATTATGTATATACACAAATGAAGAAGTTTCCATACCAGAAAGTGATATTGATCGTTCAGTTTGTATGGCAGCTATATGTTATAGTGGTTTGATTTAAACAATTTCTTTGGAAATTGTAGGGTATCTGCGGATAATATTTCTTGCTGAATTTCATTACGATATCTTGTACAATGAAAAAGTTTTCCATACAAGCACTTGATTTTCAACGTTTCATTTGTATGACAGCTATATGCTATAGTGGTCCAAACTGGAAAATTTTTTTGCAGATAATAAGGTTGTCTTTCACAATAATCAATATCAAATTTCGTGATGATATCTTGCCAAATGAAAAAGTTTTTCATACAAAAACTTAATTTTGATCATACAGTTTGTATAGCAGCTATATGCTATAGTGATCCTATCTGGAAAATTTTTTCGAAGATTGTAAGGTTACCTATCACAATAATCACTGCCGAATTTCATGAAAATATTTTACTAAATAAAAATGTTTTTCATACAAAAACTTAATTTTGATCATACAATTTGTATAGCAGCTATATGCTATAGTGGTTTGTTTTAAACAATTTCTTTGAAAATTGTAGTGTATCTGTAGATAATATTTCTTGCTGAATTTCGTGACGATATCTTGTACAATGAAAAAGTTTTCCTTACAAGCACTTGATTTTCAACGTTTCATTTGTATGACAGCTATATGCTATAGTGGTCCAAACTGGAAAATTTTTTTGCAGATTATAAGGTTGCCTTTCCCAATAATCAATACCAAATTTCGTGATGATATCTTGCCACATGAAAAAGTTTTTCATACAAAAACTCAATTTTGATCATACAGTTTGTATGGCAGCTATATGCTATAGTGGTTTGATTTAAACAATTTCTTTGGAAATTGTAGAGTATCTGTGGATAATATTTTTTGCCGAATTTCATGACGATATTTTGTCAAATGAGAAAGTTTTCCATACAAACACTTGATTTTCAACGTTTCATTTATATGACAGCTATATGCTATAGCGGTCCGAACTGGAAATTTTTTTTGCAGATTATAAAATTGCTTTATTTAATAAAATATGCCAAATTTCATGAAGATATTTTGCCAAATAAAAAAGTTTCTCATACAAAAACTTAATTTTGATCATACAGTTTGTATGGCAGCTATATGCTATAGTGATCCGATATGCGTGGTTTTGACAAATAAGCAGCTTATTGCAGAGAAAAGCGCGTTTACAAAATTTCATATCGTTATCTCTAAAACTGGGGGACTAGTAGATACGCGTATGTGCAGACGGGCAGCCATGCCTAAATCAAATCAGCCCTGCATTCGATATTGACATGTCAGACACGGATCATACTGCATTATAACTGCACTCTTTCAGACAAACGTTATGTATGTACATACATATATATACTATAGCAAATAATAGCAAATTAGCAGCATATTAAAATATAGTTGCATACTTTCAAGCGCACTTCATTCAATTATTTTGTGGCATATTTAATTATTCTCCACCAAATTTCATTAGTATGTAATTTGATACAGGATTTTGTGTGAGTATCACATTCGCTGGCAAAAAATAATTACACTTGAAGCTCATAGTAAACGCATACTACACATGTTTTCTCGCCTAAAAGTATACTAGCAATTTCTGTCAACTGGCTAGTAATTCTGTGACATTGAAGTGGCAAATGTGTCACGGAAAACTAGTTGTACACCAGAATAAAAATTAATAATGACGCATAAGGAGGCGTTTGTTATAAGTCACTTGATGTCTTAAATATAGAAACAAATGCGAAGGTAAGCAAGTTAACGAAAAGTGAGCTCTGAGCATTACAAATGCAGAGAATATAATATGAGTAGCTCAAATATAAAAATAATATTTGGAATATTGAGAAATCAAACCTGCATAACGTTTCATTTACTATATTTTTTTAATTTTTCCTGGAAAATAATTATTATTTTATTTTATTTTTTTTTGCTTTTATTTTCACAATGGAGGCGTAACCTTATCCCGCAAAAAAGACGATTATTTTCTCCCCCTGCTATACAATGCCTCTTTAGTTGGAATTTTTCGATACGTAGAACATATTCCGTCTCAACCGCTGAAGGCTGATCATTCGAATAGATAAAATGTTTTGCAATGCGACGAATCCACTTTTCCATTTTTTTGCAGGTGGAATCTTTAAGACAGGTGCTCTGTGATGACTCCTATAATATTACTAAGCTCCCTTTTGCCCATCAGTAGAAGCTTTTTCTTCTGTTCACCATAAAACTAGCACAAACTTTGTGGTATGCCCAGTGTTACTGGTGTGTCAAAACCTGAGGTATTCTTCTATCGTCATTGCTCTTTGAAGCAGCTGAACGATCAATGGCTTCTCTTGGCCGAAAGCGGTCAAATTCCGAACATTGTGTTTTCTGACGAAAAAATTTTTCCAATTGAGCCATTCGTAAACTCTCAAAACGATAGGGTTTACTTGACCGACCATTCATACGAGAATCTAAGTCATCGGTTGGCCACCAAGAGGCAGCACCCGCCACAAATAATGGTTTGGGCCGCTGTCACCGCAGATGGGCGCTCTCCAATTGTTTTCATCGAGCCTGGCGTCAAAGTAAATGCGACATATTTTCGGGAAAATGCTCTGGAGGCTGCTTTGAAGCCGTGGGCAAACAAATATTTTGTTCGCAAATCAGGGGCGTTTCAACAAGACTCAGCTCCGTCTCACAAAGCGCGAGTGAACCAAGAATGGCTGAAAGACAACGTTCCAAACTTCATTACCACCACACGATGGCTATCGAATTCACCAGATGCAAATCCAATGGATTATTCTCTCTGGGCCATTTTGGAGAGCAAGATCCGAAGTAAAAAATACACCAGTCTCGAGATGCTGAAGAAGGTCATTGTCCGTGAGTGAGCCAAAATACCGGCAAGTCACATTCGGGCAGTTTGCGATTCGTTTTTTGACCGTCTCAAGGCCATAGTTAAGGCAAAAGGTGGTCATATCGAGCAAAAGTGAATTGGTCCTGAATTTATGATTATTTCCACACATTTTGTACTTTAAAATAAATAAAAATAATTTTCCAAACCGAATTTATGACTTTTATAATTGGTTAACACTTCGAGTGCCGGACTCATACATATATCTGTACAAAAACAGAATCTAAACTTAACTTAACTTAAAAAATAGTCAATTATTAATAAATACGAAACAAAGGTCAACTTTGGGTTGAATTACTGGAGAGAAAGAGCAAAGTTTGGTTAACGCAAATATATAAAACGTAAATTCATGTAGACAACGCGCTAAGAATGAAGCTTAAAAACTTGGGAAGAAACGCAATCATGACAAAAATGACGACTTGTCTGACGAAGTCAGTTATAAAAACCGAGCACAAGGAAGTTATTTTCGAACAAAAAAGGACTAAATAAATAAAGGTGAAATTATAAGCTTTATAGGCTCTTGTTGGCCAAGAACAATAGCCCAGTGGCGTCATATTACTTAACGCTGAAGAAAAAATGCGTTTGTAACCAGAAAATATATAGATTAAAGCATGAGCGCGCCAGCAACAAAAAGTGTTCGAACACAAATTCCATTATCACAGATGCGTATCGGAAAAAATAAAAAAAACGACACGCAAGTTGCGAAAGCCGAGACGCAGCAGCACTTTTTCCAGCTACAAACCGCCGCCTATCTTCGCTGAAGGGGAAGACAGTACTCCACGCACTTACACCCTCTCTCAGCTCATACGAGGGCGGCATGTACATCGTTTGTTTTTCTTACGCGCAACCGCTTTGTAGGCGTTCGTGTTTTCCTCTTTGGGCAATAAAAGGTTCTGGCCGCAAATGTCAATTTATCATGTCCGTTTCCTAAGCACATTCGCCAGCGAATTCGCAACGAATAAATAGAGGCTGTAGACTGAAGTGTTAGGCTGCTGAAAGTACCGAAGGAGCTGCTTCGTGTAGATAGTTAGTTGCGGCAATACATGCGAGGAGTTGTGTGAAGCGAGATTGTGGCTTGTTGTTGGTTTTTTTTTATATGTGCGCTTTAAAAACACATTTCTCATTTGTTGTGACAGTCCACTGAGCACATATACATGAGCACATTATTATTAAAAGTTTCCTTATTTATATAAAAATAAGCAAAAACTTTATTTTTAGAAGTTTGGAAATAACCCAGTGCACATTTTGGTCGCTCATTGGTTGGGGATATAATTTTATGCTGTTCTCTACTCTTCTGGGAACACACGAAAGATTCCAGCTTGAACTTAACTTTTTCTCTTTTTTCGTTTTTGAGCGGACTTGGAATGCTATTTTTAATGAGTACATCTCGGAAAACTCTCAAGACCGTAAGGAATACTTCTATCGAAAAATTCAACAGCCGCCACAGCAAAAATCATCTTGCTTTCCCACGACAGTCGCAGCTAAATAACCGAAATGGGACCGAATTTTTATCCGGCCAAGAACTCTAAATTTTTCCTCGAAATGTCAGTAGCATCTTCTGCCGTTACAACAGCTATAAGACTATCTTTTCGACGCTTCTCATCTATTTTAAGAGATGGAAAGAATCTGTGCTAGTAAAGATATAGTTACAAGTACCCATTACATTAGCCCGTTTGTGTCCTTTCTAGAAGAAATCTTATTATAGATGACGACGACAAGATTGTGGCCTGACAAGCTTTCGAATCATTCTCTGCTTTTGTTTAATTCCTCATAAACAATAGGTGAACTGTTATTTGTAGTTCCTTTTTTCTTGGATTCTTGGAAGTATAGTGATGCCAAACTACTAATGAACACTCTACTTTTCAAATTATGCCATAAAAGGAAATAAGGGAGTACCAATTTTTGATACCTGTCATTTTCTTTTTGAACTCAGAAGTCTGGGGAAACTTCCCGAAATCCTGAAGTTAGTTTAGCATGGCGGGTTAAGATTATATAGCTGAACCCTCGGCATGGCTGGTGATCATACTTAGAATCTTAGGTGCAGTCCTCTGTGTAGCCACGAAAAACTCGTGTAGTTTGATATCAGATATTACAAATGCCCTGAACTCATCACAAATCTGAGGTATTCCTCTATCGTCATTGCTCTTTGTAGCAGCTGAACAGTCTATGGCATTAATCGAGTAGACGTAATAATTCATTAATCAATGGAGCCCAAAGGAAGGGAATAGGATGCCATAAGTGATCTGGTGAACGTTGTTATACTTCTAATTGATATCAGCTGAAGTTTCCTCTACTTATTGCAGCATGATATTTACAAATGCCCTGAACTCATCACAAATCTGCTTACGTCTTCTAATTCATATCGGTATGTCACTTAGATGTCTAAACATATGAGATCCGATGAGGTTTTGCCTTGATCTAGCAAAAGCGAAACATTCGAGGTGGAATAATTGAGATGATTCTATCTCATCTTCTTTCAAACAGCCGATGCAGCTGGCATCCGGTGAGATGCTCAATCTTACCAGTTGAATACCGGTCGAGCAGTGTCCAGTAAGTACATCTATAACCATTGAAAGATGGACCTTGCTGACGACGAAGAATTCCCTAGACTTTCCAGAAGAACCTTGCCACTGCACAACTGCTGGTAGTTAAACAACGCTGATGTGAGGTCCAACAGTCCCGTAATAAATTACAAAGAGTCAACGAAGCTCCTACTCATTCCCGTTCCGCAGTTATAGCTTGAAGAATCTATCCTGTTAAACTTATCAGCCTTGTAGTTTCCGGTAATACCGCTGTGGTTAGGTAACCAAGCCGCTCTAAAATCATAAAAAAACTCGATGGTAAAGATAAGGAGTTTAGACATTCCTAGCCTTGAGCGCACAGTCAGCGAACTCGACTCTTGGTAGGCAACTACCTTCTCTTGGATGACACTAAAGTGGTCAAAAAGCCTAAGCCTGAACCTGATTAAAATTTTCCGAGAATGTACCATCTACCAACCCACCCCGCAAGCTTAGCTCATTGATCTTTATGTTTTCATTTTGCCGAATCAAAGACCCCTTTCTTTAAATTTTATGAAATTAGTGAAATTTTGTTTACATTTAACCAAGTCCACAACCTTTTTACATTTAGCCAAGTCAACAACTTTTGTTTACATTTGAGTTCATTAACCCCTTTGCTCACATTTTATGAGGGAAATGACCCTTTAGCTTAAATTTAACTAAGTCCACATTTGTTAACATTTAGCCAAGTCAAAAACCTTTGTTTATATTTGAGTTCACTGATCGCTTTGTTAACATTTTATGCGGTCATTGACGCCTTTGTTTACTTTATAAGGTTATTGATCTTTTTGTTTACATTTTGTCGAGGTCAATGACCCTTTTGTTTACATTTAGCCAGGTCACCAACCTTTATGGGAAAACTTTTTCATTTTATTAGATATCTTCGGGATATTTGGGGTATTGTCTAAGCAAATAATGCAACTTTCGAAGAAATAATTCAAATTACATCACATCGCGGCATGAGAGTCACCTAAGGTCTAGCTGGGAATGGAGCCTGATTTCCCTTAAGTCTACTTATGACTTCCACATCAAATCACGACGGGGCAGGAGAGTCCTCTAAATACTGATCAGGTTCTGTGCCTAATTTAGTTTTATAGAGCCAGCTGGCAGTCAGTTACCGGTGGAGTCACCTCAGGACTTTAAACCACATCACGTCGAGCCGTGAAATTCCTCTAATCGCTAGCCAGTCACGGTGTCTGCCTTACCTATAAAAAGTAATCTAGCTAGCTACCACATTGATATCTGTAATTTTTCATTAAAATGAAAAGGAAGCGGACAGTAAAGGAATTATTCTTTTGCTGATTGGGTTTACAGTTATCCCTAATACCTGATAATATCGTGTGTACCCACTCTCTTCTGGGCATTTGTATTTATTTCCCTGCCATTACTGCCACTTCTTCTTCATTTGCATGGCTCAACGCATTTGTATTATTATTTATTGCCTAAACACACACACATACAAACATATACATGTACACGTACACGCATAAATTTTTATTACCGTGATTATTTATTACAAATATTTGCACTTTTTTTGCATATTCTTGTTGACATACGCCGCTTCTCCAACACGCCACGTGCCAAACGCTCGGTCAGGAGGCGCTGCGCCAGCTATTTTTCGTTTATTGTATTGCTTCCATTTGGGCTTTAATTAATTTTCGGTCGCTAAAGCTATCATTTTCTACATTTGCAAACAAATAAATTCTCACACACATACATACATGCATACACATGTTTCGCTGATCATTTACACACACTTAAATAATTTAGCTGTCATTCTCACACGCACACACACACATACTTGGCGTGTTATTGTTGTTGGTGGCGGCTAACAGAAAACCGTTAGGCACGCACTTCGCACTATTAACGATTTCACATTTTATTTAATGAGTCGCACCGAACCCAAACAGCTGAGTCCAGCTGCTTGGCTGCGTGACGCTGCCTTAAACGGCAATCCTTTGTGTCATAGCATACATATAGGCGCATTGGCACGCCCCAAAATTTTATGCTCACAATTAACTTTGTTATTGTCTTAGCGTTGTTTGCTAACTTATTGGTTGATTGCTGCCGCTTTTTGTATTTGCTCGTGTTTACATATGTTCGTACATATTCGGCAGGGAGTGGGAACCATAATATTGAACAACTTTTAGGTGTTTTCGGGCATATTTTCAACGCCTGTCGGATTTTAAAACTCCACAAACTCATTGGGCGTATAAGCTAAATGAATACAAGTCTAAACGTGACGACGCAAGCACAAAGGCTTACGCGCTGCTTACAGCGGGAACATATAACCCCCTTTTCCCTCCAAAAATCCGAGACCATTTCGAGAGACGTTAATGTGATTCGCAATTTTTATTGCACGCATAAATTATTTAAAAGCGGATTGCGTTACACGAACGCAGCTTAAATTAAATGAGATTTACAACATTCTAGGGTGGGATAGTCCCAAGTCAAGCCAGGCAGAAGGTGTGCAGAATTTTTGGAATATCTCCACGCAAAGTAATTAAACGAATAATTTATTGGTGGAAGCGGTAAATGCAAATTTATTTTCTTGGTTATAGATATAGATATAGACATAGATATAGATATAGATATAGATATAGATATAGATATAGATATAGATATAGATATAGATATAGATATAGATATAGATATAGATATAGATATAGATATAGATATAGATATAGATATAGATATAGATATAGATATAGATATAGATATAGATATAGATATAGATATAGATATAGAGATAGGACATATAGATATAGATATAGATATAGATATAGATATAGATATAGATATAGATATAGATATAGATATAGATATAGATATAGATATAGATATAGATATAGATATAGATATAGATATAGATATAGATATAGATATAGATATAGATATAGATATAGATATAGATATAGATATAGATATAAATATAGATATAGATATAGATATAGATATAGATATAGATATAGATATAGATATAGATATAGATATAGATATAGATATAGATATAGATATAGATATAGATATAGATATAGATATAGATATAGATATAGATATAGATATAGATATAGATATAGATATAGATATAGATATAGATATAGATATTAATATAGATATAGATACAGACTTTACTTCGGAGCGGATTCGGTCAGATGTCTCCGGGCACTTGGAGAGTCAGAACAAACATTTTCGCGCGACGTGTTTCTGTGAGTGGTGTAAGCCGAAAATGCAGCGTTCGTTAGAGCAAAGGTACGGGATTAAATTCTGTGTGGTAGGTAGCTAAAAAAAGGCTGATCGATGATCCCACGTAGACTAACAAATTAGTCCTTTGTGACGCCATTAAATGAAAACTCCCGTATTCGGACTTACAGATTGCCGAAGCGCTTTGTAGCCAATATATAGTTACACAGACGCTTAATTTCAACACCCGCCAGTTCGGTGAGGTGTCCAAAGGTATGTGCCCCCAAGTGTCTGAGTCTTGACCTCCCAAAAGCAGGACAGTCAAGCAGCAAGTGCTGGCTTGTTTCTACCGCATCTTCTTCTAAACAGCATCTGCAGTCAGCATCCGGTAAGATACCCATTCTTACCGCGTGTAAGCCAATAGGACAGTGGCCTGTTAAAAGACCCACTAACAATGAGAGATTAGCCTTACTGAGGACTAAGAGATCATTTTATCTCCTGCGATCTATACTGGGCGCTGATGAAGACCGTGCTGAGAGATCTGCGACTTTGACAAACACCGACAATGTGACTCGTATGCGCAAATTTTTGAACTCAGGCCGTCGACTAGGTCGTTTAATTAACCAGATGAATAACGTAATCACAGGTAACGAGTCATGGATCTTTGAGTATGATCCCGAGATAAAGAGGCAATTTTCCGAGTGACACACGCTGACGCCTTCTCGCAAAGCGGCATGCATCTCGGCTTTCATGGCTATTCCTATTGCGCCTATTTTAAAAGCTTTTAAAGAATTGTAACGATTGGTTCAATAATTTTTTTTTTTAAACCGTCTTAGTCGTATTCCAGTTCCATTATCAACTTGATAGATGGACGTTGTTCGTTTTCTTCCGTTGAGGAGACTTCACCGTAACCGTTTATTTCGAGTGCAAGAACTGAAGTCGTCGACCTTCTCACGCGAGATCGCTTCGCTTTATGGGCTCTTGAAAAGTTCCAAGAAAATCCGACGTTTTCGAGCTACATTTTGTTCAGCTATGACGCTCATTTCTGTCTCAATGGATATGTAGAACCGTATGTGGGACGAAGAACAATCTGAAGAGATTCAAGAGCTGCCATTTCATCCAGAAAAAACGACTGTTTGGTGTGGTTTGTGGGCCGGTGGAGACATCGGTCCAAATGATTTCAAAAACGATGCCGGTAAGAACGTAACCATCAATGGCGACCGTTCTCGCGCCATGAAAATCGACTATTTGATGCCTGAAATTGAAGCTAGTGATCTCGGCGACATTTGGTTTCAATAAGACGGCGCCACTTCCTACACATCACATCAATCAATAGATTTGTTGAGAGAATACTTCGGTGAACAGATAATTTTACGTTTTGGACCTGCCAATTGGCCACTATCACACTGTTAGACTTTTCCCTGTGGGGATATCTAATGTCTAAAGTCTATGCAGACAATCCCTCTTCGATGCAAGCCTTGGAGCAAAGCATCACGCGTGTCATTCCACAGGTAACTAGCTCGAACGAGTCATCCAAAATTGGACCCAATGGATGAACCATCTATCTTCAAAGGATAAATGCCAAAGAATCTTCTTTTGAATGATACTAAACACTCTTCATTAAATTCGAAATTCTTGTTTTTGTTTTTCTTTAAAAAAGTAAGGAAATTCGAAATGGATCACCCTTTATATATAAATTCATTTCAACCTACAATTTTGGTATTAAATAAATTCGGCTCGCCTTAATATTTATCTATATATGTATATGTAAATATAACACATTCCCATTCGGTAGTGACTCATCGGTGCAACTATAACTAAAGTCCAACATTTCATTCGCTTTATTTTCAACTCATCTGCACACAAGAGCGAGAATTCACCTGCTGCTGCAGTTGCTTACAACTATGAAATATTAAACAGTTATCTCCATATTATACGCTGCATCTCACTTGGCACATTGGCTATATTTTACTGTCGATAAAGGTAAAATTAAATGCCAATTCTATATTCTTAAAAGGTAGTAAAGAACACAAGTGCCACCGCGCACAAGCAGTATGCACAACTAGACTTATGCTCATAGCTGCATGGCAAGCACTTGTGTGCAGTTTGCTTGCACGCTCGCATAAGACCCCTCGCTTGCCATTCGGACTTTGTCCCAGTTTAATAAATTCCCGCGTTCAATTTTTTTGCCAAACAATAAAGCACCACAAAAATAAAAGCAGACGCTCTCTCGCTCGTGGCAGCAAAGTGGAAGATTAAAATTTCAAATTCAACTCACTCGCCGTTGCAAGTGGCGCGCAAACAAAGAAAGCAGGTACTTTATGTTCTTCGATGATAAAGAAAAGTTTTAGCGCATTGATCGGACTATGCGAGTGTGTGTGTGTGTGTGCGAGCAGTGCAATGTGAATGTCAGTGCAAATTAGTTGAGCTGAGAGCCAATCACTTGCGACTGCTGTTGACTGTCAATTTGCTTTTGTAGATTTTGCTTACAGCGCGCTTTTCGAGCTCTTAAACTAAGACATAAAAAAGTAGGAAGATAACTGTTTTAAAAAGCTAACAAATGGTTAGGATGAATGCCTGAGTTAGAGAGTGAATTTAAAAATGCCAATGAGTCATTAATGATCAATCATGTTTTTTTTTCGATTTTTGAATCAACGCTCTTTTTGACAATTGATTTGAGCTGTAAGAAGTAAAATGTTGACCTTTACTATCAATTGACAGCTGACTTAAAAATTGTTCTTCTTCCTTACTGACGTAGACACCGCTTATGCGGTTATAGCCAAGTTAATAACAGCGCTCCAGATGATTCCTCTTTTCTCTATTTGGCGGCAATTGAAGATTCCAAGTGCTGTCAGGTCCTGCTCCACTTGGTTTTTCCAATGGAGTGGAGGTCGTCCTCTTGCTCTGCTTCAACCGACGGAAATTGAATCGAATATTTTCAGAGCTAGAGTGTTCTAGTCCATCCGGACAACAAGATCCAGCCAGCATAGTCCACTGAACTATGTCAATTTATTTATCGTTCCTTCGACTGCTTTGTTTGCTGTTTCCGGATCGCCGACTCATCATATATTGCCATTGTCCGTGCCGCCGCACCATATAACAGGACGGGAATTATGTGGGATTTGATCGTTCCACCAGAATAAGCGATAATTCGCTTTGTCCTCATTTACAACCAGACTCATATGCTTCTCTTCCTTATTCAGTCTGTAGAAAGCGGAACTAGCGGTTGTTGAGACGTATGATCAATATCATCGGCGTAAGCCAGCAACCATACATTCTTATAGAAGGTTGTAACTTCTCTATTTCGCTCTGAAGCTCGTATTAAATTTTTTCAGCAATAGATTGAAGAAGACACACGATAGAGAGTACCCTTGTCTGAAACCTCGCTTGGTATCGAACGGCTCGGAAAAATCGTTCTCAATCATGACGGAGCGTTTGGGGTTGCTCAACGTCAGTTTACCCAACCGTCTTAGTTTTGCGGCACTGCCAAGCTCAGACATAGCGGAATGAAGGCAGCTTTGCTTTGTGCTCTTCACATGGACTTAAAAATCGAGAGATGATATGTGTCGATCGTAATGATTGCAACAAATTGGAGCAGAAATTGAGGTTATGTTATTTAATTTGTTCTCAGAAAACTCCCAAAATATGAGGACACTTGTTATACTGAAGACCAAATTTCACTAGGACTGGTACTTTTAAACTGCGCGCGCGTACCGAAATTATAAAAAAGTATTTGGTTGGATTGGAATAATCTTGTTTTATGATCGCATGAAAGTTGTTCTCTATATGTCGGTTAGAGTACGTACAAAATACAGCTTGTGCAAGAACTGAAGGCGCTCGACCTTCCCAAGCGACATCGCTTCGCTCTAGGGACTCCTGAAAAGTTCAAGGAAGATTCGACGTTTTCTACCCAACTTTTGTTCAGAGATGAGACTTATTTCTGGCTCTATGGGTATATAAACAAGCAAAATTACCGCATATACGACGAAGATCAACCTCAAGAGCTGCCATTTCATTCGAAAAAACAAGGGATCGGTATGGTTTGAGTGTAATCATCGGTTCATATTTCTTCAAAAATGATGTTGGTGAAAACGTAACCACCAAAGGCTTCCGTTATCGCTATCAGTTATCATGACTATTTGATGCCTGAAATTGAAGCTCATGATCTCTGCGTCATTTGGTTTCAACAAGACGGCGCCACTTCTCACACATCGCATGATTCAATGGATTCCTAGAGAGAACACGTCGTTGAGCAGGTAATTTCACGGTTTATACCGGTCGATTGACCACAAAGATCTTACGATATCACACCGTTAGACTTTTTCTGTGGGAATATACAAAGTCCAAAGTCTATGCGGACAATGCCGCTTTGATTCAAGCCATAGAGCAAAGCATCCAGCCAGTTACCAGTCGAAATGCTCCAACGAGTCTTCGAAAACTAGACACAATGGATGGACCATCTGAGATCTATCCGCTGCCAACATTTGAGAGAGATAATTTTCAAAAAATAAATGTGAAAGAATGTTCTTTCGAATGATAATAAACATTCTCTATTAAATTTGAAGTTTCTGTGTTTGTCTTTAAAAAAATAGAAAACCTTGAAATGGATCGCTCATCGACAGTAGAGAGGGTTGTAACTACGTAAGTTCCCCAAATAAAAATCAAGACTTCGTATGAGCATTCCTCAATGAAACTCAATTGAAATTTAAGGTTGTAATTTTAATAAAAGCTTAAGCCTTAAGACATTGTAATTTTTCATGCCACAAAAGTGAACTCATAGTGAAATTTATTGACACAGAATGTAGGTATATATTTCAGCGCTAGGCTTCAACACTTAAACGAATATTTAAAGGTTAACGACTCGCCCATTTCTGCATTGTTTTTATGTGCGCTTTATTTTTTATGCTTTATTTTTGTTG
This sequence comes from Bactrocera tryoni, assembly GCF_016617805.1. NCBI lineage: Eukaryota > Metazoa > Arthropoda > Insecta > Diptera > Tephritidae > Bactrocera > Bactrocera tryoni. Next base: position 69,519,176 of record NC_052501.1, on the reverse strand, counting down.
GCATGACTTACTTACTGTGTAGGAATATATATACTCTATTTTAATAAATATTTTTTATGTATTTATGTACATATATATGTACATATTGTTTATGTAGTGCATACACATTTGGCTTGTCCGCTTGCTGGCGCCTTTGTGTGCCAAGTTTTCTGCCGTTATTTTAGGGTTCCAAACACTTTTCACAAAAGTATGTGAAAAGTAATAATTTTTGTGCACTTATATGTGTGTATCTAAGTTTGTACGTGTGAATGTAAGTACGAACATATAAAAACGACGGGCTTTCTTTGGTGTTAATACGAAAATACTCTCAGCATTTCTTCTTCTTCTGCTTTTGCTTCTTCAATTGCTCTTTCGTGCACTTTCAGGCAAACTAAAAGCAAATACATACATACATATATACCGTACAAAGTTAAATGTACAGATGTATGTATGTAAGCATAAATGTACATATATGATAGGGTGCGCCAAGACCAGCACACCTCAAATACCCCACAGATCTCTTATGATCTCTTAGCACATCATTCGGAAATTTAACTTTCAGATGTGTTGAGTACTGTACTCTTAAAATTTTTAAGCTCAAATAACGGATAGAGGGTATTTGATGTTTTTAGTGAAAACTGATTGTTTTATGTGATATATCTTTGGGAAATTTTTCGAAAAAGGGATATTTTCTTTCTGATCCTCTAGATCACAAAATATCTAAAAACGATTACATTTTCAATGAAAACTGATTTTTTCACGTGAAATTTCTATGAGAAATTTTTCCAAACAGAGATATTTTCATTCTGATCATCTAGATCCCACAATATCCAAAAATTATTACATTTTTAATGAAAACAGATTTTTAAGAGATATTTCTAATGGACATTTTTTCAAGCAGTTATAAAACTGATTTTTTCACGTGAAATTCATATGGGAAATTTTTCCAAAAAGGGATATTTTCATTTTGATCCTCTAGATCCCAAAATATCCAAAAATTATTACATTTTTAATGAAAACAGATTTTTAAGAGATATTTCTAAGGGAAATTTTTCCAAACTGGAGCATTTTCATCCTGATACTTTAGATACTATACGGTTCAAGCAAAATTACATTTTTAATGAAAGCTGATTTTTTACGTGATATTCCTATGAAAAATTGTTGCAAACAGGGGAATTTTCATCCAGATCTTCTAGATCTTGGAAGGTTAGAAATCGATATTTTTAATGAAGACAGATATTTCAAAAGGATATTTTCCCAAACAGTAATTTTTTCATCCTGATCTCCTAGATCCTAGAAGGATGATGATAATTTTTAAGAAAACAGGGTTTTTACGTGATATTTCAAATTTATACAAACAGGGATATTTTCATCCAGATCCTCTAGATCCTAAAACGTTGAAAACTGAAGATATTTTTAACGAAATCTGAATTTTACGAATAATTTCTACGGGAAAATTATACAATCAGGGATATTTTCATCCAGATCCTCTGCGTTCTAAAAGTTGAAAACTGAAGATATTTTTAACGAAATCTGAATTTTACGGAAAATTTTTACAAATAGTGATATTTTCATCCTGATCCTCTAGATTCTAAAATGCATTTTTAATGAACATTTATTTTGTTATGTAATACTTCTAAGGGAAATTTTTTCAAGCAAGGATATTTTCATCCTGATCCTCTATATTCTAAAAGGCATTTTTGATGAACATTTATTTTGTTATTTGATACTTCTATGGGAAATTTTTTCAAACAGGGATATTTTCATCCAGATCCTCTAGATTTTAAAACGTTCAAAAATAATAATATTTTTAATGAAAACTGATTTTTACGTAATTTTGTGGGAAATTTTTCGAAACAGGGATATTTTCATCCAAACCGTCTAGATTTCACAAGGTATTTCTGATAACAACTTATTTCGTTATGTGATACTTCTATAGGAAATTTTTCGAAACAGGGATATTTTCAACCTGATCCTCTAGATCATAAAACGTTCAAAAATAATGATATTTTTAATAAAAATGGATTTCTCAAAAAATAGGTGCATTTGAACTCATAAATTAAATATTAGTTTTATTTTGGCTCACCATAATATGTATATAAAAATATATTTGTACAAACATATACATACTATGTATATACATACACAGTGGCAAATGTATCGATGTTCCAAGCATTTCGATACTTCCACAACACTGACTGCTTGTTGTTGTTGTTCTTCTGTTTGATTTTTATTGCCATTACTTGGCAAATGTACAAAATGCGAAATGCAAAACACCAAATATCTCGGTTTGTAACCAAAAACGGCCATAAATTTCTTGACGCAATTTGACTAGGCGCAACAACACTTTGGTTTGTTCGGTGAAAACTTAATTCCAACCCATGGCATATGTATGTATGTACTACATAGTGTTATTGTTATTGCTGCTTCTGTTGTTGTTGTTGCGTTTTGTTGTTGACACGTCGGCCGGAAATGTTTGACATTCTGCAAAAATGCCCAGCAAACCGAAATAACTTTGTCAACAGCCACGTGCTGTTGTTATAGCTTTTGTTGTAATACACAGCTCGGTTTGTTATTTTTTTGTTATTATTGTAGTGAATTTAAAGGCGTTAATAAATTTGCTTGCTCGTGAATTATGCTCGACTAAATTAGAGTTAGAATTTATTGCTTGTATGCATTGTGGTATTTTAATAATTTATCTGAAATTCCTTTTCCAATGTCCTTTGGTGCGCCTACTTTTCATTGACACTGTAGCGTGCCGCACTTAGGTAGTAAAGTGTTGAGGCTAGAATCGCTTAATTCATATTTTAAGCAATAAAAGATGTTTAAACTGGAGGGATTTGGTTTTCTGTTTGTTCGTTTAATCCAGTCAAATCAAAGAGACTTAGTAAAGCTCCTAAGTTAGTGATTATAATATGTTCTCTGACCGGATTTGATTACGCGAGATTCAAATTCCTTCTTCTTGCGTTTCCAGTAATATATGTGCTCTGGACAACATAGCCTGCAGAGACCTATATGAAATCTCACAAGCTGCCTTGCTTTGTTTCTGAGAAAAATGATTAGGTTCTCTATCGTTTTGTATGGAACTCTTCCAGAAATAGCTTCGCCTATCGAAACACAGGCAATTGCTGCCAGTGGCTTTTTCTACTGACTATTTCCTCTTTCGTAGCTCTTCCGTAAGTTGTAGTGGCTTATCGGTCTGGTCACCTCAGCTTCTTTTACCAGGAAAGTAGCTAGCCCATTTCCATTGATGCCTTTATAGAGATATCTCCATGCTAGTAAGATGTTATATTTAGTGGCAACCCTGTTAGGATTGCTTATGCACTCCAGTATCATTGTTACTTTCATTTCAACGGACAAACTTGCCTGAAGTGCCGTTGAGTATCACTGAAGATGACAATCCTTTCCCCATGAACGTTTTTTTCTTGAAGACATCCGCTAATGGCAGAGACCTCAGTTTGCAAAATATTTCGAAACCTGCCCATGGACACTGACTGGCTTTTTCTAACTAAGATTTTGAGAACCAATTTTATATCAAGTAATATCTCATGAGAAGTGGAAATATACATAAGGATTAAAATCTGCACAAGGCTAGTAAGTGGATTAAAGCTGATATAAAGCGTCCGTCAAAGCAAATGGACACGTTATAGTTTAGAATTTACGCACTATTTACGCCTAGTCTGGAGATCGCGAACCCGATTTCCCAATCGATGACGATGTTTCATTGCCCGACTATGATGAGGTTCGAATAGCAATGACCCGCCTAAAGAACAACAAAGCGGCAGGGGTCGATGGATTACCGGCCGAGCTATTCACCATTATATCAACTGTTTTGCGTAGATGAAAGCATGCCCGACGAATGGAACTTAAGTATGCTCTGCTCAATTCACAAGAAGGGAGACATCACAATTTGCGCCAATCACCGTGGGATAAGCCTCCTTAATATCGCATATAAGATCTTACCGAGCGCAGTGTGTGAAAGAAACCCACCGTCAACAAACTGATTGGACCTTATCAGTGTGGCTTTAGACCTGCAAAATCTATATCGACCAGATTTTCACCAAGCACCAAATCTTGGAAAAGACTCGTGAAAGGAAGATGGCCACGCACCATCTGCCTTTATTCCGCTATGTCTGAATTTGGTAACCCTGCAGAACTAATACGACTGCGTAAGCTGACGTTGAGTAACACCAAAAGCCTCCTCAGGATCGGGAAGGACTTCTCCGAGCCGTTCAATGTCAAGCGAGGCTACAGACAAAGAGACTCCAAATCGAGTGACTTCTTTATTCTATTTCGTGAGAAAGGTTCTGCGGAAGATGTTTGGTCTTCTGCGCATAGGCAACGGCGAATGTCACATTCGCTTCATCGAATGTATGAGTTATACGACGGTGAGCTGTATAAGTTATACGACGCCATTGACATAGTTCGGCGAATTAAAAGACAGTGATCATGCTGGCTAGGTCATGCCGTCCGAATGGATAAAAACGCTCCAGCTCTGAGAGTATTCGATGCAGTACCCACCGGGGGAAGCAAAGGAAGACCTAAACTCTGTTGGAGAGTTCAGGTGGAGAAGTACCTGGCTCGAATTGGAGCCAAATTGCATAAAGAAAAACGACTGGCACGCTGTTGCAAACTCGGCTATAACCGCTTAAGCGGTGTCTACGCCAATAAAGAAGAAGAAAGTTTTCCAGACATTGATCCGAAATCTTCAACACGTTTTTTTCTCATCAAGAAAGTTCTCATTTGTCGGAGTCGCCGATATCATGGCATTTAGCTGCCATACAAATTGATCGATTAAACTCAGGTTCTGGTATGGAAAACTATTCTCTGTTTGGCCAGATGTCTTGACGAAATTTTGCATAAAGTCTTCACAAAGGCCACGCTATAATCTCCGTATAAATTGTTTAGATTGTAACACTATAATATATAGCTGCCATACAAATTGATCAATCAGACTCAAATCCTTATATGAACGACTTTTATATTTGACCTGAAATCTTTACGAAATTTGCATATATTATTTTCTAATGCAGCGCCGTATTTTTCAGATACATATATGTATGTAACGTTCGGATCCAACAACTATAGCCAATAGCTGTCATACAAAAAATCATTTTGCAAAAGGCATTCTAGCTTCGGTGCAGTCGAAGTCAAGATCATTTTTTGTTTCTGATTTAATTTGCCCTTTGTAATGCTAATTAGCCCCTAGTTGCTGTTGTTGCCATTCTATTGTCATTGAATTGCCGCTTTGCCTGGTTTATTCTACTTATTTAAATATTTATGTTCACCGGCAGCTGCGCATATGTGAGATAAATAAATGAAAAATTAAGTCACCAAAGTGCGATAATAACGCTAAAACCAACAGCAGCATGCGATAATCCCTAAATAAACACAACCAACAACACAAACATATGGTTGCCATGTACATACATGCTTAAGCCTAACCACACACAATATTTGTGCAAATGTATACACAAATATCTTCCACACTCATATATACATAGATATTTGTTGCTGCGCACCCACCTGCTACACAAATAATTGACGTTACCCTGCAGCTGTTGTCAACTTGGCGCGGGGACATGCGCCCTGAAGTATGCATTTGAATTTCGGGAATTCTCAACTAACACCTGACAGCACCAAAAGCACACACAAACAGCTTCAAAGCCAAACACATACATATTTACATTAATATTCTATTAGTTTTGCTTGTGTAGATTACTAGATGTGAGGCTATATGTATGTAAATTGGTACGCCATTCTAGATTTTCATTTGAATCGCAAGCTGTTTTATGTATTTGAATGTATGGAGATCTTTAACTACATTCCTGTATATATGTTGTACATATATATTTTCATATCTACAGATCTTTTTCTAAGCACAGGTCCATATGTATATATATGTCAATATATATTTATATATATTAATAAATGCCTGTAGTTTTCCCAGAATATTTCCATAATTTTAATTAAATGCTAGACTAAAAGCTCTCTCAGAGAAAGAAAAGAAAAATTAACAAAAACAAAAGCAAAAAGCTGCGCCGCCAACAATGTCGATTGTCAACGCCTTTTGGAGCCAACAATGTGCAAAAAATGCTGCAAAACAAGCGCGAGGAATTGAAATGCACACGTAAGGCACGGCCGAGGTACGGGTGAAACCGATTTTGTACTCAGTCTAAGTTATTAACCACTTTTGTCACAAAAAAAATTTTAAACTTGTTGAGATATGTTAGCCAAAATAACCTAACCTAGTTCTTACTTAACATATAAGTAAAACCATCTTAACTAATTTTCTCCCAAGTTCTTGAGCATTTTTTGCTATAATTTATATTACGTAAATCCATTCAAAAGTATGTATATGAGGCGCTGAGATACTTCACAATCCTTCAGGTTTTATCAAAAACTTTGGTTGAGTACCTCTACTATACAATGATAAAAGATTGTTTTCCAGGTGGTTCCGATGAAGGATTAGGTCTTTATCAGTCATACTTTTTCTTATACAATCCAACACAGGCTGAAAGCCTAATAACGTTTCCATGCAAACACATCACAAGATTTTATTTCATACATATCACATTTGGCCCCATCATTCAAAATGTTTCAATTTAACCGTTTGACGGACAGTGGATTCGTGAGATATGGTCTTTTGAACAACGCAAGTTTCATTATTTAAAAAATAATTGATAAAACGACAAGCCGATTGAAGTAGTTACAGTTAGTTGACTCTCTAAAGATATGATAGGAATGTGTTGGCAATATCATGAATATTTGGTTATGCGAAAACAGAGTCCAAAGTGTCGAAAGTATCCAAAGTCGACTTGCTCCCTCATTTTTTTCCTATAGCATTGAACTTAAACTCGATCTACATTGCCTTCCCTTACAGAGAATATTGTAAAGAGGTAACTTGCCTAATCGACCTATGGATAACCATCCATACGCATTGGTTCAAACTAGATAATCATGTCGAAGGTGGTGTCTTTTCAGCAAAGTTATATACCAAAAATGCGTCCAACAGACCTCTGCATTGTCTGCCAAGCAGTAGACCATAGCGATTAATGGAAGCCTTCTTGTACTGATAAGAAGTGTGTTTATAACAAGGAATGTATTTAAAAGTATATATGTACAAATAGGCAATCGATTTTGAAATCACTAAAGTCTCTTAGAGTTTCATCAAAGATAGTGAAATAATGCCTTGATCTCTTAGAGGATCTCACATTCTATTTCAATGGTTTCCAAATAAAGAAAGCCTTCTTGTTCTGAAAAGGAGTGTGCTTACAATAAGGAATATATTTATATATACAAATATCCAATCTGCTTTGAAATCACTAAAGTCTCTTAGAGTTCCTTCAAAGATAGTGAAAGAATGCCTAGATCTCTTAGAGTATCTAACTTTCTATTTTTCGATAAACCTGCAATGGTTTCCAAGACAAAGTAATGTTGCTCGTAACTGTAAAGCAGATGAACTGGCCAGAGCAGGCACCACTCTACAACTAGACTCCGAAAAAGAGAGAATTTTTATGCCTCTGACTATTTGTGGACTTTTAATCGACAAACCTGTTGCTAATTCTCAATAGAATCAGTCTCTAACTTGCTCAACAAGCAGGCAAACGTAGCATGAATCGAGTATGGACCGCACATACCAACTAATAAAATTCAAAAAGAATGACATAAGGTAGGAGTGCTAACAGACAAACCAGCCATATAATGACTATTGCAGATGCTTCTAGGAAGTAAAAGAATAGAGACTATAAAACACCTTAAAAAAAAAAGGAATTGCAATTAACTGTCGTGGGTTTCTCGACGATGTTTCGGAAGTTGGTATATGCATAGAACTTTTTGTATTCATAAACTTCATCAAAAGCACGAGATCGTTCAAAGGAGACATGTGGGAGTGACTGAATTTGAGTCCTAGTGGTTTCTCAATGGGCCGCCTAGAGGCGTAGGTGTATCGTCAGGCACCTGCTCCCTCATTCACAGTATTCTCGGATCTGAACCAAACGATAATAAAAGGCCCGCTGAGCATAGAAAGAAAATTATTTTCAAAAAATGAATCCTCTAGGGGAAAATTGATTCAGGTCTGAACCTCGGAGATATTTTCCTTTTCCTGGCTGACTAATACTCAAAAGTACTGTCGGCAAAAATAGTAAGACTTTTTGATTTAAATTTCACGGAATTTTTTTTTCTAGGTTGATATGAAGTTCCATTAAGTTTTTTGCGCGGAATCAAATTTCTGGTGACGAAACGTTCAGAATGTTGGAAAAGGACTTCGGTGATAATGGTTTGTCGCGAGCAAGTGTTTTTGATTGTTATAAATTATTCAAAGAGGGTCGGGAACGCGATGACGAAATACCACGTCCAGGACTCAACTAATAGTCAACACGTAAATAAAATAAATAAACTGGTGCTTGATGATCGACGGTTAATAGTCAGAGATCTTACTGACATCGTTGGAGTATCGGAAGGATCAGTGAACACCTTTTGAAAGATCATTTGGGCCTAGGAAAAGTGAAAGTACGATTGGTTCTAAAATCACTAAATTTTTTTTTCGATAAACAGCGTATCATAAAGCGTATTTTTACTGGCGATGAGTCTTGTGGATCTATGATCCCACCCGGAAACAGACGAATAAACGGGCGAATATCGTGGTATCAAGGTTATGTTGACAGTTTTCTTCGATTATCGTGGAGTGGTACACTTCGAATTCCTTCCGACCGGCCAATCTTTCAACAGGAAATACTAATTGAGTGTTATGCGTCGTTAGGGCGGAGTTATTCGTACAAAAAGGTCGGTATTGTGGGCCGACACTCTATCGGGGCGCAATCACCGTATTGACCTTCTGGCTATTCAGCAAACTCGAACGATGCTCCAGGGAAACCGTGTTGAGTCAATAGCCTTAGTGTATATCAAGTCTTTTCTTAGACTCGAAAAGTCTTTAATGTTTCCAGACTTTCCTAACTTCGTAACTGTCAAAACTTAAATAATGCTTCTTAAGAAGGTAAGGTTACCTCGATATCAATACCAAGGATTAAGTTTGTCAAACCAAATTGCACAGCACTGACAGACGAAAGGTAACCTATAAGTAAACGGTTACCTTTAGGCAGTATTATAATAATTCACGGCCGCTTTGTTACTGTATAATCAACAACCTTTATATTCAAAGGACAGGCATGAAGTACATTTAAGCCACACATTGCGCACGGGTATAAAAAGTTTTCGAACTGCAGTACGAGTAAGGTTGCTCACAAAAATGTGGAATGTGCACAATTTCAATAAGCGCCCTGACACATGCCTACATAATATACACATAAGTACTATATATAGTATATGTAAAGTAGAAATATTCATGGCAACTAAAATTTCAATTAAATGCGAAAGTACTTGGGCATTTTTGGCCGATGAAGCCACGCCGTCGAGTTAAGTTAATTTAATGTAAATATCGGCAGGGGCGCGACCGTAGCAGTGGCGGGAGGAGGTGAATATAAATGGCAGCGGACGTGTGCCAACGGCGATTTTGGAACAGAGATTGAGTATGCATTAGACTGATTAACTTCCACTACGTTAATTAATTCGGCAAACAGAACTTCTACGAAGCTAGCGTGTTATTTACATATAAAGCTAAATATTTGCTTCTAAATGTTAGGTATGTCCGGGTATTTATATATACATATGTACATATATGTATGCATAGGTTATGCTTATTGGAGGTTACAATTTCTTTTTTAGGAAGTGAAAAGCTTTACATGCTATACCCAAGTGCTTAGTTGAAAGGGACATCCTACAGTTTCTTTTTTTTCATAAAAATTTATGGCAGTTAAAAGGAATGGAGGCGACATGCGTAATGACAACTACTTCGACAAAAGCTCTGGAGGTTGTCCTCGATACCCAATCAATACGTATACAAGTGAAGAACTATAAGGCAATGCTCACGGCCAGCCGGCTCATAATTTTTTATCATTGTAGTCAGGCTGGTCATCACTACGGGCATGGTATCATACTCTACCTTGTTAAAGAACTCTGACTAAACTGGCAGTGCGACCATGAAAAGAAGATCCAAGAGGAATAAAATGTAATGAGAAAAAAGAATGGACCAATAGTTCCGCTATTTACAGTTCCAACGGCGAAATCTACATATTCATCGACGGATCATAGGGTAAAATAGGAACAGGAATAGGAGCAGGCTTCATCTGTAGTAACCCATACGTAGTGCATAGCTTCAACTAAATGACTACAATACAGTCTTTCAGCGCGAAATTGTTTGCATAACAGAGTTCCAAGTGGGCTTGGTTGGTTCCAGCAAGTCTATAAAGCTTCTAGTATACAGCCAGAGTCTCACTTAGTTAGGCAACCATAACTAGACTCTCAGTAGATAAATCGGTTAATATCATCTGGGTACCGAGTCATATAGGAATAGAAGAAAACGAAAGGCAGACAAGCTGGCTCGCTCCGGGATAGGCACAATTCCTCTAAGCTGACCCAGACCATTCAGCTCTTTTTAAAGCGGTTTGAAGCAGTGGACCCTAGAGAAAAACCTCAGGTCTATCATACCACAAAGTTAATTCATTGTAGTGTTTAAAGTTTAGGTGAACAGAGCAAAAAGCTTCCACTTTTAGGTAAAAGGGAACTTAGTAATATTGTAGGGTTCATTACAGTGATCCTTTCTTTAGATTCCACCTTAAAAAAAGTGGATTCGGCGGAATGCAGAAAATGCATGGTGGATGATGAGACGCTGGAACATTATCTTTGCGAAAGCACAGCCGGAAGAGGCGGGATATATGCCATTTCCAAAACATGATCACTGGACCTTCTACCATCATAAATAAACTATTTTTATTAATATTTTAATAATAAAGTGGCTTTACCTTTCCCGTTTCTAAATTTGTGCAAAGGTTTCTTTTCCCACTTCCAAAATATCTGAAGCAAAAAAATCACTTAAATCTGTTTAAATTGAAGCGCGATTTATTACAATTTTTTTTAAACAGGTGGCAACATTTCTCAATAAAATTTTCTTAAAATTGTTTACTTTATTTTCCGGTCTTCTATTTATTTTAAGATTTTAATTAAAAAATTGTAAACAGGTGGCAACCCTTTTCACAATATTTTTTAGATTTTCTCAAACCGTTTACTTTGATTCGCGGTGCTTCAGCTATTTTAAACATTTATTTTTAAACATTTTTAAACAGGTGGCAACCCTTCATAATAACTAATAAATTTCTTAAAACTTTTTACTTTGATTTAATGGTGTTATATTAATTTAAAAATTTTATTTTTAAAAATATAAACAGTTGGCAACTCTTCTCACTAATAGGTTCTTTAATAACTTTTCTTATATGTAACTCTTCTTTATACCCTGACCAGGGTATATTAAGTTTGTCACGAAGTTTGTAACACCCAGAAGGAAGCGTCGGAGACCCTATAAAGTATATATATAAATGATCAGTATGTTGAGCTGAGTCGATTTAGCCATGTCCGTCTCTCTGTCCGTCTGTCTGTATATATACAAACTAGTCCCTCAGTTTTTAAGATATCCTTTTGAAATTTTGCAAACGTGCAAGAAGCTGCTCATTTGTCGGAATGGCCGATATCGGACCACTATAACATATAGCTGCCATATAAACTGAACGATCGGAATCAAGTTCTTGTATGGAAAACTTTCACATTTGACCATGTATCTTCACCAAATTTGGTACAGATTATTTTCTAAGGCAACAATGTAATCTCCGAAGAAATTGGTCAGATCGGTTAACTATAGCATATAGCTACCATACGAACTGAACGATCGGAATCAAGTTCTTGTATGGAAAACTTTCACATTTGACAATGTATCTTCACCAAATTTGGTATAAATTATTTCCTAAGGCACCAATGTAATATGTGAAGGGTATATTAGCTTCGGTGCAGCCGAAGTTAACGTTTTTTCTTGTTTTAATATCGTTATGGTTTCGTAATGCCAATTGGATTAATTTAAAATTTTAAACAATGTGGCAACCTTAAATTTAAACGATGCAAACCGCAGTTCTTTATTTATGCTATCAAAATTTTTTACATAAATTGTTCAAACAGCAGGCAAGACTCTATCTTTTCTTTATTTGGAAACATGTGATCTTTCGAAAAAAAAATATTTAAATCGTCAGAGAGATCACTCAGATACCACTCTATTACATGAGGCTAGTAACACACTCTCGAAATCACAAAAGTACAAACAAACTTTTCTTAAAATTAAGTTTCTCCCTAGCAGCCTTCAATAAACTATTAAAGTCCACACAAACACTTACATATCTTAAGCCCCTGTGAGCTTTAGCTTTAACTTCTGCTCAGCATTCACCAACTATAAGTACATATTTAACTATTCAAATTAAGCAGCATAATTAAGTAATTGTGAAATTAACAAAAGTTTTCCCTTTTAGTGGCAACAATGCTGTAAATGGCCGAGATAAAACGACGTAAACAAGTGCGACAATTTGTATGCTAATTAAGTCGTTCAAAAGCTTCATATTTTAAGAGGGTTATGTATATGTATTTAGGTAAGGATTTGAAGGGAGAATTCCTTTGATATTCAAATGCGAAAGGGAAAGTGAAATTGTCTGCGGAATATATTATATAAAAACTAAAAATATGATAAGAGCTCGTGCTCCTCTAGCTTTCACTAATAATCACGCGAATAGCTTTCAATTCTGAAGTTTTAATGAACCTAATGCTGAAATAATTACGCTATACAACTGCACTTTCATAAAAGAGAGGTTATAAATACGCTAGATAAATTTCTATGTAGACAACGGTAAATTAAGCTCATTGGCTTCAAAGCTGGCTTGATAATTTTCGGAAAAACCACGAAGATTTTCACTGACAAAATTCCAAATTTTAAACTTTTTTTGTCTTGCTGAAAACGTTGTTTTTACAATCTTTTGCTACATAATTTAAACCGACAATATTTGTAGACAACCATTGCCAATTCTAATATACCGTTATCTTAATTGAAACATCAGTAAGAACCGCACTTCTATGCAAAAATTTCTCTCCTAGAAATGATTTTAAGTTAGGTTATATTGAACCAATCTTAAATGATATCAACCCTCATGATCGAAAACCATCATATAATGGATATGTTGAAACTACTGCATCTAACCGGAGATTCCAAGAGAATTCCAAATTTTTCTCCTCTGATTGTCTGGTGGATTTCATGAGAAACTTTTTCATGATCGAGGAGACTTTTCGGTAAAAATATGCCATACATGCCAATCACAAAATGTGATTAAACCTAAAGCGTCTCTAAATCTTCATTAAAAAAGAACTGGCGTGGACAACGCTCACGCAGTTATAGCCGAGTTTACAATAGCACGTCAGTCGTTCTTTCCTTTTCATCGTTTAGCACCAATTGGAGATTCCAAGTGTAGCCAGTTCCTTCTCCAACCAACAACAACAAAGTGAAGGTCTTCCTCTTCCCCTCTTTCTCTGCCTACCCCAGCGGATACTGCGTCGAATACCATCAGAGCTAGAATATTTTATTCCATTTGGACGACACGACCTAGCCATCATAGCCACTGTCTCTTCATTTGCTGAACTAAGTATGGCAATGTCGTCGTATATCTCGTAAGCTCATCTTTACATCGACTACTGTGGTATTCACCGTTGCCAAAGCGGAAAGGACCATAAATCTTCCGCAGAACCTTTCTCTCGAACACTCCTAAGGCTAACTCAACAGATGATGTCGTTGTCATGCTTTCGCACCATACAGCAGGACGGGGATGATGAATGACTTGTAGAAATTAGTCTTAGTTCGTCGATAGACGACTTTACTTCTCAATTGCCTACTCAGTCCGATGTAGCACCTGTTGGCAAAAGTTATTCTGCGTTGGATTTCGAGGCTGACATTTTTTATTTTTGTTAATACTGGTTCCAAGATAGAGGCAATTATCTACGACATCGAAGTTATGACTGTCAACAGTGAGGTGGGAGCCAAGTCGCGAGTGAGTCGCGACGACTGTTTGTTTGTTGGAAGGAGATATTTTGTCTTGACCTCGTTCACTACCAGACCCATTTGCTTCGCATCCTTATTCAGTTTGGAGAAAGCAGAACTAACGACGCGGGTGTTGAAGCCAATGATATCAATATCATCGACGTACGTCAGCAGCTGTACACTCTTACAGAAGATTGTACCTTCTCGAGTCAGCTCTGCAGCTCGAATTATTCTTCCCAACTTATATTTTACTTTATCCTTTTCAATGGGCGCGTTTTTTACGTGGCGGGTCCCAAACCCAGCGGACAACCATGGATAAGGAATGCATCTCCTTCTCACTTTAGCTCGCCTTCAAACGGATGTTCTTTGGCTACGCAGAGGATACTTGGTCTAAGACCAGAAGTCGTGAGCTGCTTCAGCCATATGTAAAAGAATCGTTTCTGGCCACTCACAAGTGAATGGCGCTCAGAGAACACTCCTCACTTGCGTGAACGTCTACACATATTTCCAACTTCTCTAATATTGTACTTAAGTCCTGGCAATCATAAGAAAATTCATCTAGCTAAGAATGTAACCCACCTTTGATGATATTTAAAGATACTATAATCGCCGTATAGTCGACAACTGAGTTTAATGCTGGACCGGCGCTAGGGGTATAATAACTTCGAATCCCAACGACAGTAGAATATAAAATTGTAGACAAGTTTTTTCAATTCTGCCCATTACTAGGTAATTGTTATTTTTTCCACGGGAATGGCGGTGAGCCAACGCAAATGGTGGCCTAGCAGAGATTGACGGCCATGAAGGAAGTAATTTTCCAAAAGCGGCCAGCTTTGGCCAATATAAAAGGATTTTTATTTCATCAGGTCTCTAAGACAGATAACACACATCGATGGGGATTCGCCAGAAGCTATGAGAGCTTGGGTTGGAGGTTCTAGTGCCATCACTTATTAGTGCGGTTATAGTTTTGTTAGAGAAAATTCGACCCAGAAGAGATTGTGAAGTTTAATTGTCTCATCTTTTTTGTCGCTAAGAATGCGGGTTTTTACGAGAGTGGCATTAAAAAATTACCTGCATAGCGGCAACAAGTTACCGAATACAACGATATATATTTGACCTTAAGCAAATTACTCTAACTGTGCCAAATCAAACCTTCAATTTAATGCCAAAATAATAGATTTCATTTTATTAGACCTTATCTACATATTTTAGCAGAAATCTGATATATAAACAGTATATATAATTATCCCTCCTCTTTAACAACAAATTATATTTTCTGAATAAATTTCAGGACTTTCATAGTATGTATATAACTATTAACAAATTATTTTCCACCATTTCCAAATTCCAACAGAAGCCAGTAATCATAGTTGTTTGGCCTCCCAAAGGCAAATACGGAATTCACTGGAAAGTACTAACCATATCTATCCATTATAACAATACACTATCAAAATAATTAACGTTGCAACGAATGAAAATTCTCGGAATTAGCTAACGAACAATATGATTTGTGCGAGCTTAATGCGCCGGAGCCATTGCAAAGCCTCGCAACATGGAAAGGAACGAGTGAAGCCAGCCGACAGGCAATGAGCCAAGCGGTCAATCCACAAATGAATTATGTTTGCGAATTCCAGTTACTCCCGTGGGTGTCAAAACAAGACAATAACAACAAACATGTAATAAAATTAAATTAGCTTGTAGAAATGACGGAAAGTATCAAGCGTCCACCGGTCGTCACTGCACACCCACTCTCTCAACACCTCGTACCAAAGCCAACACAACTTGTCGAAGAGAGCAAGAAACGCGGTTCATTCCACTAACCGCAACAATTTAGGACTCATTGAGTTGTTAAAAATTTTTGTGATTTCTGAGTCAGCGAAAAAAATATGCAAAGTAATAATTTGTGGCGTAATTACCATGGCTTTGTGGTGGGGCGGCGAAGGCCGATGGAAAAGAGGCGCAATCAAGTGGAAATGACGACGGTGTTGTAAAGGGAAGCCAATGCCAATGCGCGCATGAATTTACAATTCAATTTTGTTTTATTTATTTTTTTAGATAACAGTCGACAGTAGGCATGGAAGGTAGGCATGGAAAAAGAGACAGCAAATCTAATTGAAATAAAAGCACACAAATAAAAGAAAAATAAACTTTTTTATATATATTATATGGCAGCTTACACCCAGCACTCATATTAGTTAGTCACAGTTTAAATTGCATCTCTTATGACTATAAGCGGATCTGCACGCCACAATTCCTATAACAGCCACGGTTCGGTGCAACGGTTCGGAGATCGAACCCTGTTTGAAGCAGTAAGCATATAAGAAATAAAAAGAAGTAGAGTAGGTCGGTAGAAAAGATGTTTGACGATACACCTGGGCCTTTAGAAAGCCCATTTTGAAATTAAAAGAAGTTAGAACCCATATTAAGCCAAGAACACCTATGTAGCTTGTCAGGAACGAGTGATGATATTTAATACCATGACCCTCCATATGAACCAGAACAATATTCTTTGCATATTTTTCAAACAATTTATCCGATTCTCATACCTTCCAAATAACTCAAACGGAGATCTACTTATAAGATCTCTATAATATCATCTTTTTTTAACCAGAGCAGGGCATATAAAATTTGCCGCAAAGTTTACAAAATCCCTAATGAAACACTAGAGACCCTAGATATGTAGAATATATAAAAATATAAAGAGAAATCGTTGTATGCATGTCCGTATGCGTGTCTGTCTGTGTATAAGCTAACTAGTCCTTCAGTTTCTGAGCTATCGAGCTAAAAATCGACGCACGTTCTTTTTCACTTAAGAGTTGCTCATTTGGCGAAACAACTAGAGCATATACTTGTAGGTTACTTCAGATTCGATAGCTGATCCAGAGATACCACTTAAATTACTATTTACAGTCCTTCGTAACTCCTGTATTCGTTCCTAAAAGTCAGTAAAGCGTGTTGAGGTTGGTGAGCTATCTGAAGTTGTGAACTCTGAAGTGTTTAAGCCTTGATCTCGCAAACGCTGGACAATCAAGGAAGAAGTTTTGAGATGTTTCCATTTCGTCTTCTTTCATTCAGTTTCTGCAGCTGCTATTTATGTAGTATGACTCTCAACCTAATAGATTGGCCTATTGGAACCCACAACTAGGAAGAGGCTAGACTGAATGCAAAGAGCTAACTGCAGCTTTTACGATCGATCTTGGACCAAAAGGATCTTACGACTGGGAAAACGCCGACTAAACTCCTCCAAAGCCCTGCTATTCAGTAATAGAACACACGAGTGGAGGAGAGCGCCGACGTCTTCGTATTATACTGATAACGAGCTAGAGTATCGTTCCTAGTTAGCTCATCAGCTTTACAGTTGCTGCCGATACTGCCAAGGCCTAGCACCCGTACTTTTCTTATCATAAAGTAACCAGCCCTGCAGTTGGTTGAGAGTTCTGGACAATATACCCCTCCACCAACCTTCCACTAAACTTTGACCTATCCGAAACTCACTGCGCCTACTCTTCAATGGCTTTAGCTCATCCACAACTCCCTCGCTGGTATGTGGGCAGAGAAAAGGCAGCGGGAGCTTGGATTGCCGACTCCAAGATCCAAAAGCTCCGGTATGAAGTCAAAGCGTGCAAGGATTTCCGAATGTTCAGACATATGTTCTTTAAGAAGACCCCACCTAGTCTGATAGCAAATCATTGGAACCGAAGTTAAAGCATTTCCCTGTTTTAAATAAAACTTCACCTTTCTAATGGCTTTACTTTAAAAAAGCGAGAGAAGCTTACTATGAATATATGTATAATAAACCTAAACAGACTAAACAGTTATCATGAAGGGATCCCAAAGGTTAGACAAAAAAGAAAGAGAAAAACCCCTTGTCCAAAAATACGCCAAAGAGATGTCATACAACTATATAAGTTAGATGTCTGGTAGTATTCATTAGTTTTTCAGTGACTCTTAACCCAAATTTTTTTAGAAATCTTTGCACAGTACTTCTTTAGAATCAAACTGTCTTAGAAATGTTTTATAATACAATTTTAAGGTAGTAAATGCTCACCGACTTCTCTCAGCACTAACCCAACCCGCGATCCTCTTTGCAGTTCTTTTTTAGTGCACCAAATAATGTCTGAGCTTCGAACCCTCGAACTCCAACTTTTTAAATTCAATAAGACACCACGAAATAACTGCGCTTGAACTCTGACTCGATAAACTCTTTGTGAATCATGAACCAAAAATTCAATTACGCATCAGTGTCAAAACCCCCGTTAGAATAGCGAATTGGGTACAATACATTTAAAACTCGGCTTAAGAAAGCAACAAAATGACAATCAGAAAGCTGACAGCTGTCAAATAATTCGCAACAACCGTTTAACTGTAAAATAGAAATAGGTAAGAGACAAACTTTAGCTGCAGGGAAATGTGGAAGTGAGTGGGAAAAAAGCAAAGATAGGTAATCTTCATACAGGTGTCGGGTGAGTGGCGCAGTCAAAGTTGTTGAGACACAAATTGCTACAACAAATTCACCGAACTCACGAAGCAAAGGAATCTGGCGAAGATTATTTAAAATGCGTAACACAAGAGCGGCAATAGCTTTCTCGAACACGGGTGCGGAAGCATTTGCGGTGCTGGTTAGTGTGGTCGGGAGGGAAGCAAAGGACACCTTGGCTGGCAGCGTGCAGTAAAAGCAGGGAATCAAGGGCACGCCGCTGACAGCAGCTTATAAACTAAGCGTGGAGGGCAATGCCAGTAAAGCGCATACATAGTAAGTAGATTTATATATATAGGTACATAACACGTCGACATAAGACACAAGACACAAGACAGCACAGAGCAAAACGAAATGCGCGCACATAAGGCAGTTGAAAAAAAGTAAAAGTTTTCGAAAACAAAACGAAAAATGAAAGAAACAATCAAAAGGATAACGTACAAGTACTTAGTTATTGTACATACTATGTATGTATGTATGACGCCACGTACTCACCTTCGTCTTCGCCCAATTCTCCCAATTCACCCAATTCGCTCATATCGTTGAACTCGGTTATTTCCGCTTTATCGCATTGCTGTTTCACAGCCGCCAACGCCTTCTCGAGTATGCCACCGTCACCCTCGTCGCGTGAGGCGCTGCGCTTGTTAGCATCACCGTTACTTATAATTGAATTTGATTTCGAGTGATTTGTGAGATTGTTTGACGTCGCCGTGGCCGCCGAACCTGCCGATGCTGCGGACGTGGCTGACACAGCAGAAGCTGCGGATGCTGTCTTTCTGGTCTGACTGCCAGCGCTGCCACCACCAACCGCCTTCTGTTGCTCCGCCAAATTGCCATTCTGCTCGCCGACACACACAGCGCCGCCAACATTGCCATTGCTGGTTGCGGTGTTGGCGGTGTTGGCGGTGTTGGCGGCGTTGGTGGCCTCGGCGACGAGCTCCCCCTCGCCATTAGCGCTGCCAGCGTTGCCGTCTTTTGTCTTCAGCTCTTGACTGGTGTTGCAGCCCATTTCGCGTGCGCCTTTTGGGATTTCACTTAATGTTTCTCGTTTTTCGTGCTTTCTATTGCCAGCGTTGTTGTATGGCTGCCGGGAAGCGTTGGTTGCGGTCGTTAGTAGGAGCGCTGTAGTAACTGTATTATTGTTGTGTTAGTCTTTGTTATTGTAATTTTGGTGGTTGTTGCTTTTTTTTGTAGTCGTTGTTGTTTTATTTTTTGTTGTTGTTTATTATTTTTGTTATTGTTGTTTTTGCTTTGAATTTTTGTTTACAACGCTATGCTGCGGTTATAACTGCGGTGTTGCGCGCTTAGCTGCGCTGCGCCCAGAGGATGTGTGTGTTTGTGGTTTTAATTTTGAACTTCCGTCACTGTTTCAATATTTTTGCATTATCAAAATTGTATTTTGTTATTTTTCGCTTTTTTGCGGCAAACTTTATTAATTTACTTGCAGAGAGGTGGGAGCAATTTTAGTTGGTTTTTTCAGTTTTTTAGGTATATTTAAGTGTTTGTGTGAAAAATAGCCCGACTTTGAGGTTAGGTGCGCATAGAAATAGATTATATGCATAAAGCGATAAATAGATACATATATAAATTTTCATATATTTAAAGGCAAATATTTTAATGTATTAAAGGTTATACATATATTTATACATACTTATGTAATATATATATATTAGGGTGAGTAAAAAAAAAAAAATTTTATATATTTTTTGGCAGCTCTTAGAAAATTTCTTCAAGTATAAGCTCTTAATTGGGAAGATCCTCCCTCTTACAGTTCTACATTTTTTTTTTTTGACAGATAGAAAACTTCAAATTTCGTTGCCAACTACTTGAAAAAATATCTAATTTTAATTTTGTGGAGTATTTAATTTCATACAAAATCTTTGAAACTTTCTTAGAGATGTCTAAGCACTTATTTTTCAGAGTAACAAGCGAAAGAAAAATTTCCGAAATTTTTGACCCACCCTAATACAAATGAATATAGATTTTTTGAAAGCTCTTAGAAAGTTTCTACAAGCAGGAGCTCTCAATTAGGGAGATCTTCCGTCTCAGAGTTATAAATATTTTTTATTAAAATTTCGAAATTTTTCACCCACCTTAATACAAATGAATATATATTATTTCACCCGTTAGAAAGTTTCTTCAAGTATTTGTTTTTAATTGGGAAGTTTCTTCTTCTTACAGTTCTATATTTTTTATTATCAGTTAGACAACTTCAAATCTTGATTCCAAATACTTAAAAATTATTTAATTTCAATTTTGTTAAGCATTTAATTTCATACAAAATCTGTGAAACTTTCTTAGAGGTGTCTACGAACCTATTTTTTAGAGTACGAAGCGAAAAAAAAATTTTCGAAATTTTTGACCCACCCTAACACATGCGAAACATATATTTAATAGTTGCAGTTTTTAAAAACAGTTACTTAAGAGAAACATATGCACATAGAGGGTGCCATTCAAACTCTTTTATTAATTGCAGGCGAACACGCACGGCTTTTATCGCTTTGCATCCTCATTATAATTGCAAACCTTTTTTAGATTTCACTGAGATCTCAGGCATCAAAAGTACAGTCAATTGTTTCCTATTATATTTTATTTGAGATAAATACAGTTTTTGAAACATCCTAAATTTTGACTCGGTTTAAAATCTGTCAGTACGCTTTCATTATCTTTGTTTAACTAGTATCAAAATTATTAATAATCGAGCTCTGACTAATTTTGAAGTTATTGATTAGAAACCATTCATCCGATTAGAACAGAGTCGGTTTTCCGATGCCCTCTTGTGTTCTGGTGTTGAATATTTGAATCTACACTTAGCTCAGCAAGCGTTGTTCTACAAGCAGAATAAACAGTTAGAGGTACCCCGTACTACTGGCTCTTAGCAAACTCAATTTCAACACTATCAAAGAGGTTCACGAGCAGTGTGGTTAAGTACTTTGTGGGACGCTCTTTGCCAAAGCTGTAGCAAAGGCGAGGTGGGATAATCTTGTCACTTCCTAGTCCATTACCTATTTTTGAACAGAATGGGATTCAAATATCTCGGCAGACAAACCGTTGGCAAACCTATCAAAGTTTCTGGAACCGATATTAACCGTCTTAATAAATTTGTGGTTAGCTCAAACGCAGCGTCGATCTAGGAGGAACCACTTTAAGAAGTTTAGAAGGGACAAATATCGGTCCAAGTAAGATCCATCGACCTAACCTAACCTAATCTAACCTAACCTGGTCAGAACTCATGATCTCACTGTTCTGTAAGCAAGCTGATCGTTGTTCTTGTAAAGCCTAAAAGTGTATTAAATATTTTATGGACGTCATTTAATGAGAAGCCAAGAAAATCGAGCTGTTTTGCCGATGTCGAAACTTATTGAAAAAAGAGTAACACTCCTTGACTAATGTTGAGTGGGCATCCAAAATGACGGTGCGGGGACTATTTGAACTCAAAGCATATGTTGGGATTGTCGGACACAAGTCTGAATAAGAAAATGTTTAATCTACTACAAGATATAGCACGCTAGTGTCAAGGTTGCTTTGATTAATCAAGCAAAGTAGAATAGTTCTCCTATAGGTAATAAAGAGGCATTTAATTCCTGTTTAAATGTTGACGAGGTCGAAGTCAGTCGTAGAAATTAAGGAATATACTTCAAGTAAATTTCTGCTACGAAAACATATGAGCAGAAACTGCAGGGTTTCATTACGTTTCAGCGCAAAAGTCGCTAAGCTGCTCAGAATGAAACGCTGAGAATTCTGATTTTTTATTGAAATTGTCTCAATAAAAAGGGTCTATTATTTCCGGAACAAAAAAAAACAATCCTCATTGGAAAAGGCACAGAATTTTACGAAAAAGAAAGGAAAAATAATAAAGGAGGAAGGGTTTATCTCTATTTCTGAAAAATCTGCAAGTCATACATCTAAAACTTAGACATATGTTAAACTTTTTATCGTAACTAAATAGCCATGTTATTTTGTCCAATGATTTCGGGATCTGAAAAGCCTCTTCTATCAGCCAGTTCATCAATCGTCGCTGGCTTGTTGGCGTAGGCCACAGACTTGACGTAGCCGCACAGGAAATAGTCTGATGGCGTCAAATCCGACGACCGAGGTGTCTAATTGACAGGGTCATTTCGGGAGATAACACATTCTCCAAACTTTATTTTCAATAAATCGATTATGGCATTCGTTGTGTGGCTTGTGGCGCCGTTCTGTTGGGACCACTTAATGTCCAAGTCCACAACAACGAAGTCGGATCAAAAATATTCGGTTATCATTGAGCTGTAGCGATTCCCATTCACAGCAACGTGTCGGTCTTGATCATCCCGGAAGAAGTATGGCCCAATGACGACGCCGGCCCATAAACTGCACCAAACCGTAGTTTTTTCGGGATGCAATGGTGACTCATGCAGTACGTGTGAATTGCTACCTGACTAGTAATGCATATTTTACTTACGGACGAAGCCGTTCAGCCAAAAATTAGCCTCATCGCTGAGGATGATTTTTCGATGAAAATACGGATGATTTTCAAGTTATTGCTCAGCCCAATTCACGAACACATGACGATTCTGATGGACAAGCGGCTTCAGTTCTTGCGTCAATTTGATCTTGTTATAAAGTAAGCCAAGATCTTTTCGCAAAATTCAGCGCATCGATGTCACAGAGAAGCCCAACGCTTGAGAACGACGTGTGAGAGACTGATTTGGGTCTTCTTCAATTAAAACGCTAGCGACAGCAATATTCTCGACACTACAGGCACTTCTTTGTCTCACTGGCACGGGAACATTTTGTACTGTGCCTGTGGATTCAAATTTTTCCTCTAGATGATCTATTGTTGATCTGACAGGACGATTACGACGACCATAAATTGGATCAGTGACTCGTTGTTGGATCGTATATCTTTCTATAATTAAATGGCAAACCTTATTGAAGAGAAATGTCAAAATTACAGGAAAAAACATGGCGTCGTTTGCTGTTCCTATTGGTCTACTTTTGTAATGTCCCTATTGAAAAACCCGTTATATAGCCAGCTCAGGGTATAAAAATAACTTTATGATAAAAGTGGTTTAAACTACAAAGATAGATTCCATTAGTACCAAGTAGGAGCCTTTACTTTATTATCGAGCGTTAAAAAATTACTCAATTCTTATAAATCTAGATTTTTAGGAACTGAGTTATTTGCTAAATATTTTTTTTTTATTTATATCAATAAAAAGCTTTCAAATTCAGTAGTCGTCTGGGGCACTCTTGAAAAGTCAGGTTCACAAAATGAGTCTTTATATTGGTATAATTGTTTTGGAAAGTCTCTCTTAGTCTAATAGACAACGTATAAAACTCTCAACTCAAAATCTTTAATATTCTTATACCAATTACTTGTCCCTTATCAACATTTTAACGGTATTTTATAGCGGTATTTTTTTTTTTCAAAATTAAAGTAAACACTTTTCCAAATAAGATCCATGTTATGCACGAAATCTCTTAATTTAAACACTACAGTAAACTACTGCTTTAGAAATGTCGTCATGTATTTCGCAAAAGCAGAATTAGACCACACAACTATGTACTTGGAAAATTATTACAATTTTTATTTTTTTTAAATAGACCACACAAGTACTTGGAAAATTATTACAATTTTTATTTTTTTAATTAGTATCTACTTTGTTTAAATTTTCACCACAAGTTTCTCTTATTTTCACCGCAAACTTTGTTTACTTTCGCTCAAAATGGCACACACCTTCATTAGACCGAGTATTTGCTCGATTTTGAATGCAATAGTGTAACGGTTTCATATGCAAATTTTTGCATTGGAAAGCACCAAGGCAACGCGTGTGCCACATTTTTTGTTTAATCAATGCTGCAAGGCACGTGCAACGCCGGAAAGTGTTGGAGGTTCCAGTGCATTTACGAAATAACAACAAACAGCACGAACAGGTGGGAGGGAGATGCAACTTTTTTTGTTTTTATTTTAATATTTATATTTTATTATTTTTTAATTTTTATTTTTTATTCATTTTTACTTTGAAAAATTAGAAAAAAATTAAAGCTCTTAACACACCTTTATTTCACACAATTGGAGATAAAAACTTTTGCTGCTGCACAACCGTTATTTCGCCTGAAACCGTTTCGTTGCTGTACAATTACTACGTTCAAATTTTCGAAATTCGAAAACTCCACCAGCGACACACACAAAATACGCCTACCAAACGCGGCCAACGCGCTAAAAACACCAAAGCAGAAGTAAGTTTTCGATTCGTGCCGAAACAACCGTGTACTGACACTGCCAACGTCTGCTCAGCACACGCACCGCAAGGAAAATAAACGTTGTGTCACATGAGCGAGGCAACGCAATGTCGAACGGACGCAGCCACGCTCGCACAATGGGCCAAGCGCAAGCGAACGGGTGAGCGAACCTTTTTTCAGCGACGCAACCTACAGTCCCGCAGGACAAAAGCACACACACACTCGAACACAGCCGAATGTTTCACGCTACACTTGTTCGAAGGACAAGACGCATAATGGAGAGCGCAGCGAGAGTTACTAGTGTACAAAAGCACAGTCAAAAATTTACTCTCAAGTAAACAAACGGAACTAGGTATGTGTGTGAGTTTTGGAAAAATAATGGCATAACAACGTTACAGCGTTGCCACTTTGCGCGAAAACTGGCAAAAATTTGTTAGTTAACGGCATTTGCGACAAATTCGACTTATGTTAGTTGGAACTTCACGATAGAGATGAGAAAAAATTAATGTTATTTCGAGATTCACAATAAAAATGAGAAAAATCAAAAATATTATACCGTTACTAAATATAAATTAACATGTATATTCGCTGAGCTAACTTTTCGTGAGAGCCGCCAAGTGTACGCTCTCACATAACACATAATCGCCTAGGCACGAAGTCAATCAGTCTCATACATGCCAGCAGTAAGCCGGTCTAATGTAGCATTCGCGTCGAGCGCGAGCCAACCAATTGTAACGGCATATACGACCGCATCGGCACAGCTAAAAACACACGCAAAAACACACGCGAACACACGCTCATACTCACACGCGTTAGCTAAACGAATTTTTCAGCATATAACTGTTAAAGCCGACAAGTGCTCCTACATGTAGCGCATATAAAACGTATGCCTAGGGCTCACAAGCAATTTCCAATGTCTTCTCCCCACTCTCGGCCGGTTGGGGTTGGAATGTTTTTGTCTTTTTTGCTTGCCACTGAAATAAAAGCGCAAATAAGATTCAAATAAGGAGAATCAAATAAAAAGCTAAGACATCATGTGTATGTAGATTGGACTTGCAAATTTTATACCCAACATACAAGTTAGGGAGTCAAAGTTTGTAATAGTTAGATGGATAAATTTAATAACATTTTGAGACTTGATTGGTATTAGAAAAGCTTTTTTTATGGAAAATTCGCTACGTTCTCGAACTTAATTGATTCCAAGTAAGGTTCAAGACAAGCAAACTTATAAGATGGAATTAATGCTCTTTGGGCGTTTGTAAACCAGGATCCATTTCTCTAAAAAAAGGCCGTCTAATGAAGGAACATCATTTTATTTCAAGTCATTTGAGGAATTCATCTTCATTCAAGTCATTTGAGGAAAAGTAGCTGCACGAAAACCGACAAAGTACCCATGATAAGCGGGTCTATAAAATCTATTCTATAAATTAGACCCGAATTATGTCAAACCAGAGACCTTCACAATGGAAGCGACGACTAAATGAGGTATTCTTCTTCAGGTCCTTCTCCACCTGGTCTTTCACCGAATAAGTACTATTGGTAGGGTGCTGCTGAGTCGCTGGATTTTATGGATGAATCGAAACTCAAGAGGAATGTTGGAGGAGGCTTCTGTCGGAAGCTCTCAATTAACTCTTACTTTAGGTTGCCGGACCAGTCCAGGGTCTCTTAAGGAGAAGTGGCAGCTACCATAAGTGGAGGTCTTCCTCTTCATCTGCTTTCCCCGGCGGATACTGCGTCGAATACTTTCAGAGCTGGAGTGTTTGCATTCATTCGGACGACATGATGTAGGCAGCGTAATCGCAGTCTTTAAATTCGCTGAACTATGTCAATGTCGTCGTATATCTCGTACAGCTCATAGTTCCATCGACTGCGGTATTCACCGTTGTTAACGCGAAAAGGACCACAAATCTTCCGCAGAACCTTTCTCTCGAAAGATATTGTCATCGTCCATGCCTCTACACCATATAGTAGGACAGGAATAATGAGTGACTTATAGAGTTTGGTTTTTGTTCGTCGAGAGACTCAGTTTGAAGTAGCACCTGTTGGCAATAGTTCTTCTGCGTTCGATTTCGAGGCTGACGTTGTTGTTGCTGTTAATACTGGTTCCAAGATAGACGAAATTATCTACGACTTCGATGTTATGACTGTCAACAGTGACGTGGGAGCCAAGTCGCGAGTGCGACGACTGTTCGTTTGATGACAGGAGATATTTCGTCTTGGCCTCGCTTCATTATCCATTCTGCAGAAAACATAACTAACGGCGCTTGGGCAGATGGAACGATGCAGCTACGTAGTTCATCGTTAAGGATACCAGCGCTTGACGTATATATCCAAAGGTCCCCCGGCCTTACTATCGACACCCCTAATGTTTCATATATATATATGTCCGAGAACGTAGCGTCATATGTTTTAAGAGTTGTCTTGCTTGATCCATTGTTTTCCTCGTTGCTTAGTCCTGACATTTTCTGTAGTGTTCTCGAGTCAACGAGATCTGAAGTTCAGACTCTTAATTCATCTAGTTACATCGGTTTCTCGAAAACTCTTCACGGCTTTTTCAATTTTTCTACTGGAAAATCAAGTATAGTTGTAATGTGTTTCTCACCTGGAACGTAACTGGTTTCTAAAGTCAAAAGTCATTTTCGCAATTACCTGCTGACGTTTATAGATTATAGGATAGAGTAGGCTATAAAAATATAAACGTAAAAGGTTGGGATATAGATACATACATATAGCTCAGCGACGAGCACGACTCCCTGGTAACCAAAAAAAATCGACAAATAAAAGAAACGGAAATACGCTGAAACAGAGCAATTGCCAAAAATAAATAAGTACGGGTGATAAAAAAATTAAGAGGAAAAACGAAAACTAGAAGAAGCATAGACATGGTAGAGATGGCAAAAGACAACAAGTCTGCTGTTTAAAATTAAGAAGAGGAATCTTACAAACTGTCTGCGAATACTTACGCCTGAGTGACTGGAAGTGTGAGTACACAAACTGGTAGCTGAATGACTTGCTGGCTGCGTGGCAACTTGATTGGCGAAAAAATAGTCAATGACAATGTGAGTCTGTATATATATACGAGTATATATGTGCATATATATTATATATACATATGTATATAGGCAGTGGGTGAGGGAGCATTCGATTAGGTGATTTTTTTATTGAAGTGTATTTATATATTTGAGAATTGTCACTCAATTGAGATGAGGAAGGAAGGCAGTACATCTTGGTATTGGCGAGTTCAGCAAAATATTGCCTGAGGTTCGATCGTGTGCACTAATTGCCGATTTCTGTAATGTAATTGCTTTGCTGCTAATATCGCTCAAATAAAGAGCAGCAATTACTTTAATTTTAAGCTCACAAATTTTTCAAAAGTAATTGTCATTCAAAACTCAAAGCTCGAACACTTAGCTCGAACAATTATTTCTCTGTTAAAGTAAAATAAGGTTAGGTTATGTAAACTGGTCAAACCTTGTCAGGAGTCGTGAAAGAATCCATTTGGCGAGCTGAGAATGTCAGTTCTATATGTTCCCAATAACTCCTGATTTTGGATATAAAGAACCCTCGGTAAAGCGACCTGAACCAACCACAAATTTGTTGAGGCGGCTAAAGTCAATTCCAGCTAATTCGCGGAAATTGTGACTATCGAGTTTCAACCTCAGGCTGAAGAAAGGGCATAGTGTGGAAGCAAGTGTCTAGATGTCTATAGACAGTGTCGAGTTAGAACTACCATTATTGCGGTAGTTCCACCTTACGCTCCACCCTAGCTCAAAAGAATGAGGTCCGTTCCCAGCCTGATGTGATTTGGGCAAGGATGTTCTTTCTTGCGAGACCATCGGATTAGCAGTTTGCAGCAATTCCGCGGTGACCAGACATCCAAAAAAGTCTAATATGAAAGTATATTGATGTAATTGCTAAAGAGTCATTGATCAAGGAGCCTATATAGCGGCTCTACGATCGGAGTATATACAGGTGGTTTACAGTTCCGATGCTAGCTACTTCTATCGAGTTAGCTGCCACTTCTGCTTAAAAGACCCTGGACTGGTCCGGCAAGTTAATTGTGAACTTCCGACAAAAGCCTCCTCTAACATTCTTCTTGAGTTTCGATTCATCCGTGAAATCCAGCGACCCAGCAGAACCCTATCAATAGTACTTATTCGGTGTATTGGTTCTACGGAAAACAAGCGTCCAATAGAAGTTTTGACGACTCCTCCCTACTTATGGTTTTTTAACGTCTTCGCTGAAGGCTCTCCATAAAACTCTTTGGATTCACTCCTCGCAATTTTGTTTTAATGCGTTCAATCGTCGCAAGAGCTACTTCTGTGCGCTTTGTTGAACCGTCTTCAAATAGACTTCTCTGTTCTCTGGTAGCTTCTTATTAACTATTTGAGTTTTGAGAGAGCGGGAGCTTTAAAGAGAGTTTTTATTCGCTTCACTGAAAACTTCGATAAATTATTCAATCGTGCTGGCGGAGACCATTATGTCCGGCCTAGCGTGACCGGAGGAGTTGTTTGAAGCTCTCTGCATTACAGATTTCTAAGGTTAGTATTAGGTTTCCTTATTGCGCAAAATAAAAGAAATATATCTTTCAGAAATCAGGGGTGTAATTTCCTTAGGACCTTCTTTTTTATCGCAATAACGAAATGTTCCCAAAAAAATAAATAGATCTTCGCTTCATTTAAAATCAAGAAGAGTTGAATTGAGAATTAAGGAGCAGACCAAGTACTTGGGATTAATTTTGAACAGCAAGCTTATGTGGAAACTCAATGTAGAGGAGAGAGTGAAAAGAGACAGTGGTTACAACGCATGTTAGAAAATGCTGTGGTCTACTTGGGGCCTATCACCTCAACTCATGTGTTGGTATTACACAGCTGTAATCCAGCCAATCTTACTTTATAGTGCTCTGGTGTGGTGGAACGCTATGAAACAAATTTCATACAGGAAATAGGTGGAACGGGTACAGGGACTCGCTATTCTCTGCATAACGCGAGTACCACAGCAACGGCGACAATAGAAATGTTAGCCAACATACCACCAATCGACATTGCAGTAGAAATCTCTATTGCGAATTTGGCAGCGCTAGGCGAGTTCTCTACAAGGACCTTCGGGCATAGCTCAATAAGCGAAGGCCTGGGGGACGCATTAGACCGCATGCCTGTACCCTTACTCTTTATTTAGGAGAGAAGGTTCCAAGTCACACTAAAGAAATATGGATGGCGCAGAAGCCTGGGATGTACCAGCGGAACTTACAACATCTACACAGATCGATCCAAGAGAAGCAATGGAGTGGGATTCGAAATCTATTGCTCGGAGCTAAATATCAGGCGACTTCAAGCTTCCGGATTAGTACAGTATCTTCCAGGAAGAAGTATTCAAAGTTTGGAAAGCGGCCAAGATAGCTAACAACGCAGGAAATAACATAAAAGGAATAAATATATACGACGGTAGCTAGGCAGCACATAAGACAATCATTTCACATCGCATTACGTCAGAAAACTTCATTAAAAGCATGGAAGCAGTAGACGTAGCATCTACCAAACAGCGGCTGCTTATTTTCTGGGTTCCGAAGCACAGAGGAGTTCTGAGAAACGAAGCAGCTGATGAAATTTCCAAAACTGAAAATCGCTGACAGGCGGATCAGGGCGAGATGGAATGCCTTAAGAACATGCAATATATCCAAGATCCGGTACAAGAGGCACTTAGAAAAACTCGCTTGCTTCTTACCACACGTTCTCAAAAAGACTGCCGGCCGACTGTTGGCCTCTTGACAGGTCGCAATCCTACTGGCATCACATGCGAGCCGGATGGGCATAAGTGATAACGATACATACAGAAATGCTGAGAAGTTAACATGAGAGACATGCTGGATCACCTCATTTGCCTTTGTCCAGCACTTTCTTAATAGAACTCGACTCAAGTATCTAAGGAGCTTCTGAGTTCAAAGGACTGGAGGAAGTAACAAGCGTGTAGACATTAAGTCGCTCTTAAAGTTCGCAAAAAACGTTGACGTTCTGGACAGGGAATACTTCAGCGAAAATTAAGCTGAACTTCCATTTGGTATTATTAAGGTGCTATATCAGTGTAACTCATGAAAAATTAGGCGATTTTCGTGAAATTTTTTAAAAGAAAGTACTTCATTGAATGTTTCGAACTTCCTTGGACGTAGTAAGGTATATTTTCAGCTATATTTTATTAACTTTTTTTTACAAAAATATTGAAAAATAACGGAGTTATGTACTGTCTGCGGAAGTGCCAAAAAAAAAAGTGCCTCAACTGCTGGCATGATTCCGGTCGATTGAGTAGCTGAAACAAAAAAATTCAAAATGTTTATTAAACTTAAATATATTTTCTATACAATGGACTACGATCTTTGAAAAATATCAAAAATTAAGAAAATGGCGCCATTTTGAAAAAAAATCGTTTTTTACGAAAAAATTGTCGTTTTTTTAATGCCAAATTGACAATTTTCAGCCAATCAAAAAGATCGTAGTCTATTGTATAGCAAATGTATTCAACTATATCCAGTTTTAATTTGAAGTCGATCGGTTAATTTCTCGTTGAGTTATAATGTCAGCAAATTTGAAAAATGTCGTTTCGAGAAAAACGCGTTTAAAGTTTCACTTATATATGTTTGCACCTCTGAGCGGTCGCTATTTAGAATGCTGCCATTCAAAAACTATATAAAATACGACCTCGCCGATTTCACAGGATATTTTTGAATATATAAGCTATCGAAAAAAAGCAAAAGAAAAAAAATTTTTTTTTTGAAAGTGTCACACTGGTATAGCCCCTTAAGGACCAGTGGGTCTCTGACCCCTCGAACACAAGTCCTTGTATAGAAAAATTTTTTATTTGAAAAGCTATCTTCACGAAACTTGGCAGAGGTTATTAACTAATGCAAGGCTATAATTCTTGAAGAAATTGTTTGGATCGGTGTACTATAGCATATAGCTGCCATACAAATTGACACATCGAACTTAAGTTCTTGTATGGAAAAATTTTTTATTTGACAAGGTGCCTTCACGAAATTTAGCACAGATTATTATCTAAAAGAATGCTACAATTTGCAAAGAAATTGTTTGGATCGGTGTACTATAGCATATAGCTGCCATACAAACTGACCCATCGAACTCAAGTTCTTATACGCAAAACTTTTTCATTTGACAAGATGTCTTTACGAAATTTGGCACAGTTTATTACCCAAAGCAACTCTACTATTCTCCAAGAAATTGTTTAGATAGGTTCACTATTGCACATAGCTGCACTACAAAGTGACTCTTCAAAATCAAATCCTTGTATAGAAAACTTTTTTATTTGAAAAGGTATCTTCACAAAACTTAGCAGAGGTTATTAACTAATGCAATGCTACAATGCTTGAAGAAATTGCTTAGATCAGTCTACTATAGCATATAGCTGCCATACAAACTGACCCGTCGAACTCAAGTCCTTGTAAGGGAAACTTTTTTACCTGACAAGGTATCTTCACGAAATTTGTCAGAGATTATTACATTAATTGCTTTGAGCGTCTACTATAGCATATAGTTCTCATACAAATTGTATTTCACTATTTTTTCAAAGGCACTCCCGCCACTTATTGCGCAAGGTGACATCTTTTTAAAAAGCGTAAATGTTTAAAGTATTACTAAGTGCATACACACACCTACATACATATGTAGCCAATTTACGACTTAATCAGGTTAATAAAATTTTATTTGATCATACATTACGTATTGTAAGCACGAATAGAGGCTTTCATACCACTTTCTTTTATGCCCATATATGTGTGTTTGTGTGCGCAGGACTAATCAGTTTTCGACAAGTAATTTTCCTTCAATTTCCATTTCCGCTTACAATTACTCCACATATCCCTATGTGTGTATTAATACACCGTATATAATACAATAAAGGTAAGCCACCTGCTACACGACGCCGTTACACAAAAATCAACATGTGATTCCAGTCAATTAGATTGCGTGCCTGAGTGGCTAGAGCCCACTGCCACTTACAACAGACGCTTCGCACCTATTCTTCATGGCACATAATACACATACATGTGTGTGTTTGTGTGCGTAGGTTGCAAGTATAAGGAAAACATGAAAATACTATCAAATACAATTACGCGTAGAATACACCTTATAAATAATAAATTATCAGCACTCATACGCCCGGGTGCACCCACAAACTAAACAGCTGCCTGCTGGGGTATGGGCTTATAAATGAGTTAGCTGTTGGGGTTGGTGGTAAGAGACCGCAGACTTTGGCAACATAACATATAAACACAAAGCACTCAGACTTTCTTTGACTAACGGCGAGCGTGAGCGCGGCGGCGGCAGCAACACGCCTTTGTAGTAAAACGCCGTAACAGCCGAAAATGGACGAAAACAAAGCTTGGCGCACCTTCGTTTCGTATGTATAAATTTATATATGTATATGACATGACACGACACTGCTCATAATAGAAAGCAACATTTCGCTTGCCACTCCCAGCTCATTCTACGCTCAATTATCGTTCGTTCGCCTTTATTGCCACCATTTATCTGCTACTTCTCCGCCGCCGTTCGTTACAACTCTGTCGCACTAAATAACTCTCCCGTGCGCTCTTTCACCTTCACGTGCCAAAATCTAATAAAGTCAAATGCCTGCAAATGGTTCGGGCACTCGTGTAGCCAAAAAAAAAACAAAAGAACACGACGCGCAAAACGGCACTCCGAAAAGGCCAGCGTGGCAGCAGAAACTATTGAGTACTCTAGAGTAAGGCAAAAAACAAACGCTAATGAATCCACTAAGACTGAAGTCATGCCTTCACGAACACACACACACCCACGCTAACCTTGTGTGAATTGACCAACGCGCTCGGGCGAGTGGAGAACACATGCAACAATTCTAACACTTCGATGTTGGACCTCCACTTCCAACGGCACAATACTTGCCTTATGCGCCACGGCGCCTTAAAGTAGTCTAAGGCAAGTTGCATGCTGGCGCAAGCAAAAATGTCATCGATTAAGCAAAAACTGTTGGCACTTTAATTCTTTCTCTGAATTCGTTCATTGCTTCTTTCTTTTTGCTGAATTTGGTGGCCCTTTTTCACATCGTCCACTTTGGCAAGTGCTGCCAGCGGCAACACACAGCCGGCGTGGTCATAAATTGCTATTTCCGGAGTGCGCTTTTTTTGCCGCTTTCGTTGTTGTTGCAGTCATCAAGGCTGGCAGCAAAGTGTGAAAATTGTGCTTGAAATGCAAATGCGTCCATCTTTTTTATGGTACAGCAATATTTACGAGAAGTGTGAGAGGCGTTGACCAAAGTTTGATGGAATTTTGACAGCTGAAAGTGAGACCTGAAAATATCGATTATATGTTCTACGGTTGGCTCAAGTAATAGGGTTAATCTATGGATAATATAATGGATCTTGGACATTTTAGGTTGTCAAATATCTTCCTTCCGCCTTTTTGTCTTTTGAATTGCTATGTATAAAGCGCTACAGAGCTCGTATCTGGCAATACTACACAACTTTGAAAGGTCTTGGCACAACCTATAACCTATGCATGATTAGTTTGGATATTGCGTTTAACAGTAATAGACGTGTAAACATGGAGTTCACTAACGCCGAAATTCGCGCTACTTTAAAGTTTTCCTTCGTTAAAGGCAAATCCGCTAGAGAAACGTTCCGTGAAATTAATGGTGTTTTGGGGGATGGTACTCTATCACTTCGAACTGAGGAGGAATGGTTTCGACGATTCAGAGCGGATGAAAACGACAACATAGATAAACCAGCCGGCGGCAGACCTGTGACGACAAATACCGTTCAAATCATGGAAAACAACGAGTTAGACCGGCATGTGTCATCTCGTGACATCGCCCAGAAGATGGAAGTTAGTCACCAAACCATTTTGAACCATCTGCAGAAGGCTGGATACACAAAAGAGCTTAATGTTTGGGTGCCGCATGATTTCGAATTCGACCCATTTTTGAAGCGGATGGTGACTGGCGACGAAAAATGGATCACAAACGACAATATCAAGCGAAAATGGTCGAGGTCGAAGGCCGGTGAATCGTCCCAAACAGTGGCCAAGCCGGGATTGACGGCCTGGAAGGTGCTTGCTGCGTTTTTGGTGGGATTGGAAGGGAACCATTCACTATGAGCTGCTCTCATGTGGCCAGACGACTGGCGAAAAACTGAACCGCTTGAAGCAGGCGATCGATCAGAAGCATCCAGAATTGGCCAACAGGACAACGTCAGTGCACACAGTTCGTTAGTAACTCCTCAGAAGCTACGGGAGCTCGGATGGGAGGTTTTATCGCATCCACCATACGTATAGCCCGGACATAGCGACAAGTGATTACCACCTGTGCCTAGCCATGGCGAACGCCTTTGTTGATGTAAAGTAAAGTTGTGAAAACTGACTGTCCGAACTCTTCGCAAATAAGGAGGGCGCTTCTACGAGGCGGGTATTATGAAGTTGCCGTCTAGGTGGAAACAGATTATCGAACGAAACGGCGCATATTAGAACCAAATCCGATCACTGTAACACTTTTTATAAGGCATTGAATAAAGAGCAAAAAAGCGGATATTTGACAACATTCGTCCTTTAGTTTATCCTTTCAATAAGCTCCTTAAAATGGATCGCCAGATCCTCATAAATCGGCAAAGCGTTTTGAGCTCATCACAATTTTATTCCGGCAGTAAATTTCAAACCCACCAACTTCGTTAGATTCTCCACAGGTGTGTTGACTGAGATATGTCAATCTCAATGTGGCAAAAGCTGTGCAAAAGAGAAAAAAGTTTTAAGATAATTTCATCTCGCCTTCCTCTCCATACAGCTTTGGCAAAAATCATGATATTGACTTTGATGAGTGCAAGTAGTTCAGAGGGCCTTTAGAGTTGACTTTGGGTTAGAAGGATCTCGCAGCCGTACAAGTTCCGGCTGTTAAGCAGAGCTTACTGAGCGCACCGATTCGCTTGTAATCCGCTGAAATTGGTGTAAGGGTATTCTCCTGAGCAGGCTTATCGGCTTTGTAGTTTTTTGCAGTTCCGCTGTGACGTCCACTTAAAAGACGTCAAAGAAAGCTACTCCCCAAGGTGGAGTACTATCTCCGCTTCTATGTATGTCTACAGACTATCAGCAGTATTATTACTACCACTCTCAGTACAATCTAGAACTGGGCATCGTAAGCGGGTCTGGGGTTGAAAATGGAGAAAACGAATCTGCTTGTGTTCACAAGAAAGCACAAAATTCCCCTATGGAGGTTCCCTTCTAAAAATGGGACACAACTCTCTCTCAAGGACCGCACCAAGTACCTTGAGGTTGTCTTAGACAGCAAACTGTTGTGAAAGCACAACGCGGAAGAAAGAGTAAGGAAAGCCAGCTATGCTTTGTATCTGTATAGGCAGTTGCTCAGCACAACCTTGGGGCTCTTTCCTGCTCTCATGCACTGGTGCGAGACAGCTATTGTTACACCAATTCTGCTCTACGGTGCAGTAGTATGGTGGACAGACATACAGAAATTACCATAACGAAAGCCAATGGAAAGGGTTCAGAGGCTCGGTGCGCTGTGCACAACGGGAGCTTTAAGAACAACTCCAACGGCGGCTCTAGAACTGGTACTAAGCCCGCCAACTACAGATCTCTTCGCTGAAAATTTCGCAGGAAAAACCTACGGGTGTAGCTCCATGGGTAGTGGCGGTTGGTATGTTAGCTATGTGCAACACTCTAAACATCTATACGGATGGCTCGAAAGTGGATGATGCTGTTGGTGCGGGAATTCATATACTGTCCAGAGTTAGGCATAAGACAACCTTTTAAGTTGCCGGAGTTGCAGTATATTTCGAGCTGAGTTCTTTGCTGTTGCGAAAGCCACGGAGCTGGCCTCTAATGCTCCTGCAGGCAATTCCAGAGTCTACATCTACGTAGACAGCCAAGCAGCAATCAAAGCAGTAACCTCAAATCGCATGTCGTCCAGAAATGTCTTGGGAAGCTAGGCGACAGCAGAAAGTGTTGACAGAATCAAGCAACTTCACCAGGACCACAAAGGCATCGAGGGTAGTGAAATAGTGGACGAGATTGCCAAGAATGGTGCTCGGCTAATATCCGAAAACATGATCAACATTGGAAAACCCATGCATTGTCTATTCTACGACAGAACAGAAGCAGAACAGAACATGGTAAAAAACATCAAAACCCGATGGAACGAGCTGCCTGGATGCAAAACTGCAAGAGTCATGTGCCAAACTGTAGATCGGAAGTACACAAGATTCCTATTGCCACTCGGTAGAAGAGGGTGGCCTACCAGATTAATCTAGCATAAACCAACCTTCTAGACACAATATCTTAATTTTTATTCAAGCAATCACTCGCACAGACAGACGAACTGACAGGCGGGCTTGTGGAACTCGATTCGCCTTATCAAATTGATCATTTTAATATACAAAACTATTTTAAAAAGAAAAAATATTTATAAAAAGTTTGCCATACAAAGACTTCAGTTTGCATAGTTGTCCGATATTGGCGGTTCCGATAATTGTGTAGCTTCTTGAAGCTAGTGAAGTAGTGTGCAAAATTTCAGATCGATATCTCAAAAACTGAAGTACTAATCCGGGTATAAACAGGCAGTCAGACAGATGAACTGATCATTATATATGCATATTTACTTACAAAGTCTCCGACGTTTCTTTTTTGGATGTTACAAACATCGTGACAAACTTAGTTTGCTCTGTGCAGGGTATAAATGTAGAATACTTTGGCAGACACCGCTTGAAGCAGTATCTCCATCAAAGATCGTTTTGCACAAAACGCAAAACTATTTTTATTTCCACATTTTTACGTGACAATTTTGCATTTCACACGCTCACACACACACACAAGCATGCGCAAACACATAAATTGGAATTCAAGACTCAAAGCGTGGCGGGCATGCCACAGTGGTGGCACATAGTTGTGGGCCAGAAGCATTCTAACAATTCAACACAACACCAAAAGTAACAACAACAACTACAACAAGTGAGTAAACAACTACAATAAGCAATGAGTAAGCAACTACAACAACCATTGAGTGAGCAACAACAACAACATGTTAGAGAACAACTACAACAACAAGCAAGTGAACAACTAAACCAACAAGTGAGTGTGCAACTACAATAAGCAATGAGTGAGCAACTACAACAACAAGCCACTATTTACAACACAAATTTAATTTAATTGCAAACCAATGCAGCAAAGTGGGCGGTTACTAGCCGCGTTGTGAGTATCCGGTCCGAGGCAGAGTTGCAATGCGCGCCATTATCAGTTTGTCCCGACAGCGGCGTGAGGGCCGTAATGGCAACTCCGAAAAATTGAATTGCAACGCCAACGAAACTGACAATTTTCGCAGAACTCTTTTGCTCGTTAAAAGCGCCTTCGGTGTCTGCCACACAACATGACGCCGCCCACGCGTCGCACCGACCATCGCAGTGGCTGGCTGCGTGTCTGTCTGTCGGTCGGTCTATTTGTCTTGGCGTCTCGCAGCTGTCTGCCCATGCAGCCTGTCTGGCATTTTCGGTGCACGAAATGTTCGACGACCGTCCACACAGCCACTGGCATAAATATAGTTACACATATGTGCCTGTGTATGTGCATGCATACATTGGCTCCCACGTCCTTAGACATATGTAAGTGTTTGCTGCGCTTATATTTACATATTGTCACGTAAAATACATAAGCATGTATACATGTGTGTGTGTGTATGAGTCTGTTAAGGTTACATGAATGCCATGCACCAGACAACGCCACAGACAGCGCAGCCTCGCTCCGCTTATTCGTCCACTCGCCTTTTTGCCTTGCAGCCTGTTTGTATATACTACACATATGTACATATGTACTTATATATACATACATATGTATATATTTACTCTACATTTATGTATTATGGCTATGGTTTGGCCTGCTCGTCTGCCACGAATTTCCCTGTTGAATTTTGTTCGTTAATTCTACAAATATATATGTACATATATGTGTATATGTATCAGCATGTGTCTACATGTGCTTACTTAGTGCTCTCAGTCCCATAGACACATATGTACAGGCTATGCTAACATTTTTGTTTATTACACTCATTTGCATGAATTTAACAAGAGCATACATTTAGGCGCACGAACTTTGGCAGCGCGCAACAATTGCATGCTCAGCCACGCTCATGCAATCAAAATAACGGTACGTTGCGAATTTAATGCAAATATTTAAATATACAAAAGTATTTGCCAGTATTTATACACACACAAGTATATATATACATACATTAGGGTCAACCAAAAACAAAACAAAACATTAATTTTGAATTTATAAGTTAAACAAGAAAAAACCTTGGTTTAGACGGCTCCAACGCTATAATACCCCTCACAGAAAAAAATATGAAGATATCTATACTGGTTTTCAGGGTCCAATTTATATGGCAGCTAAATGCTATAGAGTCGGATTGCAATTATCCATGGCAAATTCCGTGAAGATAACCCTTGATTCCGTTCGGTCAGTTTGCATAGCAGCTTATGCTATAGTGGTCCTAATATTGGCGGTTCCAGCTAATGTGGTACTCTTTACAAGGAGTTACAAAATCCTGACATGGAAACTCCCGAGCCTCAACAGGGTTGTGTTAACAATTAAGGATCACTCCAAGTTTCTGTTGGTAATTTTGGATAGCAAATTGATGTGGAAACTCAATACGGAGGAGGTGAAAGTACCAGTGATATCTTATGTGCATATAAAATCCGACCACCTATCCATTCGTCCGTGTGTCCATCGATCCATCTGCCCGTTTATCCGTCCGTCCGTGCGTTTATTCGTTCACCCGTACATCCTTGCGTTCATATATCCACCCGTTCAAACGTCCATGCGTCCACACGTCCATCTATCCATCCATCCGTCCATCCATCCATTCAGCTGATCGCCCGTCCTTCTATCCATCCGTCTATTCATCCATCTACCCAGCCGTCTGTCTCTCCAGCCTCCCAACCGTTCCTCCGTCTGTCTATGTAAGATGCTTGTCAGGAGATTGATATTGCACTTCATCCATATGTGGCTGTAACCATCCTACTGTTGATCTGTCCGTTTATTCTTTTTGACAAATGAACATTAATGAAATGAGAATACCAGTGATGTCTCATATGCATGTAAGATCCGACCACCTTTCAATACGTCCGTGTGTCCATCCATCCATATGTTTGTTTATCTGTCGGTTCGTGCGTTTATCCGTCTACCCATACATCCTTCCGTTCATACATCCGCCCGTCCACACGTCCATCTATTCTTCTATCCATCAATCTATCAATCCGCCTATCCATCCATCCGTCCAACCGTTCGTCCGTCTGTCTATGTAAAATGTTTGGCAGGAGATCGGCATTGCAGTTCGTTCATTCGTGGGTATAACCTTCCCTCTGCTTATCCGTCCGTTCATACTTTTAGACAAATTAACATTGATAAAGTTGGATGAGCTCGTCTTCTTTGGCAGGGGATTGGTATTTCAGATGCACTAAAGCTGCCTACTGCCACGTCTATAAAAGCCATCTAACGACAAAGAACATAAAGTTCTAAAACTTCTATAACAAAAACCAAATTTGGGATAGTCGATAGCCAGACGGCAATTAAGACTATAATCTCTCATCGCATTGCGCCTTGAATGTTGCTAGAAGCAGGGAGGCTACATCTACTGCCTGTCGGATAGCGGCTGCATATATACTGAGTTCGTGCAATACGGTAGAACGGAAGTACCAAAAATTCCTATTGGCAGTCGATAGAAGAGACTGTAGGAACATGATGGAAATACTAACTGGTCACTGGTCACAGGAGCTGACTAAACAGGAAGACTACAGGAAATGTCTAGAGCAGGGCACCTGGGAAAGAATGGAGCATCTCTTTTGCACTTGTTCCGCATTGGCAAAACTGCGTCGTAAGCATCTGGGATGTCCATAGTATGATACACTGGAGAAGGTATCGATAGTGAGGCCGCAGGGTCTGTTCGGGTCAAGCGCAGGCATCCTAAAGGATGACTACTCCTCTCGGACATAGCAACTGAACTCCATCTGGTATCGCAAAGAAAAAACTGGTCTATGCGTGGCTTATTAGCCTAACAGATTAACCTAACCTAACTTGACATATACTGAGTTCCAGGCCATAAGAGAATTCCGAAAAATTATTAATAGCTTATGAGCTTATCACAAGTGCCATTCATATGGCTACCGAACCAGTAAAGGAAATGTGGAAGTCACTACTGGCACCACATGCGAGCCGGATGGCCATAAATAAAGATGATTTATGCAAGAAGTAGACATAACAGAGATGCTTTAACACCTCCTAAGCTTCTATCTAGCCTTATCTAGAACTCATCATAGCTATCTAGGAACTTCGCAGTTCAAGGGATTAGTTGAGGTATCCAAATTAGATTAAAGTCGCTCTTAAAGTTCCCAAAAAGCATTGTTGTCAGCTCAAATTAAAGACGAACCGCCATCTGGCATTACTAAGAACCATTAGTTCTATACGTGGCGTAACAGGTGGCCAACCTAACTTAACCTAACCTATGCTATAGTGATCCGATCTGTACAATTTCTTTGGGGACGTTTGCTTCTAAGTCTTGCAAGCTTCATGGCAAACTTAGTAATGGTCTGATACCCAGAATGGATAAATCTTCCTGAGGTACATTTTTTTATAAAATTTTATTCTCTTTTCATTTCAAATGTAAACTCACCGACACTTTTTAAAATGAAGCTAAAAATCTTCCCTTGCAAAGACATTAACCTCTCTGTATATATGTAGTAGGTACATTGTAAATTCGATATTCTTTCAGTTTTTGACTCACCCTAAAGTTAATATATACCTTACATGCATGTATACCGCATCGCTTCTGCTTGGCTTCCATATGTTTACGAATTTAAGGCCAAGGCTTATGTTTCGCTTGTCATATTCGCCATGAACGTAATGGCTTTTTCCATTAGTCCAACTGCTTGTAATTTTGTGGATGTCAATTTAATGTAGATACTCCATTTCATGAACTGTCACGGATATCTGAGGTATTTGACGTATTCAAATTTTAAAAACTGTTTACCTCTGCAATGACGGAAGTAATTGGTCAAATATATTCTATATACTACTGTGGGGAATATATATATAGCTTTATATTTATTTATTGA
Source organism: Bactrocera tryoni (assembly GCF_016617805.1). Lineage (NCBI taxonomy): Eukaryota > Metazoa > Arthropoda > Insecta > Diptera > Tephritidae > Bactrocera > Bactrocera tryoni. The sequence goes on along the minus strand of NC_052501.1, from coordinate 69,477,392 downwards.
GCAAAACTATCATACTCCGTACTGCTTGCCGCGAGAGTACAAAAAGTATAGGTTCAAACTTAAATCTACAAACCCATTGACATAGTGTGCAATATTAACTATCCGTTCACCCACCATTCATTCACCTATATATTTTTCTGTGTGTCCATCCATCCATCCATCAGTTTATGCGTCCGTATATCCGTCCATCCATGCGCTCATGCGTCCGTCTATCCATTCGGCTAACCGATTATCCGTCCATACGTCTATCCATCCGTCTTTACATCCATCCGTCTTTACACCCATCCGTTCGTATGCCTGTTCATGTAAGATGTCTGGCAGGAGATTAGAATTGCAGTTCGTTCATCCGTTCGTCCATATATCCATCCGTGGGTTTATTCATCTCACTGTTTATCCGTCATCCTTTGAGACAAATTAACATTGATGGAGCTGGTTGAGCACGTCTTACGTAATATTAAATTTTAATAAAGCAGAGTAATTGGTAAAATCGTTGAATAATTGGGCTCCACATATATCTGTTATATACAGAACTACTTAAATTGCAAGAGGGAGGATGGAGTTATGCAAGTTCACGCAATTGAAGAAAGTTCTCTGATTATTTTACATATGGCTCAAGCAGCTCACGACCCCCGGCCTTAGAGCAAATATCCTCTGGCCACCCAGAAAATTTGTTTGAAGGTGAACTAAAATGAGAAGGTAAAACATTTTTGCCCTGGGTTGCGCACTGGGTTAGAGACCCGCCACGTAAAAGAACACCTCGAAATCCAACGCAGAATAACTCCTGCGAACAGGTGGTACTTCGGACTGAGTCGGCAATAGAGAAGTAAATTCATCTCTCGACGAACGAGGACCAAACTCTACAAGTCACGCATCATTCCCATCTTGCTATATGATGTATAGGTATGGACAATGACAACATCTGATGAGCTAGCCTTAGGAGTTTTCGAGAGAAAGGTTTTGTGGAAGATTAATGATATTTTACGCATTGGCCACGGCGAATACCGCGCGCGATGGAACGATGAGCTGTATGAGATTTACAACGACATTGACGTAGTTCAGTGAATTGAGAGACAGAGGCTACGATGGCTAGGTCATGTCGTCCAAATGGATGAAAATACTCTAGGTCTGAGGGTATTCGACGCAGTACCCAGCGGTGGAAGCGAAAGAGAAGGACCTGACCACTCGGCATTCCCAACCGGCGCCAAACAGCGAAAAGGAAGAACGACTGGTGCGCTGGCGATTATATCGATCAATCGGGGAGTTATCTAAATGGCATTCTGATGCGATATTTTCTCGATAAGTAAAATCATGTCAATACTTCACGTAACCCATTTATACCTAACATAAAAATTTTCAAATATCCGGTTGACTTCATATATGTTATCTTAAACTTAATATGTTTAAGTATTATGAGTGAAAACGACAGAAGCTTTGCTCTTGACTTGATTACATCCGAATTTAGCGCTTCCTTACTTGTTTAATATAAATTTTTATCAATACCTGAAAATATTGCTCCACTTTTGAATGTACCAAAATGTGTGCCTATAAAATATTCAACAGAAGGTTCATTAGGAACTCGATGTGATTTGATGAGAAGACACAAGGTCGCCTCACGGAAAGCTGGCTGCCCGCTGGCTCTATAGAAGTTTCAACAGAAAGTTCATCATACGAGGACTGGACTTTGAGCGAACAGTTCGTATGCCATCTATATAATGTAGTGGTTCGATATCACCGCTTCCGGCAAATGTGTAAATTTTTTTTGGAAAAAAGGAGGTGTACCGAAATTCAGATCGATATCTTTACAACTAAGTAATTATGATCCAACTGCCATCACCTTCTCAATGGTAAAGAATTCATCAAAAGCAATGAAAGTGTTTGCTTGATTTCCTATATCTTTTTGCCAAACAAGCACGCTATTAACTTATAACTGCCACCTTGATGTAACCACACAGAGACACCAAGACGTTCTCTAAATTATTGTGCGCTACCTGAGCTGACGATCGCACCAAAACGCAGTCTGTATAACGAAAGTCAGTTCGCATCTAACGTTGAGACCTGTCAGCATTTAAAGCATTTGTTGCTGTTATTGACACTTGAACACTTTTTGCTTTGTAGTTAACACGACTTAAGTTGAAAAAGTTCAGAATGTGAGCTTTGATCTTTTCACACATGGTCGCTTGGTGTAATCAAAATTTAGTATATCGTTGCGTTAAAAAGTAAAACCAACAAATTTATCGCTTAAATGCTTTCAGCCGGGCGCAATTAGACAATAGTCGATGGTGCAAACATTGAGCCAGAGTTAGTTAGTATAGTTAGTAGACAAACATAATGGCAATCGGTATCAACGGTACTTTATTGTTTATTGTTGTTATTATTTTTTGCATACCTCACTTACTACTGAGACAGATTTTATGACTACTATTATACTATTTCATAATTATTTAATTTTTTTTTCATTTTAACGAGTTGTTTAGTGACAGCTTATGACATTTGCTCTATTACAACAACAATTTCAGCGAAAACTTAAAAAGGTTAATATAATTAAGTGACTTAATTACTTTATACTGCAAATTGACGAATTCTAGAAAGTTTTTTTCAAAGAACTTCACAGTCATTTAACTGCGAAGAAGAGAAGGCGCAGAAGAGCACAGAGAGGAGAGAGAGAGTCCAACATAGAACATACATATGTTAGAGAGTTTTAGCTACAGCTGTTAATAAATATTAAGTCCAACTAGACATGAACTTAGTAAGACTTTTTATTGGATGGCATACAACTTTTATTGGAAATCGTTGAGAGCGCCTACAAATCATTTTCCAAAGCATACTGAACCAAACACATGTGTTTACTTTAACAGCTGATCTTTTCATAATTGTATTCCGCTCTCCGCCTATTCGAAATTTTAAAAAATAATAAAAGGAAGGAAGAACTAAGTGCGGATGTAGCCGAAAATTTTATACTCTCACAATTTTCGAAGATCAAAGTTGGAGGCACAATGTCCCGGGGATCCGATGGTCAACCAGAAGTTGGAAAAATTTATATTACATAAATGCGGCTGGAAGATATTAGATATATTGACAGGGCTTACCCAGCAATCTGGAGCTTGGATATTTATTGTCCGATTTCGAACATTTTTGGGTAATTTGTCATCCGATTTCAACCATTTTTTACGGATTATAAAGAGACGTTAGAAAGACTTTTTCTCAGGAAGTTTAGACGATTTAGCTTAAGTGGGAGATTATTTGGGACAATTTTAACCCAATTTGGGTTTTTTAAACCTATTTGGGTACGGGTTAAGCACACTTTTTATAAAGTTATAAGCCACAGCCAATACCTTTATGCCATATATGCTATATGTTATGAAAGTTCAAAAACAAATTATAAACTATTTAAGAGATCAAATCAAAAATCCATACTAAGTACATTCGCAAGAAGGGCATCATTATCCAAATACCACCAAGATGAGAAAAATCAGGTGAACTCCCGCGCTATGGATTCGCATGAGATCAGAAACGTTAATCATTAACCAGCATTTGTGGGGTTGCGAAAGCCTTCCGGCTCAGAGTGAAGCCTAAAAAGTCCATGGAACTACTAGCGCTTAGCAACCTTCACATGACCGTAATTATAGGTGTTCTAACTGGAAACCATCCCATTGACTCTGGCGTGGCATAGCTAATGATTTTGAAGCACGCAACTTGTCAAAGTTCCAGGAAGGAAGATGAATTAAAAACACCTAGAAACTTACTACTTCACTGTTCAGCTTTCACCAGACGAAGCAACTTGGTTGTCAAACTTTACGACACCGGCGAATTGGTTTGAGTAGATATCAGCTGGCTCCATAAACTTTGGCTTGCTCTAGGGGGTTAGTAGATCTTTTTGATCCATGGTTAGGAGTTCCTGACATTACAAATGACAAGGTCTTTAGCTATCTAAGTGAGATTATTGATTTTATTTGGAAGTCACAAGGTAACCTCAGGGAAAACTAGGTGTCAGCTGGATTTTTAGATGTAAAGCAGGTATCGTGCCTGGCCTGAAGCTGGCTGACCGCTGTTTTTATGTATATCTGGACAGTGCGTAAGTGACTCTTGTACCGCGATATGATTTGATTTGTAAGACAGAAGGTGATCTCACGAGAAGCTGGCTGCCCGCTGACTCTATATAAGTAAAGCAGGCACCGTGCGTGGTCAGTACTTAGGAGACTCTCACGCCGCGATATGATATCATTTGGAAGTCACAAGGTGAACACACGGAAAGTTGGCTGCCCGCTGGCTCTATATAAGTAAAGCAGACTCATGTCTGGTCTGGTGACTTTCACGCCGCGATATGATTTGATTTGAAAAAAAGTGCTCTCACGGGAAGTTGCCTGACAGCTGGCTCTAAATAAGTACGGCAGGTACCGTGCCTGACCAGTGCTTAGGTGACTCTAATGTGTTTTGATTTGTAAGACATAAGTTGACCTTACTGGAATCTGGTTGTCCGTTGGCTCTATATAATTAAACCAGGCACCGTGCCTGTTCAGTGCTTAGGTGACTCTCATGCCTATATGCCTGACTGCCCGCTGACTCTATATAAGTAAAGCAGGCACCGGGCGTGGTCAGTACTTGGGAGACTCTCACGCCGCGATGTGACTTGACTTGGAAGTCACAAGGCGACCTCATGGAAAGTTGGCTGCCCGTTGGCTCTATATAAGAAAGCAGGCACCGTGCGTGGTCAGTACTTAGGAGACTCTCACGCCGCGATATGATATGATTTAGAACTCACAAGGTGACCTCACGGAAAGTTGGCTGCCCGTTCGCTCTATATAAGTAAAGCAGACTCATGTCTGGTCTGGTGACTTTCACGCCGCGATATGATTTAGTTTTAAAGCCACGAAGTGATCCTCTAAATTTTAAGCTTAATAGAGCTCAATGAGCGATACCAAATGAGAATTTGCTATAATGAGCGACAATAATAATCCTCGTCTGAACGCAGTCTTAACAAGTCTGATGATGATCTGAGAGAATTAAACTGAGAGTATTCATTGCCTGTCACTTAAGAGATCTGTTCTCAACAGGGACTTTTGTTAATTATTCCTAATTGTTTTTGGTATTTTACTTGAACTTGAGTTCGATCTCATTACAAACTAAAATATATTTCTGCTTCAGGAAAAGCCCATCGAAATTTGAGCAGATGATCGATCATAGGTGTTTGAGGGAAAATTTTGCAACACAACTTTTTAAAGAACAATGTCACTTTGTGAAAAAATGAGTATCTCTGATATTCACAATAATTTTTTCAACATTTTTTTTTATTATAAAGCAGGTAACAACACTACGATATAAAAAGCATATATTTAAATATATGGCATCGTCACCTAAAATGCAAAATAAAGTAACATCACTTTTCATAAATTTGCAGGCGAAGAAGAGACGGTATAATAAACCCACATATATTGAAGAAAATTTTGAGTTTTGGTTATAAAATGGTTATGAAAAATGGTTACATATTGGTTATTAAATGGTTATGAATTGGTTATAACTGACAGCGGAAGCTGACAATCCTGCCTATATGTATGTAATATTATGTAGTGAATTGTAAGCAATAAAAAAACTCAATTTCGATTGTTTTATGATACATTGTTTTGCATTTTAGTTGACGATATACATATACATATGTATGTATTATGTTCCTATTTTGTACTTGTCACTAACAGCTAAATTGCTTTTAGTGCAATAATATGCTTTTAATTATGTTAACAAGGTTGGGTGCGTACTTAAATATTTACTGTTGCTTATATAATTGCTGGAATGCATATAATTATTTATAATGTTTTCTTTCTTTTTGCGTCAAAAAATTTTCTACAACAATTTCTTTCGCATTTTTATACCCGCGCAGCGTGCGGCAAAGGTGTATAATATCGGAAGAGACTTCATGCGTAAGTGGCTGGAATCGGATCATTGCCACGCCCACAAATCATTCGATATGAGTGTAGACGCCGCAAATAGCATAGCAGGATTGAAGAGTTAATTTAACCCCTGTCTTTGAAAAATTGGACGAAACCGGCTAATGACCACGCCCGTCTTCATACAACTCTTACCTTAAAATCAATTAACAGTAAATTACCAGTTAATCTGTCAAAACAGAGTTAAATCGGAGCAAGCAAAAGCGTTTACTTCGGCTGATTACCTTATGATCGACATAGTCGGCCTACTGAGCATACTAGTCGTAACAGCATCACCCATCTTGAGGCCCAGCATTCATTATTGGATAATATTCGACCAAATAAACCAAGTCCAGCAAGTGGTGATGAAAATATAGCAGCCGTAGCTAAGAGCTAAGACCGTGGAGAGTCGATTTGGCGCCGTTCGCAGGAACTCGGATTGACCTATAGAACGACTTGGCGCATTTTACGTGGAGATCTTAAATTGAAACCGTGAAAAATACAAAATGCAAGAACTGAAGCCGCTCGACCTTCCCAGGCGACATCGTTTCGCTTTATGGGTTCTTAAAAAGTTCCAAGAAGATCCGACGTTTTCAACCCAAATTTTGTTGAGCGATGAGGTACATTTCTGGCTCAATAGGTATTAAGAAAGCGAAATTGCTGCATATAAGACGAAAAGCTACCTGAAGAGATTCAAGAGCTGCCACTTCATACAGAAAAACAACGGTTTGGTGAGGTTTGGGAGTCGGTGGAATCATCCAGCCATATTTCTTCAAAAATTATGCCGGTTAGAACCGTCAATGGCGACCATTATCGCGCCATGATAACCATCAATTTGATACCTGTAATTGAAGCTCTTGATCTGGGCGACTTTTGGTTTTAATAAGATAGTGCCGCTTCCTACATATCGCAAACAATGGATTTATTGAGAGAATACTTCGGTAAGCAGCGAATTTCACGTTTTGAACCGGTCGATTGGCTACCAAAATCGAGTGATATCACACCGTTACACTTTTTTCTGTGGGGATAAATAAAGTCCAAAGTCTCTGCTGACAATCCTGCTTTGATTCACACCTTGGAGCAAAACATCACGCGTGTTATTCGTCAAGTCAAGAAGGAAGTGTTGAGTTGTTTCCACCTCATCTTTCTCCATACGGCTTTCGCTGCGTCCGGTAGGATTCCCAGCCTTACTGCGTGAACGCCAATAGGGTAATGGCCCGTTAAAAGCCCCACTGCTGGGGAGGGCTAACCTTACTGAGGCAAAGAGATCACCTGATCTTTTGCCATCGATCTTGGGCCAAAAGGCTTTTGCGACAGCGCATCTACCGATTGTGTCCCAGCGCTGACCAAGCTTCCGCGAAGCACAGCTATTTAATAGTAGACCACAAGCGGATAAGGGAGCACCGATCCGCTCCCATTCTACCGATAAAGGCTCTGAAGTGCCTTTCCTTGCTAGTTCATCAGTTTTACAGTTTACTGCGATTCCTCTGTGGCCTCATACCAGTCTTATCACAAATGCATTCGATGCTATTAATAGCGAGGTCAGGCAGTCTTCCACCAGCCCTGAACGCACTATAAATGAGTTCAAGGCTCTGATATCGGAATGGTATCTGCTGATACCTTAATGACTGCAACCTGGGCCTGAAAGACACTGTCCACTGTCCAACTAAATATACTGCTTTCCGCCCACTGTTTGCCTATTCTCTGGCATAAACATTATATTCAAAGACGGGCCTTTGGTTAAGCTTATCCAACATTTCAATTTGAGCGATAATATTTCTGTTAGCATTATGTTATTCGGTGATGAAAATTATTAAAATCGGTATGTAACTTCCCACATTCAGCGCCTAAGTAATGTTCGGCAGCGCCCGATTTTATCACTACCTTACTCTTCAATTCGTTTTGTTTTGCTCGTAGCTTACTCTGTGCGTACAAACTCCGTTTTATATTTACAATAAAAAACATTTAACATTTGCATAGAGCTCGCATTTAAACTCACATAACAATAATTTATTAGACGCTGAGCTGTTTATAAGTTACGCTGGACCCGTTTGGTGCTCTCAAACATTTTGTTTAATACGTCCGTAAACTCTTAAAGTCGACAAATGTCACTAAGTTTAGAAAGCATATTTCACGAGCGCGGTAATGTCAATTGGAATATAAATTTAAATAATATTTTGACACTTGTCTACTCAATTTCTCTTAACTTACAGATCCTGTGGCCGAGCAATTGCCACTACTCGGCTCACCTGTGCCAATCATTGCGCTAACATTGGCCTACCTCGCCATCGTGCTGGTCATCGGGCCGGTTTTCATGCGCAACCGCAAGCCGTACAATATCAAAAAAGTGATTTTAATCTATAATTTTCTACAAGTACTCGCCAATTGCTTGCTGTGCTACGTGGTGAGTTGTGCGACAAAGTCTGTGCATAGTTTTGCAAAATAATCCAAGAAAAAAATTCCAATCTGTTCGCATTCCTTCAGATGATCGTCACGTTCTATACGCACCGTGCGGAAGTGCCCGATTTCGGTTGTCTAGCCAAATATCCTAACTCACCGACGCTGCAGAAGCTCAACTTACGCGGACTCTACGCTTTTTACCTCTTGAAAGTGATCGATTATGTGGAGACGATCTTCTTTGTGCTGCGCAAAAGCTTCAAGCAGGTGTCCTTCCTGCACGTTTACCATCACATAATGATGAGCACCTTCAACTACTATCTGGCCACCTATTATGGTGGTGTGGGCCAATACGCCAGCGTCGTTATAATGAATTGTGCGGTGCATGGTTTCATGTACACGTATTACTTCATGTCGGCGCTGAATATGAAAACGGGTTTGTGGTGGAAGAAATACATCACAAGATTGCAGCTGACGCATTTCGTACTGGTTCTACTGCATCACTCCTATCCGTTGATCTTTCGGCCGCAATGTGAGTTTCCCAAGGGCTTGCTGTGGTTTGCTGTCTTTCAATCTTTCATAATGTTGTATTTATTTGGCAAATTCTATGTACGCACATATTTACGGAAGGGACAAAAAGCTGTTGCATCTGACAAGAACGACAAAATGATTAAAACGAATTAAAAATATTGCAAAGTATTCGGTTTGGAAGAGAATTGTATTTGAAAAAATATACAACCGAGTAATTTCAAGCTCAAAAATAAAACCAATATCATGCTCAGGACTCTTTTTTTTAGAATTTTCTGTCATCTAACTCCCGTCTCATACACGGTCGGTATCGATTAACGTCGGTAAGTCTTAACGCTTTTATATCTTTTTCGAATTTAAAATAACAGTTGCAATATCCAATCATTTCCCGGGTAGGGAACTTCGCTTGGATCCTTAAAGTCCTTAGTTTTCCATGTTGCAGTATGAAAGTTAGCAAAATCGTATATTAACCGTGCCTACTGAACAAAGGTTAGGTTATGTTATGTTAGATAATACTGGCTAGCTGTCACGACATACTTAGACCTCCCGATATAGGGTCATTATTAATACGAGCTGAAGTTGATTATCGTGCAAGAGCTCACCGTGGTGGTTATGGTTGTTCCCCCTTTGATTTCATTACTGTTGATATGGTAATTTCGTATCCAGTTATTCGCCCAAAGTTCAAAATCCAAAGGTTCCACTTTTTAACGAACTCGGAAGTCGTGGATCCAAGAGCTCCATCGAAAATTTTAAGTCCAAAGGATTCATATTTAACAAACTCGCAAATCGTGGTTCCTAGAGCTCATATTTAGAAGCAAATAAATATCCTTCTCCGAAAATTCGAGGTGAGCTTGTTTCGATGTCATAATTATGCTTACCGAGATTAACAATTATTGAGAGAATCTCCAATTTTTTTCCTGAACGGAATATATCTACACATTAAGTTTTCCACGAAATTTGTAACTCCCAGAAGAAACCATCGGAGACGCTTGATGAGCTGAGTCGATTGAGTTCACGAAGTTTGCTTTTGAGATATTGATCTTAAGTTTTACACAAATCCTCTTCTCCCCCTCATTTATCGGAACGCCCGTTCTTTGTTATGCCATATAACTGAAAAGACCTTGCGTGGAAAACTTCTTCATTTGACGAGATATCTTCACTTCATTTGGCTTGAATTATTGTCCAAGGCAACTCTGCGATATCTGAAGAATTTTTCAGATCGAACTACTATAGCAAAAAGCTAGCATACAAACCGAACGATCAAAAACAAGTTCTTGTATAGAAACTCTTTTTTTTCATGAGATAACTTTACCGATTTAGGTTAGCTGAGGTTAAATATTTGATTCTAAAAAAGGAGATCTCACTTAAACAGCTTATAACGCCGGTCCGCTGTGGTTCTTAGAACTAGGGTCATAAATCGACAAAGCGCTTTCAGATATATCTAGTGCCAGATGGCAATGAAGATCCGATTCGTTTCCACTCCGTTGTGAATGGGTTTCGAGTGTACCATCTTCATCGAATTTGCAGTTTCCATCGATTCCACTAAACTCAGGCACTCAAACGAGTCTGATGATGAAGTAGCATGTTGCTATTTTTAGTAAGACCAGACCAAACCAGACTTTGAGCGCACATTTTGCCAGATCAGTACTAATTTCGCCGCCCTGATGTCGGAGCGAATGCTCACCACCCTGAAAAAAGCTGCACTCCGGAGCAGTAATCTAAATAGTAGCCACTTCCATCTGAAACGCACAAGAGAAGGTGCAGCAGCCTAAAGCTAATATTTAGGGAGAGTTTCTTACAAAGACATCCGCTCCAACTTTCCCCTCAGCTTGAAACCATCTATGAAAAAGCTGGCTGCAATTCTGCCCATGTGTGTATGAGCGAAGAGGAAGGTGATGATTTCAGCGTGACCCTGTTTGGACTCCGTCATATACCCAGTTTCTCTGAGGCTTAGTGCGGCAATATCCATGGGTGCTATGTGTAGAGTGACATTAAGTGCCATTATTGATGTAGTTAGTCCGCACTTTTCCAAGTCTAAAAGAGCCGCTTTTATGGACACGCGCAAGCTTCTTACGAGTCACCAGTTGATTACACCAAAACATAACCTTTGGTGAGACTCCCCACCTTTTTCCTTTAGCTTCTCTACAGCAGCATAGGGCAACCGTTGCCTTCTTTACTCTCTCCTCAATATTTGGCCTCCAGACCCAGGCTTATCTTATTATCTACAGTTTGGAGGCGTGAGTCTCCGAATAAGGGAATGTGGCTTCTGAGACTTTGCACCTACTAATATGTATAGTGAAACCATTTTGCTTTTACTTCGGTGGACAGCTAAGCCGGCTCTATGTATTCAGTTGGATGCCACGTTGAGGTATCTTTGACTTAGCTTGTAGACGGTACTTATAGGTTTTCTTTTTACCCTAAGAGCCACATAGAAGTTTTACATAAATTATTGTAAAATATTCCCTTAATAAAAGATAGGGATAGACGAATAATCACATGCTAATTTCTGTTGGGGCGAGCCATAATTTTTACGGGCCATTCTACTTCAGACTGGATAAGGAAGCAGAGCAAATGGGTCTGACAACGTCCGGTGTGTTTAACGTGGGTACCTGCTGACCACAGCCTTACTCCATGGCGCTCAAAAACACAGCGGTTCAAATCAATGCGTTGATCAGCACCCTGAGAATGCTAGGCATTTTCAGTACCAATTTTCAGTGTGGAATGGACACACTAACAAAATTGGTCAGATTCGAGGCCCATCAAAAACCTCTGCCGTGCTTTGCGTCCGGCACTCGGTTACAACGCAACTCCAAATTCAACTGACAATGTCAGTTCTTCCCGTATGAGGATTTTAACCACAACCACCACGATACTCCCCGCGGGGCCAGGCCGAATGAGCAGGTTGGAGTAAACTTCAAGAGCTCCTGCTGCCCGTGGTACCAGAATTAAATCTCCAGGCAGACCTCGTAGCCGAAGCTACTACCAATTGAGCTTCCATACGGCTCTGGACTGGTGGCAGGGGTTGGACCCCATACATACATCACATACAAACACCAATCAAACAAAAACTAAACCCTAATTCCAGCTAACCGCTTTCGCCGCTTAAACAACTCACGCGCAAACGACCCTAACTGTTCGGTATTCCGACTAGCTAACGCTAACAACTAATCGTCCATCAGTCCAGCTAATCCCCATACCACCCAGTGTCCGAGTAAATCGCTATTAAATGCGCCCAATCTTCTACCCCAGAAATGGATCTGATAGTCATAACTTCGAAGTTGTAGATAATTTCGCCTATCTTGGAATCAACAACAACGTTAGCCTCGAAATGCAACGCAGAATAACTCTTGCCAACAGGTGCTACTTTGGACTGAGTAGGTAATTGAGAAGTAAAGTCCTCTCTCTTCGAACAAAAACCAAACTCTATAAGTCACTCATTATTCACGTCCTGCTATATGGTGCAGAGGCATGGATTTGACAACAACTGATGAGTCGACGTTGCAAGTTTTCGAGAGAAAGGTTCTGCGAAAGATTTATGGTTCTTTGCGCGTTGGCCACGCCGAATATCACATTCGATTTCATGATGAGCTGTCCGAGATATACGACGACGTTGTTTTAGTTCAGCGAATTAATGCTAGGTCATGTTGTCCGAATGGACGAAAACACTCCAGCTGTGAAAGTATTTGACGCAGTACCCGCCGGGGGAAGCAGAGTAAAAGGAAGACCTCCCCTCCATTGGAAGGACCATGTGGTGAAGGACTTGGCTTCGCTTGGAATCTCCAATTGGCGCCACGTTGCGAAAAGAGGAAACGACTGGCGCGCTGTTGTTAACTTGGCTATATTCGCGTAAGCGGTGTCTACGCCAGTAAAGAAGAATAAGCCATTCTACTCGGCAACTAGAAATCATACGCTAAACTTGTGCTCCCTTACTTTAGCGCTAGTGCAGACGTCGGAACTCTAAACTGTATTCTTGCCTAAGTTAGTTATTTACCTGAACACAAAAGCTCAAAATATTTTGTAATATTTATGAAATCCCCAAGGATAAATAAAAGTTACAATAACCTAACAAAGGAATACAAGAGAAAGCAATTGTAAGCTTACAAATATACACTGAAAAATTGCTATGGACTCATACATACCGACACCACTTCACCAAAGTTGATATTTTCGAGATTCAATGCTCGCAAAGCAAGGTCGCGTAACGAGTCTAATAAAAGCCAATGTATGAGGTAATGTTTTCTTTTATTTATACTAGGGTGTCTGCTAGTTAAATATTAAATTAATTCCTTTCACTGTGAAATGAAAATATGAAGTAAAAAAAAATACATGCCTAGTAATAACTGTATATATAGCGGTCTGGAAGAAAACATTAATGAAGCATTTTTTATTGCCATTCAGAGTTTGTCTCAATTGAAAGTTCATTTATCGTTTAACAAACATAATTATCCCATTAAATAAGGAACACCCTAATGCAAGTAGTATTGCAAACATGTAAGAAAAAAATTCCACATACGCCACGATGACCGGCACAACAACATCATCATCAAATTTAATGAGGGTAATATCAATAGTAATAAAGTCGATGGACCGAAAAGCACTGCCCACTACAACTTGGAAAACAAAACAAAATATGAATGAGCGCCCAGCCGGACACAGATGCTTTGAGTGTCATTAATAACTAGCAAGTGGTTAACGAGTGTAGTTAGAGCTTTCTGTGCAGCTGATTAAAAGTTCGCCCCAATACGGACATACTCAAAATGTCTGTTTGTACGCTGAAGCATTCTTTTAATTGCCTGACTATACGATAGTGCTGTGAGATGGGTTAGTAATTTTTTCTGCCTCGACCATGTAACCATATTTTTTGAACAGCTTTGCGTAAGCTCAAGCGTGAATCAATGGAAAGCTGCGGTTAACGTATGTGTACTACACCTCGAACCCTGGCGTATAACTTTAAATCATTTGGAAGAAAGAGAGCAGTCGATAGAAAGTCTATGTTACAGAACAAAAAGTTAGTAGATCTGAGAATTCAAAACCAGTTTTATCTACCTGAAGCAACTCCTTGAAACTTTAACAGAAATCTTTGATGGCGCAACTGGGTAATTAATCGGTAACTTAACCGATAGGTGGTTTTCAGGACCTAAAAGAAGTTACAGAGCACAAAATTAGCAGATCTGGGAACTACAAAACCCTCTTCATCTACCTTAAGAAACTCATAGAAGCTTTAATCTTCGATAGCGCTAACCGGTGATTTAACCGATAGGTGGCTATCAGGACTCTAAAATGCTAGGAAGCGAACATAATATTTACCCACTCAAGGTAATTCATCTCTTTCGCTCACAGCTATCGCGGTTCTTTTCAGCTATGTCAGTTATGTCACACATCATTTCCCTTCTCGACCTAGATATATTATAATTAGGTTATATTTTTGAATATTTTCCAAAAATTTTCAGTTGATCCGGCAAATAGTTTCGGATATATGAACGTATTTGTCGGAATTTTTATACTCTCGCAACAAAGTTGCTAAGGAAGTATTATAGTTTTGTTCACATAACGGTTGTTTGTAAGTCCTAAAACTAAAAGAGTCAGATATAAGGCTCCATAAGAAAGTTAAGTTCGAAGATGGACAAAATCGAAAGATATTAAAGTGAAATTTGGCACAAAGGATCGCATTAGGGAGGGGCATATTTGGACATATTTTTTTTTTTGGAAAAGTGGGCGTGGCCCCGCCCCTACTAAGTTTTTTGTACATACCTCGGAAACTACTATAGCTGTGTCAACCAAACTCTATAGAGTCGTTTCCTTCAGGCATTTCCATATACAGTTCAAAATGGAAGAAATCGGATAATAACCACGCCCACCTTCCATACAAAGGTTTTGTTGAAAATCACTAAAAGTGCGTTAACCGACTAACAAAAAACGTCAGAAACACTAAATTTTACGGAAGAAATGGCAGAAGGAAGCTGCACACAGGCTTTTTTTTAAATTGAAAATGGGCGTGGCGTCGCCCACTTATGGACCAAAAACCATATCTCAGGAACTACTAATCTAATTAATTTTACAGCAAAATAAAAAATATGTAAATGACGGATAATGAAATCTCGATTATCACTTTATCATGCGAGAGTATAAAATGTTCTGTGACACCCGAACTTAGCCCTTGATTACTTGTTTAACTTAAGGCCGCCTCAATGTCTGGTTAGCAACCATCTTACCGAAAGAATTAGTTCTGGTTAAGTTAATCAGAACTTAACAGACAGATGGGTACTAACCAGCCTAGGAGAAAACGGCTCTTAGCGTACTTTGCTTTCAAAACTTTAAACTTTATATTCTCGAAACGCTATTATCAGAGTCGGTGAGAATGTTTCTCCCAAATGGCTAGACCGTTCGACTTGAAATTTTCACACGACCCTCTTAGATGTATTATCCTTTAAGTCTGCCTCATTGGGAACTCTGAAAAGTAGTGCACTAACAAAGCAAGTGGCTTTGTAATCCACTAAAACGGGATAAAAAAAACAGTTGCGGAACGTAGGTGCTTTTCGTCTATAGGCTGCTATTGTAGATATATAATTATTTATAAATACTTATACATATACAAAAGCCAAAACGTATGACTACATACGAGTATAACTGCATATGCGATAAGCTAACGAAGTGTACTCAACGAAAGTTTGGTTATACTCAAGTGGCAAGAAAATTGTGAAATAAATATACCGCGTTTCCCAATAGGGATGATATGATTTATAAGTGTAGTTTCGGCCATTTTTAATATCATATTTTTAATAGTAGGGAGAAGCATCGCAAGCCGGAATGCGGAACTTTTATCCGCTAAACCTAACCTACACCCAACTCAAGAATCTCCCACGAAACCACCGGTTAAATTACTTCGTGATGTTAGGGACAGAACATTTAAGTCTCCTCTATTGTGCGAACTGACGGACGCTGAATCTGTTGAAAAAGTCTGAGTCTTATCATTATGAATGCTGACGCTTGGCTAACAGCTTTCCATTTCTCAGTCGACTGACTCATGTACTAAATTATCGACCGTAAAATTACCACCGAGTGTGTTTTGAAAATATGAAAATATTTATGCCGTTTAGGCAAGTACTGCCGAAGACCGCAATTTGTCGACTCAAGACGTTTTTTAGAATTGTGACTGTCTCAAGCCACAACCTGAGAGAAAGGATTTGTGCTTTCATTCGGATAAAATTATTCTCACTCAAGAACTGAAGCCATTGGACTACCGTAAACGTAGTGAATTAGCTGATTTTGCCCTGGAACAACTTGAAAACTACAACGAAATAAAAAAAATCATCCTTCCTGTCGGTTTGTCGATTCTGTTGCGAAGAAAATGCTCCAATTATTCATAAACAACCAAAGTTGACAGTTTTGTATGGTTTTTGGTCTAGTGGACTCAATGATACGTACTTCTTTACTGTCATTGGAAAGGGGTATACTATAGATCTATGATAGCTAACTTTTTATGGCCGTCATTGGAAATAGTTGATCTGACAGCATCTGGTTCTAACAAGACGGGGCTATGTGCCACACAACACTTGGAACAACAGAATTATTGCGACCAAAATTTGAAGATTCGATTGTAGCAAAAAATTGTGACATTGAATGGCTTACGAGGAGTTGTGATTCAACATCATTAGACTACTTTTTGTGGGGTTATTTGAAGTCATTGATCTCTAGCAATAAACCAGACTCTCTTAAAGTTTTAGACATGCTATTCATGACATACGACTTGATTTGGTGGGAAAAGTACTAGACACCGCTTACGCGTTTATAGCCGAGTTTACAACAGTATACCAGTCGTGCTTCCTTTTCGCTGTTTGGCCCAATTGGATATTCCAATTGTATCCAGGTCCTTCTCAGCTTGGTCTTTCTAAAGAAGTGGAAGTCCTCCTTTTCCTCTGCTTCCCTCGGCGGGTACTACGTTAAAAAATCTCAGAGCAGGAGTGTTTCCATCCATTCGGACTATATGACCTAGCTAACGTAGCCGCTGTCTCTTAATTTGCTGAACTACGTCAATTTAGCAATTAGGAGGACGAGAATGATGAGTGACTTGCAGAATTTGGTCATTTTTCGTCGATAGAGGACTTTACTTCTCGTTTTTCCACTCAGTCCGAAGTAGCACTTATTGGAAACAGTTGTTCTGCGCTGGATTTCGAGACTGACGTTGTTGTCGGCGAGGTCTTTTTCGATTTTAATGGAACTTTCGATATGACTCAACGTCAGTTTACACAGCCGTATTAGTTTTGCGGAGATACCAAATTCAAACATAGCGGCATAAAGACAATTCCTTTTCATGCTGTCAAAAGCAGCTTTGAAATCGACGAAGAGATGGTGTGTGTCGATTCTCTTCTTACAAGTCTGCTTCAATATTTGGCGTATGGTGAATATCTGGTCCGTTGTTGAAGTTCTAGACCTGAAGCCACACTGACAAGGTCCAATCAGTTTGTTGACGGTGTGCTTCTGTCTGTCACACAGCTCAGACGATTGTACTTCAGATTAAATGAAAAACCTTTGAATTTCCGTAACTATTTTTTTTTTTTAAGAAATCATATCACTGTTATTGGAAAACCCTGTACTTGTTACTGATTGGTATGAAAATTCAGAGGAAATTTTATTATTTTTCTGCATACGAATGTGTTTATGTATGTATGTACTTGTATGTATTAAAGATATTCATATGGATTAGTACACCTAGATTTGTATGTACATTAGGGTGTCTGTTGACGTTGAGTTTGTAACACCTAGCAGGAATGGTTGGAGAAACTATGAAATATGTATTATAAATGATAAAAGGACGAGCTGAGCCGATTTAGCAATCCCTGTCCGTCCGTCAGTTTGTATATACGTGAACTAGTCGCTTAGTTTCGGAGATATTTATCTGAAATTTTGCACACGTTCTTTTCACCGTGAGGCATTATCCAATATCGGACCACTATAACATATAGCTGTCATACAATCTGAACCATTGGGGTCAAATGCTTGTATGGACAAAAAATGAAGCTTCAGAGGCGTCTGCAATCAATTTGGTATATAATGGACACCCTAATATAGATACATACATATGTATATATCTACATATGGTGGGTGAATCAAATAGGCAGATACCAGTTCTTACTTATATATACATACGTATGTACATATGTATCTCTGTCTGAAATAAAAGTAGTCTAATAAGCAAGAAAATGCGAGCAATCGAATTGAACGTAACGCAAACAACAACAGCAACAACAATCAAGTAACAATAGAAATCTCAAACGCCCTTAACAAAGGACATGCACACAAATGATAACAAAAAATGGAAGGAAGTAAACCCAACACACACACGCATACACACACACATACACATACACAAATGCTCATAAAATATAAGCATTCAATTTATAGGTTGTAGTTGCCATTACACACACACACACATATATATACAAAGACACATAGCACTAAAACTACAACTACCAGTACAACGCTGTGGAAAACACCGGAAGCCGGAAGAAAATCCAGCAACAACAACAAACTGCACAAATACATTAAAGGACGCAGAGCATAACTTAACTTCTGCCTTTGCAAATGGAGATGCTACGCTGAGCAAGAAGACGAAGAAGAACAAGGCGAAGCATGAAGAAGAACCGCACCGAAAGACTTGAGACTTTGTCCGCCGACCGCTTATCAGAGCTCAACGCTAGAGCGAGCGATTTGCCCTCGCGTCGTCGCTGCCTGCCGACGGAAGTAGACAGTCTTGCGCCATTGTAGGCTGATGCTGCCATTCATAGTTCTAAATAATAATAATAAGAGCAAAATACAATGAAAAAAAATCTGGAGGAGCAAAACGGCTTGGCTGAAATATTAGACTTATCGATTGAGAGGAGGCCCGCACACATAAAAAAATGAATAAATTTGTGGAGTGCTGGTTATGGTCGAGTTATTTGGAATTTATTTGGATATTGACATGGCCATTTAAACTATCTATTACCTATTTTACTGGAAGACTTTTGATAATAAAATTGTGCAAATATTTGCAGTTGTTGTATTTCATGTGGAAGTCAAATAAATGAGATGTACCAAGAATACAAGCACAGCTGGCAGCAGAGAGCACTGTCTTCGAAGAACACGCCAGAGATGAGAAGTTTCCTTCTAGCTGCAGCAGCCAGAACAAAGCTGCTTCGAACCGGAGCTCGGAACCACACAAACAAAGTGGCTAATTTACGGAACCCATGCCAGCTGAAAATCTTACAAACATAATATGCGGAAATATCCGCTGAGAAACAGGAAGTCATCGGGAGAAGCTTTCTAAGCAAATACTTTTTAAAAACAAAAAAATACCAAGACATTTTTGGACAATAAAAAAGAACTGGGATCCTTAATGGTAGTATAGTGTCTTTAAAAGCTTAACATGGTTTTCTAAACGCAAAGGTATAGAAGGTAACGACTAATTTGACCATTCCCATGACAGTCGATTCTAAGGAATCGGAAAGAACAGGATGTTTTTCCGGCCAAGGACCGTCAATTTGGCAACAATTCTCGAAATTTCTTCAGAAATCTTTTCACACTCTCTAACAACAACAACAATTATAATTTAGCTAAAGAAGTAGCGATAACAAAACAAACTGGACCGGAACCCTTTTTCGCCCACACTCCTTTAGGGAAGAAATTTTGTAAGAGGAAAGAACTAGTAGGAATCTCTACCGGCTGCAAACACCTGGATTTAGTCTAAAACTTACCGATCCAAACGAGGTTAAGCCACCTGCTTGAAGCGGAACCTCCTCTAGCAGCATCAGGAGGTTCTTATCAACTCCGTCGACGACATAAGGCTATACCCCGAAAAGACTTCGGACGCAACTAACTTCAAAATTGCACTGACCGCCATTCACAGTGCAGCCATAAATATCTTCATCGACTCCCTCTCAGTGAATGGAGTCAAACCACTACGCATTCCAGAGGACGAGCTAGAGTTGCCGCGAGATTTGAGAGTGACCCTTGCGCAGCTTCGTACTAGATACTGTAGCAGGCTCAAATCCAAATCATCGAAAATCGACCAAGACATATCAAATATATGTCCAGCGTACAACGAATCCTCGCATGAGCTAACTACCTTTTGCGTGCCCAGCTAACCCTACACATCTGACACCTCTCCCACTATGGATGACATCGATGGCAATTTATCTGAACCTTTCCATCCTAAGGGCGACTAGATAACCGTTACAACTCAAATTTGGATGTAGTCATGCAGAATTGTTTCCGGAAAGTTAAAATCTGAAAATCTTCAAACAGATATTCATCTTACATCAAGACTAATTAAAGCATTTTGTAGCGGTGTATATGTAAAATTAAAAACAATAAACGCAAAAATTAAAAAAAAAAAAATATAACAATAATATACCGACACAAAATAATGTTTGCATTTTGAAATTATTAATTTACACGAAGCTAGTGCCCTGTGTCACCCTATACCTCTGAAACGTTTACGTGATTACGATAAATAATTCACTACCAACGTAACTAAACTTCAATCAGCTTAGGACGGACGTGGGGATTAAATTTTTCGATCGTGGAAAACATAAGAATACCGACTGGTGTCTGATAATTTCCTGCTAAGCTGCATTAGCATAACTTTAAACGTAGCAAATTTGCATTTACGATAACAAAAACCAAAAAGTATAGCAGTCTGTTTTAACATTGCGTCTGATAACAGTCAAAAAATCCAGTGTACATAAGCAAAAAATACCAATACACAAAAGTGGTGAGGCGGAAGTCGATGACAGGGAGTAGCAGTAATTCGTAAGACTCACCTGTGCCGTTTTGTGAAATGTAAATGACGGATGTGGCAATTGATTTACACAACATTATTACTGCACTTAATTACGCATATAAGACTTCATTTAAACAGCGGCATTGAAAAATGTTTGCTTCATTAAAAAATAAAATCAAAGAGGAGACAGGTTCAGACGTGGCTCCAACAGCCACGAATACACGGCACATCAACCATAACAACAATCGGATACGCAGCCGTTTCTCATCGACATTAAGTGTAAATTCGACTAATGAGGACACCGGCGGAGGCGGCAGTGTGGATTCGCAGAGTTATGGAGTGAGCATAAAAATATATTTAAATATGCATTTAAAATATAAAAGTATATACAATTTTTCAGGCGGAACAGCTCTCCACATTGCGTAGTCAATGTAATGAGCTAACCACCAAGGTGACAGATCTAACTACACGCTTGCAAACAATTCAAGAGGAGAAGACACGCATTGAAAAGACGAACGAAATCCTATTAGAAACTGTGAAAGTAGCGCAAACGCAAAAGGATATATATTGTGAGGAACAGGAAAAGATACAAAATCTACAGCAAAGCGAAATTGAGAAATTAAAAAATCTTTTATCATTCCGTGAGCAAGAAGCGGTTGATCGTCTAGCAGCTATGCGACAAAATCAGCAGCAAATTGAAAACTTAACCACAGAACTTGAACGACTGAAGCAATATGAGCCCATGGTCGAGGATTTACAGGTGAATAAGTGTGCCAGCGAAGTTTATATGTGTTTTGTGCGTTTCGATATATATACAAATGTATATGTAGCTGAATATAAGCTTTTAAATACCGCAATGCTTATCTATCAATTTTTTGTTTCTTGTTGATTTAAGTAATATCTATTGGCTTTAACAGTAAATTACGTATAGTGCTGCGTATACTTTTAACTACCATACTACAGTTACTTTGTTGTTGGTTACAGACTGTATTATTTAAGAATTTTCTTTCGCATTAAAACTTCCACATAATTTTAGTTTGCCACAACATTATCTACGTTTTACACATTTATGTATTTTATTTCGCCAAATAAAAAGAAAACACACTATGCTTTATACATTTTGGTGTACAGTTAAAGGTGACGCTGACTCATGCTGGTACGTATAATTGTTAAGGCGGTGCGTGGGTATGTGTATAACTATGTTAGCATATCTACAGCTTAGATTATCAGAAAAATTATATATACGTTTCAACATAGCTAACATTTTTCTTACAGGATGAATTGGAACGTCTACGCCATTCTTCTCAATTGGGCAAAAATAACTTAACAACTACATTGGCCGCTGTTGAAGAAGAAAATCGCCATTTAAAGATGCGTCTGCAAATTATGGAACAAGCACGCTTAGACGCGATTAACTCATTCAGTGCTGACGAGAAAATGCAAGCGCTAGTGCAAGAACGTAAAATGCTCGAACAGCATTTGGAAGAAGCACATTTGCAGCTATCCGATATAAAAAGTACATGGAGCGGTCAGAATTTATCATTGGAAACGCAAGTCAGTCGATTGTCAAAACAAGTTGCCGAAGAGACGACCGAAAAACGGAAGGCGCTGCGAGCACGCGATGATTTAAATGAAAAAGTGAAGCAATTAGAATTCGAAATGTTGAAGCTAAAGGACGATATGAAGCAGCGCGAAGATAAGGTATGTTATATGGCAGCATTAACTCGCCGCTTTACCAAAAGGTGCGGTGTGTAAGGTTCGGTTAAAAAGCATACAAATGAGTTTTTAATTTGGAAAAGAAGTGTATGTGTGCATGTGTATAAAATTATTTTGAAAAGATTGACATGAAGGAAGGAAGAAACATTTAAAAAACGTAATATCGATTTACTAATTGTGTAAAATTTGTAACTAAAACACTTCTGTTTTTCCAGATAAAGTTGCTCGAGGAGGAGATAGACGAATTAAACATGGCGCTGAAGGAATGTCGCGAGGAGAATGAGCAACAAATTATTTATGAACGCAATAAGGCTGTGAGTATACCCGCTGATGTTGATGATTTGCAATGGGATAGCATGTAACTAACCAAACAAAATGTTTTAAATGTATTTAATACCTCCACACACGTATTGAAATTGAAACGCTTAAATTAACCCCATCACGCATCACCAAATAATTGCTTTCTTTTGGAGGCATATATGTACATATAAATAATTTACAAGCGCCAACTAATGCCTTTTTTATATTTGTTAAGTGTTTTATGTTATTTACTTATTTGTTAAAAATTGTATCAAGCTTAATTTTGAATAAATGATTTATTTTCTTCCAAAAAATGAGATTTTATTTACAATGCAAGTATTATATTTCGCAGTAATATATTATTATTACATTTTTAATATTTTTTAATAATGTTTATTTTTTTTTTATTATTATTTTTACTATTTTTATCATATATCATTTTTTCTTGTTTCTTATATTTTTATTTATTTATTTTTTTAATGTTTATAATTATTTTCTTTTATTTTGAATATTTTTTGTATTTCAATATTTTCTATTTTCAATATTTTTTTAAATTTTATATTTAGTAATTTTTTTTAATTTTATTTTTATTATTTT